>NC_064281.1:114252189-114569496 GCF_003254725.2 Canis lupus dingo | reverse complement strand
TCTTTGCCTCTTCCATTACTAAGAGTTTCTGGAGATTAGAGTCATCCATCTCTTCCTAGTATAGAAAGAGAGATACCCTTAATAAATGGAGATTTTCTTTATAAATATCAATGTTCCTTACAAAAGGATACTTCAGCGTGGTTTTCAGAGCCTCTCTTCTGTCTGCTTTTTCTTAAAAATAACTAGCTCAAGATAATCCATATGCCAAAAAGACATATTTTGAAGTGGTATATTCTTCTCCTTCATCCTAATCACTTCCAAAGTCCCCACCTACTAATATAAACACATCTGGGGGTTAGGATTCCACCATTTGAATTTTGAGAGGACACAGACATTCAGAACCTAGCAAGGTCTCAATGCAAAATTCTAATTTTTGTGGCTGCAACTGTGCAACGACCCATTAAAAATAGGAGTTTATAAAATAAAATAAATATCCATTTCAAATCAATATCTGGATCGGATAGTGGCATTGTGTGTCTGCAGTCCACTCAGTCCCAAATATGCAAAACTAGTGGAAAAAATAACTCAGGATATTAAAGTCCATTAGTCATTACCATAAGTATTATGGTTCTTGCTTAATTAACCCTGACTGGAAATTTTCCATATCACATGAGATTAAAAGCCCTTTGAGTTCATGAGCAATGTACATTTTAATAGAGACCAAAGGGAAGAAAAGATGTCATTACCTCACATATACAAAGCTTTATGAATAAAGAGAGAACTATAATAATGTAGCTTTATCACTAAATACATAAACCAAGGCAACTTAAGTGATTATTTACAATGTATTCTTCTCAGATTCTATTTTTAATATTCTGACTATAAAGGTTCCTGCTCATAAAAAACAATCTATTATATTATGTGAGTTACTGAAAGCCAGTAATGGTAGAGGAATGGATTCTAGATGATGGCTTTTTTAGTTTCATTATCTGCAGGGGTAAGCTGATATGATTCTCATCTTTTATAGTGGACCTTATAAGGAGCCTAAAGGAGTTTTGGGGAATATACACGTTAGTTTGAGTCCCCATGCAACCAGTGGTAGCCTTATCACTTTTTTAATTTGAATATAGTTGACACACAATATTACAATAGTAGCCTTATCACTTTGATTAAATTAATTTTCTAAGTCTCACTTCTTCCATCTATTAAAATGAGAATACTGATACTTCTCTTACATGGTCTTTAGTAAAATAATATGCATGTAAGGGGCTTAGCATTGTACCTGCTAATAGAAAACACCCCAAATACCAGCTTTTGATATTATTAGGTCACCTATCAAACAAGATGGATTAGAATAGTTTTTCCAATATGCTTAATTAATAAAGGAGTGTTTTTAGATAATTACAAAAACTCACTAGGAAAATTCCTTTTCTATTTTTAATATAATTGACACATAAAATTACATCATTTTCAGGTATACAGCATAGTGATTGTACAACTCTGTACATTATGCTCTATTCACCACAAGTGTAGTTACCATCTGTCACCCTGTGGCAGTGTTATACTAGCATTAACTTCATTTCCTTTGTTGTATAGGAAAGTTCCTTTTATATTTAAAAATATTTTATTTACTAATTTTAAAGAGAGAGCACAAGCAGGGGGAGAGGGAGAGGGACAAGCAGACTGCCTGCAGAACACAGAGCACAATGTGGGTTTGAAGCAAGTCTGTCTCAGGACCCTCAGATCATGACTTGAGTTGAAGTCAGACAGTTAATCAACTGAGCCACTCAGGTGCCCCAGGAAAGTACCTTTTAAAGTGAGTTTTGAAATGAGGAGGAAGCCAAAAAAATGCTTAATCATTTATGTTTTTATCCATTCAACAAATATTTCTTGAATATCTGTCTGACATCATTCTGAATATCAGAGATTTGAATGTGAATAAAACAGACAAAATTTTCTGCTCTCATAGATATTTCTAATGGGATTGAGACAGACCATGAAAAAAAAAACAGTGTGTATGTGTATCTAGATAGATATCCTATGTAGATCTGTGTGGTTGTGTATATCTATTTAGATACCTAGATGTCTTATACCTCATATGGTGATCATAAGCACTATGGAGAAAAAATAAATCAAGGAAAGGGGTTAAGGAGTGCTGGGGAATGTGATTTTGGAAATTTATTAGTGTGATCAAGTGTATCTTCACTGGTAAGGTGATTTTTGAAAGAAGATATCAAGTACATCTGCACTGATAGGTGATTTTTGAATGAAGATCTAAAGGAAACGAGCAGTAGAGCCCAGAAGATATGGGAAAGAACATCCTAGGAAAAGAAAAGCAATTATAAAGGCCCTGGGGTGGAAACTTTTATGTCATTTCAGAGATAAGGCAAGGTAGCTGGAGCAGAATGAGCAAAGTGGAAAAATCAAAGGGGTAAAGTCAGGTAATGTAAAGCCATGCCATATGGGGGGCCTTTAGGAGATTGTAAAGACTTTGGCTTTATCTCTGAATGAAATGAGAAAATTTTGCAATGTTTTAGAAGAAGTGACAATGTAACTTAAGCTGTGAAATACTCCATCGCCTCATCTCGAAGATTTGAAACTAAAGGTAGTTTTGACTCAGCACATGGGTATAATATTCCACAATGCCAGAACTGCCTAGTGGAAAAGTGCTTTGAAAGTCATCTTGCCTCTAGAAAACCCCTATGGAGCCTGTAGGTAATAAAACTGCCTAGTGGAAAAGTGCTTTGAAAGTCATCTTGACTCTAGAAAACCCCTATGTAGCCTGTAGGTAATAAAACAACTCCTTTTCTCAGCTATGCTAGTCTCATACTTTGGTTAGTTAAAACGGCCTAAAATTTTCATTCATCTTACAAAAATCAGTAACCATTAATGGTATTCCTATCATAGCCAACAGTCCCATGTTCTTGATCATAAATGGATACTGGTAAGACATAGTTGTATCCTATATCTAAATATGAATTTATAATCAGCTGGTTATGGGAGCAGGGATAAATCTCATTCATTCAGCCTATAAGTTTTAATTAAATGTCTACCACATGTCAGACATTGCTGTAGGAGCTAGAAAATTAGCAGTGAACAAACAAAATCTCTAGTTTAGTAGACTTTGCATTGTAGTAGTAAGATACAGAAAATAAGGAAATCTATATCAACAGTTGATAAATGATCTAGAAATATAATGCATGATAAGGGACATAGGGAGTATTAGGAGGAGAGTGGTTGCTATTTTGTATGCAGTGATCTTTTTCTTACAAGGTGATATTTGACCAGAGACCTGAAGGAAGTGAAGGAACAAGCCATGCAAATATTTGGAAACAGAACAGTGTTCTAGGCAGGGAAAAACCCAAGTGCACCAAAATACCATGCATGACATGTTAGGATTAGGAAGGATTGGGAATACCAACCAGGAAGCCCTTTCATCCAGAGTGCAATCAGTGCAGGGATGAGTATTAGAAGATGACTTTAGAGAAGTAACCAGAGGGTTGATTGTGGAGGGGCTTGTGTGGTAGAGTGTGGAATTTGAATTTTATTCAGAAAAAAATAAGCCATCTCAATTTTGGATGGAGATCTCTTACAGTCTGACTTTTGTTTTAATCATATCTCTGGCTAATGTTTTATGATCAGATTGTCACCTGAGTCAGAGTACAAAAACAGGGAGACCAGTTTGAAGGCTATTGCAATAATCTAGTCAAGAGATAATATTTAGACCATAGTGTTATTTTTGGGATGTGGTGAAAGTCCACTTATTTCTAGAAATCTTTTGAAGTACTAATGGACTAGATTGATGGCGTGAATGAAATTGAGGAGTCATAGTTAACTCCAAAGCTTTTGCCTGAGCAGTTGGTAGAATGGAGATACCATTAAGGGTGATGGTGATGATGGGTATTCAAGGACATGTTATGGAATGGCAATTCAAGATGCTTATTAGATGTCCAAGTGGCAGTGTTAAGTATGTAGTTGGATATTTCATTCTGGAGCTCAAGGGAGTTGTTGGATCTGGCCTGGAACCACGTAGTTGGGATTCATGAGACTATAGATGGATTTAATATAGTGAGAAAAGATGGAATCACTTAGAAAGTAAATGTGTCTATAGTTCATAGATGAATGCAGCGTTGGGGAAGAGCTTCTTAACTTAGTGCTTAACCCCATACCCCAATCCCACACTATCACATCATTATGGAAATATTATCATCTGTGCCCCATTGCTCTTGCAAGGAGAGAAAGCTGCACCTAGCCTAGCACCAGCGAAGTGCCAGCTAGAAGCAGTGGGATACCACCAGAGTGCTTTTGCAACCTGGCTAAAATGCAGAACCAATAACATGTGCAGGCAAACTGGTCCTCTCCTGAACTTTCTCTCTTCATCCTGCCTCTATCCTATTTCACAGGTTAGGCATTTGAACAGTAAATTATATTGTCACCCTATATATGAAACACATAAAATAAAAGTGTAACATACAATAAAAATAAAGGGATAGCAAATTATATATGAGACACATATAAGCTAAAGGAAAGATATAGCAATTCTATGTCAGGTAAAATAGAGTTTGAAGTAAAAACATCATAAAACAAAAATGAGTTATTATGTAAAGATAACAGGAAAAATGGATCAAGAAGATGTAAAGATCATGAGAATAGAACTATAAAGCTGTAAATGATAGAACCACAGATAAAAGACATTTCAAAATTTTAATTGGTAATAGTAACGAACTCCTATTGGGAATTGATGGACAAGGATACAAAAACCCCTAGTTAATTGGAAGATTAAAAAAAATCACTAAGAGAGGTGATATAAAATAGTAGGTAAAAGCATGGATTCTGAAGACAGACAGCCTGGGTTCAAATACCATCTCTACTCTCTGGTAGCTGTGTGACTTTGGGAAAATTATTTAACATTTCTTTGCCTCAGTTTTTTTTTTCTTTCTAAAATAGAAATGATAATACAGTCCTCACATGATTTTGGTGAAGAGTGAATGAGTTCTATTTAAAATGTTTAGGGGTGCCTGGGTGGCTCAGTTGGTTAGGCATCTGCCTTCGGCTGGGGTCATGATCCCTGCTTGGCAGGGAGCCTGCTTCTCTCTCTCTCTCTCTCTGCTGGTCCCCCTGCTTGTGCTCTCTCTCTCTCTCCCTCTCTCAAGTAAATAAATAAATAAATCTTTTAAAAATAAAGTGTTTAGATAGTATCAGATACACATTATTATTATCAATAAATATGCATTGTTTTATGCCCAAAAGAGGTTAAACATTATTTTTATGTTGAGATATAATTGTCATGTAACATTGCATTAAATTTAGGTGTACAAGAATATAGGTTAATTTTAACACAAATGAAACATTTACAAAGTTTGAGCATGGCACAAAAGAAATGTAAATAAATTCTAAAGTATCAGCATCATAGAGGATATGATCTTAAGTGGGAGTGGTAATAAATACACTACATGTAAAAGTGTGTGGATAACAGCAAAAGCAAAACTTGGGGAGATACATACGTGCGTGTGTGTGTGTGTGTGTGTGTGTGTATGTATAATGAACTTCTGTAGATAAGGAATTGGTATCTTATTTCAAGGGTTGGGCTTGATGTTACCATATAGCACATTGCCACAATGCCACAGTTGCAGAGCAAGAGAGGTTAGTTTCCCTTTGTTGGAATTCTCACATCTGCTTTCACAGACACAAGTTGCATTGCTTATCTCTATGGTCTGTTCTAATTCTGTATAAGGAGAGCTGTTCCCAGCAATCCAAACGTGAATTGGCAAGGTGGGACTTTAGTTACGTATCATGTCTCTTTTGTTATAAGGTCAAGGAATAATATTGATTTAAATTTTCCACTATAAAGATGAACTTTCCTGATACTGTTATCACACTCTTTCTTGCCACCATATCTTACAAAATCTTCAACCATGGCCCTTGTCTCATGTTTCTGTTGGTGTATTAAGGTTTTTTTTTTTTTTTTTTTGGTGTATTAAGTTTTAATTTGTGTCGCATCTATGTAAAGGTAGCTGAAAGAGGATAAATAATGTATGTGCTAGCAAGATTGGCTTTTACTGGAAATGTATTTCAAACTAATGTCAAAGATAAAAAAGAAAACTGGACACTAGTTAAAGTTAATGACAGATTTTAACCAGAAACCTACTTTTGTGGTAGGTAAGAAAGTCCAGCGTGAACAGAACTCTCAGTTTGTTATAGAGATGATAGGGTGTTTTAAAGGGAGAAGGAAAGAAGAGTGAGGGTAGATGGTGGAGGTTTGAGCTAAGGGAGTGGGAAATTACAAGAAGCCAGAAACTGGGGTTGGTCTTTGTTAAACATATCTGGGTTTGTTAACTGGTGCTTATCAAGGTTAGGCTCCTCCCCTCCCACCGAGGCTGGGAAACAGGGGCTCTATCTTCAGGTGTTGGCTGGCACAAACAGTACATTCTTTTGGTAGTCTTGACTTTTTCTCAAGCAGGCACTTTTAAGAGGGCTGTATCATCCTAGGGATGTGGCCTTAGGCTATTAGATTCTGTGTTAATATTTGTTCAAGTCTTTTACTGTGTGTGTGGGACACGAACAAAATAATTTGTGTTGAGAGTTCTGTATATTATTATCAAAGTGATCATAAGATAAAATAGTTCAGGAAATTCTGTTCTTTTTTTAATTTATTTTAAATTTTTTATTTTTTATTTTTATTTTTTAGGAAATTCTGTTCTAAGGGAGGAAACACAGAGGCCTAATAGATAACCCACCTCCAGTATTCCCCCCTCAAATCCTTTCTCCATACTGTCATTTTAGTAATCTTTCTAAACCTATGACCATGTCACCTCTTTTCTTAATATATGTTATGTGTATACTCAGACCATGAGAATGAGAAACTACCTTTTCTACCTTCAAATGACCAATACCTAACACATAGTAGGTGTTCTCTGCATGTTTATTGCATATTGATCTGAGATAAAAGTTCCTTTGTTTATGCAAAAAGATTGCCATCCAAAACATAAAATGGCTGTGGAGAAAGGAGGGGACACATGAGGTCATAAATCCTTAGAAGTCACATTTACTTGGGAGGAGTTTTCTGTCTCCAAATTCATTTCCTTATAAGCATTTTTACTAAGTTTTCCTTCTTTTTTTAAAGATTTTATTTTTTTATTTGAGAGACAGAGACTGAGCATGAGTAGTGGGGGAGGAGCAGAGGGAGACAGAGAGGGAGGAGCTGACTCCCTGCTGAGCAGAGAGCCAGACGTGGGAGGCTCTAGCTCAGGACTCCGGGATCATGACCTAAGCCGAAGGAAGACACTTAATGGACTGAGCCACCCAGGCACCCCTAAGTTTTCCTTCTTATTCTGAAACTCTCATCTTCACAAAATCTTATTGCTCATCCAAAAGAGGTCATTTATTTTTTTAATTTTTTTTCGAAAGAGGTCATTTAAAGACTAAAGTTGCTAAAGGAAAATGGTGTCCTAATAATTAACCTGGTTTGAGTTTCAACGATCTTGTGCTCTCCTCTGCCTATGTCTTGTTTAGACCACTTAAGTGAAAATGAATAGACAGGTATATGATGATGATTGATAGACAGATAGATAGATAGATAGATAGGCCAACCAGTAGACACACAAGCAGATTGTCCTAAAAATTTGTGTTATGAATAATCCTAAAGAGCGATTCATCCAGAAATTACTTATATATGAGTCATTAAATGATTTTTCCAGTTAAATGATTTCCTTTATCTAATCTTGTTTTTCTTCAGCTCATATTTACATTTTTGCATTCTCTAGCACAAGAGAGAAGCAGCATGGATAGCCACTCAGTAGCAGAGGAAACTAGTTGACTCTCCAGTCCATAAAATTCACTCAATGAAAACAAATACTCACAGACCCTAATGAATAGAAGTGGAATTGCATTGCTGGAATTCTAAAAAATCAAAGTATCATAGCTTCTTTAAAATGGGAGTAATGGCAAAACAGCACACCTAAGATACCAAACCCAGAGTGGAGCAGTATTTCCATAGGATGTAACAAAATGCATCCTATGACAGTCATGGTTTGATGAAGGGTCCAATTCTTTTTATTCAGTTTGGTGTTTTAAACATATAATTTAAAAAAAATTCTGTCTACCTTTCTGTCTAAATTTATTTACAGTTTAAAGGCAGGCCTTATTTATCTATGTATTCATATAAGTATTTATTTATTTATTGAATGATTGAAAGTGAGCAGGAGTAGGGGGAGAGGGGCAGAAGGAGGGAGAGAATCTTACGCAGGCTTCATGTTCAGCTCTATCTCATGACCCTGAGATTATGACCTGAGCCAAAATCAAGAATTGGACGCTTAACTGACTGAGCTACCCAGGGACCCCTAGTCTTATTTTAAGAGCTTGCTGTCTTTTAAGCTAAGGACTTAATAATAATAGGAGCAAATATTGGAAAGGTAAGAGATACTAGCACTGGACATGTGTATTAATGTTCACATCACTAGGAAAATATCAACTTCTCTCTGGCATGGATTTGGTGCAAAGAATACATTTCTGGAGACTCAACAACTTGTGTAAATCCATACTAGATTAAAGAAAGGGAAAATAACATTTCCTCAATGTCCTATTAACTACCTACCAGGAAATAGTTTCTAAAAATAAGCCCATTCTTTTTGCAAACAACTTCCCAGAAGCATAATACTCCCCAAAGGATGTTGTTATAACAGGTAAGCTCCCAGATGCCTGATAGTAAAAGGGGGCCTGCTGGTACCGTATGCCAGTGTGGAAGGGAGCAGAGCTGCAGTGTATCCCAGGAATAATCATGGTCACACAGCTGACATTCACTGAGCATTGACCATGGGCAAGAAGTCTTTTGTTAAATGCTTTATATGAACTGATGATAGGTGTTGACGAAATATTTGTTGAATTGTATAAGTATCCTATTTCAGCATTTTTACCACCTGAAGGAGCATATATCTGATAGTTATAACAATATATTGATAAAAATATTGCTATCAGCATTCTCCAGATTAGCCCACTGATTTTCAGAGATGAAGGCACTTGCCCAAGGCCAAGTAGCTTGTAAAAAAATGATCTGTCTTAAACTTTACAGCTCCATTAGGTTGAGATTATTATCTCCTTTTTATATAGGAGGGAACTAGGCTCAGAGAGATTAAGAAACTTGCTTAGTCACTCAGATAACAAGTGGGAGATCTGAGATATAAACCAGATGTTTCTGAGGCTAAAGATTATGCTTAAACTGCAGGATGATTTAGTAAACTAAGCTATTGCCTACATGCCCATAATCTTTCCCCCAAGTTCTCTTTCAATAGTCTCCATAGCAGTGGGCATCTCTTCTACCTTCACTGAAATTCCCAGAATTTCTAGCTGATTATAAAATGAATGAAGGTGCATTATCCATAGAATGCTCCAGGTTAATGCTTGAGTATCTAACGGTTAATTTTATGTGTCAACTTGACTGGGCTCAAGTATGCCCAGATAGGTGGTAGGTAAAACAGCATTTCTAGGTATGTCTATAAAGGTGTTTCCGGAAGAGATTAGCATTTGAATCAGTAGACTAAATAAAGATAATCACCCTCAGCAATGCAGATGGACATTATCCTGTCCATTCAGGGCCCAAGTAGAACAAAAAGGCAGAGGAAGTATGAATTGTTCTTTCATCCTGAGCTGGGATGTCCATCTTCTGCTGCCATCAGATATCAGAACTTCTGGTTTGCAGGCCTTTGGACTTAGACTGAATTCTGAATTATACAACTGGCTTCCTGGTTTTCCAGTTTGCAAGTGGCAGATTGGCCTCTTGACCCTCATAAATATAGGAGCCAATTCATATAATAAATTACATTATATAATATATAATTATATATATGATACATAAATTATATAGATTGGAGATTATGTGAGTTTTTATACATATATACATTATGTGTGTGTTTATATATGTATATATGTATATATGTATGTATCATTGTATGTATCATCCCTTCAGGTCCAATGTGAAAACTAGCCAGTCTGATGGTATAGCTTGGCTGATGCGTTTTCCTAGGTAATAGGGACCATATGTATACACGTGTACATGTTTATATACATATATATGTGTATACATATATAAACATTCACATAATCTCCAATCTATATGTTCTGTTTCTCTGGGGAACCCTGAGTAATGTAACTATTACCTGGGAAAACACATCAACCAAGCTATACCATCAGACTGGCTAGTTTTCACATTGGACCTGAAGGGATGATGCATACAATGTTTGCATTTGTGGGTACAATATGGGTCAAAAGGGGTTAATGTAGAAAGGACAATTGAGAATGCTACTGTAAAAAGAACTGATGACAATCTAAATTGGTACAGTTTGGAAGGGAAAGAATTCACAGGAGAAACATAAAAA
Source organism: Canis lupus dingo (assembly GCF_003254725.2). Lineage (NCBI taxonomy): Eukaryota > Metazoa > Chordata > Mammalia > Carnivora > Canidae > Canis > Canis lupus. The sequence goes on along the minus strand of NC_064281.1, from coordinate 114,559,186 downwards.
CTATGTGAAAAGCATTATAATGTAAGTATGTATAATTCTGAGTTATCAGATTTCTCCATATGCTAAATTGAGGTGTGGATAATGACTGAAACAAAAAAAATTAAGGGTTTTTCCTTTTTTAAAAAAGTTATTTGCTTGTGCTACCTTTGAGGCTAAATAAATAAAATCAAGTGTGACCTTATCATAAAGTTATTTACATCATTTATCTTAAAGATGGTCTCCATTGGGAGGAAAAAAGATTGAATCCATAATATTTTAATCTATTGCTGTTGGTGTGCATAAGTCACACATTTCTATATCTAGTGTTTGCATATTGATTGTAGCTTGACCTTAACAATTTATCATTTAGTCTCGTACCATCACCCTCCATGATAGATGTTACAACTAAGGGTCTAGCAGCAATTTCATTATAGACCCCACATTTCAGGGTTTCATAAATAAGCAGTCAAAATCTACTGCAGGCTATGAGATGTTTTAGTTTGCATATCCATATTATCATTTTAGTTCCATATTGTGGCTTCCATCCATCATTTGTAGAATCATTTTTCATTTTCAGAGGCATTTCCTATAGGAATCCATTTTAATGACCATGAAGTGTGGAGGAAACCTACAACAAGAAGGGAAAGGTATTAAATCCCATTCCTTCTCACCAATATAAATGAATAAATTGAATTAATGAATATTACAAATTCTGTTCTGATATATGTATATATTCTGATATATATAAAGTTTACATGTGCTTATAGAATTAAGAAATAAGTGTATAAGCTGTTTATTAATGGTCACAAAGTAAATGTATGCTTAATGAATAAATGACAAGTAGATTAAATATTGTGGGAGATACAAATTTTAAGAATATGCCCCTGTCCTCAATCAGCTTATCATCTAAGAGGAAAGATAAGATATAGAAAAAATAGTTCTGGAATGGGATTTATTACTTTTCCCTTCTCTTTGAATGTTCAGTAACAAATGAGTAGTACTACAAGAGTTTTGAGAAAAAGAATGTATTTGTTAGTGCTTATACAAATGACTAGCTACCCTAATGGTTAGCCCAGAGAGGGGTAGGTTGGTCTAAGGCAATCTTTAAGTGTTTATTTGTTTCTTTTGTTTAAGAAAAGAAACATGTACAACCTGGGGCTTGAACTCATGACCCTGAGATCAAGAGTCACATGCTCTACTAACTGAGCCAGCCAGGTGCCCTGGTCTTAGGCAATCATTCGAGTCTTCAGGGAAAGTATAGCCTTTCTTGCATCTTAATTTTGCTCTTCTAGCCTCCAGAATTGTGAGACCATAGATTTTTGTTGCTATAAACCATCTAGTTGTGATAATTTGATAGCACAATCCTGGAAAACTGGTATCATAGGTTTATTTATTTTCGGCAAATATACATTGTTCAGCGGATAAAGAATGTCTTGGAATACCTAACTTAATGGATCTTGTTGAATTATCTGAGGACCAGGCCTGAGCTCTGTTTCAATTGAGAAGACTGTGCTATTAGTATTGCCAGTCATCCCCAATCCCTTCCCACCTAATAGGGTTGGCTGCTAAACCATATATACTCGGTAAACAACACTGCATGCCTGCACTGAGTCCAGCATTAGGTAGTGCTGGGGAGGAAAAATGTCCTCTACCCTTTAAGATACTTCTAGCTGGTCTAAGAATTAATTTTGATGTGAGAGGTTAATGGGGGGAAAAAGCAAAGGTTAATTATGTATGCACAAAGGCCCATTAATAAACCTGGGACCTGGAGAAATGACCAAGGCAGACAGCTTTTATACATTTTAGACAAAGAAACATAAATCTGTGAGGAACTGACACAGCAGAGAAAACTTCTTTGGAAGTTTCAATTAGTAAGGAATTCTCAACACGATTTGGGAATGTAAATCGGTAAAAGTAACAAAGTTGGCTTACACAGCCTTCTTGGCCCTGAGTTCCCTATCTCTGGTGATAAGGGTATCTTTTTATCTCCTGGCCCAAGGAAGGTACTTTTTACATGGGAGATTTTATTCCTGCTTTCAGTGGAACAAAAGAGGGTCAGAATGTCCTTTTGGCACCCGCTATTTTTTTCAGTAACTTTAATTCAAAATAACAAATATGCTATTGTGGCATATTTTTAGGTGGCCTGCCCTGGGCCCTTATGGTAGAACTGGGGGCAACTATAGTGTCATAGAAAAAAAAAACAGCACTGTATTATATGTCAGAAACAGAACATGATGCCTGTTAGAAATATGAATTGAGGTATGTCATGTATTATTTTGGCCATGTTTTCATCATCTATAAAACAAGAGTAATTTTCGATTTATAAGATGTCTATGGATAAAATGTGAAAGCACAGAGCACAATTCCTGGCCCTGTGCTCAGTTAGTAAATCTTCCCCTTACTCTCAGTAGGCCTCTCCTTTCCTCCTCTTCTGTCTTCCTTTACGCCCCCCCAGTCTTTCACAATGGGAATGCTACACAGAATTTTTTTAAAGTAAACTTTGTGCCCAACGTGGGGCTTGAACTCACAACTTCATGTTATACCAGCTGAGCTAGCCAGGTGCCCCCTGAACACAGAATTTTTAAAAGATGCAGTATTAATTCACTCAGTGACAATTATGGGGATCTAAGTTTTGTTAAAAAGCAGTAAAATAAGTATAGCATCCAAAGGGCCATCATTTGTGAAATATTTTTAATTTCAAGTATATGCCAGTGAGATTTAATAAAAGAGACAGCTGCTCCCCACCCCCAGCCACCATATTTTAGGAAATGTGCTCCCAGAATGGATTCTAATAATATTAATTTACACTATCTAACATGTTTACTAGATATCTGAAAAATACTATGTATGACTTGAGGCAAAAATGGATTGGTTTCAAAATCAGAAAATGAGCCATGAATCTCTATTGAGTAGATAACTGAAAGAAGTAATTAAAGAACATTATAAGGCAATGTAAGCACTGTAGTCCACTGATCTTTTAAATATAACACAGAAGATTTCTTAGAAATATTTGGTGTACTTTTCATTATAGAAGTTTAAATCCCATTTTTAGAAATGTGCCTACCTTAGGTTATTCCCTTCTCTCATTGTGATTTCCCACAACCATTCCCCACTTGGCATATATAAAAGGTAAATGATTGACACAGAGGACTTTGAGGAACCTATGAACTTATCCCAACAGGAGTAAAAATAAAATAGACTCACTCTACTTTCTTTGCTTCTGTATCTACATCTATATGTCACAATTAACTTCTGGAAACTTTAGACATTGTGCAGACTCACTTTCTTGAATTCTTAGTGATTATAACAGACCCTATATCATTTTGTGGGGAAGGAGAGTAAAAGGTAAAAAGCAGTTTGGAGTGCCCTTTTTTCTTTTTTGTGTTTGTTTTGCCTGATGTATAGCACAAACTGATCTTATTGAATTTGTCATTTCTGAGGGATAACTTTGAGGAAGTTCCACTGATTGACTCCTAAAGATATGCATTAGGGAATCTGCTAACTCTTATGCTGAAAAACACACAGAAACAGAGAAAACATCCTTTTAAAGGTACAATGATCTTGGAAAAAAGTAAGGGACATCCCAAGAGGCTAAAGGCAATAAGAGATGATGGCTGGTATCCTTAAACAAAAAGATTGGGCTTTAATGGTCTCATATAGGCCCGCATGAGTCTTTGACCTGGAATTTTGGCCTCTGCAGAAGTTAAATAGAGGAACAGCAAAAATCCACTGGTAAAAGTACCGGGAGATGACAAAGAAATGTGTCAGTCTCCTGAGTTTTGTGGGAGGAGGGAGCTTTCCCTGAATATATGTAATGAGGGGCTTACCCTCAGTGGCTTTTCAGGTTAAACTGACACTATATGCAAAGCATAGAAACTCTCAGGATGAGATATTAATGTAAAAACTGTTACCAGCTAGTATGTGCAAAAGCAATCACAAGATCTCTTTGGAGAGACCTGCTATGAACTCCTGAACATCACAACTGTCAAGCATAAAGTCGAGGATGAATTTGCAATCCAAATTTCCAAAACCACAGAGATATAATCCAACATGAGATTCAAATGACATGAAAAGCAGCAGGATTATACTTCCAAGAGCTTCATACGATAAAATACTTAAAAGTCCATAAACTGGGAATGCTTAAAAATAAAGGTATTTAAAATATGGAAGAATGAGAGCACCTGGCTGGCTCTGTCAGTTCAACTATTGATCTTGGTGTTGTGAGTTTGAGCCCCACATAGGGTACACAGATTACATTAAATAAATATAAACTTAAAAAAAGAATGAGATATTATAAAAAATGGATCAATAGAATTTTTAGAAATGAAAAATATAATTATTACAATTAAATCTCGGTTGGTCTCCTGGGAAAATATCAAGGAGAAACTTTTCAGATGTGTGTCAGCCTTTGTTTTATCAACATTTCTCCAGAGACACAAGGGATAAGTTCCAATCTCGCACAGACTCCTCTGTTATGGGAGAAAGCTCATTTAATGAAACTAGCAAAACTTTAAAACCAAAAGGAGAGTATAAAAAGGAAAATGATAGGACAGTCTCATGAACATAGCTGTAATCATCATTAATAAAATGGTAGGGAGGCACCTGGGTGGCTCAGCTGTTGAGCATCTGCCTTTGGCTCAGGTCTTGATACCGGGGTTCTGGGATCGAGTCTCGCATCCGACTCCCTGCATGGAGCCTGCTTTTCCCTCTGCCTGTGTCTCTGCCTCTCTCTCTCCCTCTCTTTCATGAATAAATAAATAAAATCTTTAAAAAAAATCAGTTCCTGGTAGATTAAAGTTTTAAATGTGACTAGAAAAACAGATTATTAGAATGGGATAGGAAACTCGTAGTACATAGAAAGCACAGACTACAAAGAAAACGTTATAGATTCAACCATATTAAGATTAAGAACCCTATTCTTAGAAAGCCTCATAAATACAACTAAAAGACAAGACACAAGCTAGGAGAAAAGCACTGTAACACATGTACCTGACAACAAATTAGTAGCCACAGTTATGTGGAGAACACATTTAGGGCAGCCCCGGTGGCACAGTGGTTTAGCGCCGCCTTCAGGCCAGGGCGTGATCATGGAGACCCGGGATCGAGTCCCACGTCGGGCTCCTGGCATGGAGCCTGCTTCTCCCTCTGCCTGTGTCTCTGCTCTTGCCTCTCTCTCTCTGTCTGTCTCTCTTTCTCTCTTTCTGTCGGTCTCTCATGAATAAATAAAATCTTAAAAAAATGCACCCCAAAATGCACAAACAACCAAATAATGCCAAATAATTCACAGGAGCTTTACATAAGAGGCCCAAATGGCAAATAAGTATCTGAAAAGATACTTATTACTAATTAGGAAAATGCCCATTACAATAATTGAACATCATTTTGTACCCTTGAACCTAACAATATAAAAATCTAATAATACCAAATTTTAGGATGTGGAGCAACCCAAACTTGTCATTACTACACAAAGGACAGTTAATTAGGTTCAAGAAGTCTGAAAGACAACTTGGCATTATCTCAAAAAATTGAAGGTGCTTATCCCCCATGACCTAGCAAGTCTTTCAGATTCTCTTCCTAGTTTCTTGTGCCAATCACCAAGGAGATGTATGTAAGAATTTTCTTTTTTTTAAAGATTCTATTTATTTATTCATGAGAGACACAGAGAGAGGCAGAGACACAGGCAGAGGGAGAAGCAGGCTCCATGCAGGGAGCCGGATGCAGGACTTGATCCTAGGACTCCAGGATCACAACCTGAGCTGAAGGCAGAGGCTTAACTGCTGAGCCATCCAGGCATCCCTGTATGTAAAGATTTTCTTAATTTCATTGCTTTTGATTGCAGAAACCTGGAACAACCCAAGTATCTGCCAGTAGTAGAATAAATATATTCTTATATAGTCACAAAATTAAATGTTAAATGATAATGAAAAATTAGTAGATTGCAGCCATGAAACTATACAGTTTCTACTACAAGAAACTGTAGGAAAATAACACTGAGTTAAGGGGGGAAAACACATTCAACGTGTTTCCATTCATAAAACATTCAAAAACAGGCAAAAGTAAACAATATAATGTTTAGGGATACAAATATAAATAATAAAACTATATGAAGAAAAGTAAGTGGCTGAGAAATGCAAGATTCCTATTATTTGGATGGCTGAGAGGTGGGAACGAGATGAGCTAGGAAATCACAAGAAGCATACATTAATATTTATTAGATTATTATATCTCATATTCTACACATATTCCTTTGTATCTACTCATGATTTAGGAAAAATAAGCAACAAACAAACAAACAAACGAGTCTCAACCAAACAGACCAAGAACTAACAACAACGCCACCAAACCAAAACAACCGCACTCAAAGGTGTGCATCAACATCAGCACTAGGGGATGCCAGAATGGGATGATTTTTCTTAGATTCCTCAGAGAGTAAGGGGAATTGGTGGCCTGCATATCTGAGAAAATCCAGGGGGTTGGTTGTGCAGACGGGCTGACAGGGGGAAGGGAAAATAAGGATGGAGCTCTGCAAGCTAATGCTAAGAGAGCTTAAGACTTACGAAAGCAATATTTTAATTATGAGATCACTTTTCAGCATAAAATCTGTCCCTCACACAAATGTCAAAGGAGTGTATTTCTGCATTAGCGAAGGGCAAATTGGGGTGGTGATGGGGAACCCGGACAAAGGTGGAATATTAAGTGACTATTTCATTGTTATACTTTGCAATGCTTTTGTGATGCTGTAAATCACATTATGTGTTCATGACCAACTTTCTCAGCGCATATTTATTTTTAGCTGAGGAGTAAAACAACTTTGACTAAATGGTTATTGTTACTGACTGCTAGCATTCACGCTAAGCTTGCTGCCCCAAATCCGATAAGAAGAGACTGGTTAACAGCCTCTTCACCATTTTATAGGTGAGTTAATGAAATCTTGATCTGGAATATTCCTAAGGTCCTTTATCATTCTGAGCCTCTATAGCTCTCTACTTAACAGTACTTAGTAGGAAATGGTCACTTTGACCCCACTCTGCTTGGGAGAGGTGCTGCTTCTGAGATTGGTTCAGAAAGGATACATTTGATTTCTGTAGGTCACCTGGAGATTCTGGGCTCTGATGTGACAAAAAGACATGTATGTCATCCTAGACCATAGCTGACATGACACTGGCACTGCAGCCAGAGTTGGGCCTCTGAGATCTGGCCCAGAGAGAGGTCCTAATTGTTACCCCTTCTAGAGGATGTCTTCAAACTGTCAAACCTTAAGAATTTTCTGATCACCACAGTGATCTGGTTGTTAGGTGATATGCCTTCTAGTCTTGTTTCTGACTTATAACATGTGCCTTTGGGCATGTTATTTTAGAACCTCAGTTTCTCCATCAGTTGCGTGGAAGATTTCGATCAGGTGATCTCTGAAGGCTCCGTGGAGGTCAGACATGCTAGGTTTGTGTGATTCCAGCTGATTTCATCTACCCTCATGGCACCTTTCTGACATACGTTCATGAAGCGCCCATCCCGAAGCCTACTAAATAAATGGATAAAAAAAAACCTCACAGGTATATCAAAGCTGTGGCTTTCAAAAGTCTAAGATGTATAGCTGATCCTAACCCTCTACTGTCATCTATTGTTTCTCCTTTCTTAGCAATAGGATAAACATTTTAGAATGAAATATTAAAAAAAAGTTGGATTAACACGTTGTGACATTACAGCTTACGAGTACTGATAATAATAATAATGCTGTGACTGTTAAAATTAAGCTTCAGAGAAAGAATTCTAGGATGAGATTAAAAAAGGAAAAACAAAAAACAAACTTTTGTTCTTCTGCTCCCTTGTGGAAAGTTTGGTGTACTACAGGAATCCAGGTCATGCATCCCTTGTGAAACAGGTTCTGAAGAGGTTTGATTTTTTTCTGTAAGAGCCCAAAGCTCATCCTCATGCCTCCCAGGGCCTGCAAAGTCCTTTCTGTATGTTTGCAGAATATTTTATAATTTTTTATTTTATTACTCTGTTTGAAGCAAATGTTTTTCTTCACAACTTTGAGAATTCTTTAGAGATTTAAAAAATCTTTTTCTAAGAGAAATCCAGTCTGATAGATTGGCTACTACATATCCAAAATGTTTATACTCCTCCACCCTACATAGACTTATTTAGACTGTGTATAGCTTAAAAATCACTAGTCGAAAAATTTGTTGACTGTCATGTTTTTGAGGAAGTCAGTACATTTTGATTCTAATATACATGTTCATTAGAGAAAAATATAGAAAAGGACAAAGAAGAAAAGCCAGTAGTATTTTCAGTAACCACTACTGATTCTTTGCATTATTGTATTCCAGGTTATTTTCCTAAATACATTTATCATTGTTTTACATTGTAAACAGTTAGTAAACAGTTGCTGAATATATTTTTTTAAATACAATGTCCTTTGTAAACATCGTTTTAACTACTTAAAATATTCACTCAAGTTTATGTGTAATCACATCTCATTATATTTTTATGATACATGATACATCTTCAGAAGATATTTTCCAGAAGGTTTGTACTATTTTATATCCCTACCACTAGGATATAAAGTTGTCCATCTCACTGGACCCTCACCAAAATTGAATATTATTGTTTATGTTTTTATTAAATTGAAGGATTAAAATGTATCTCACTTTAATTCCCATACTTGTATTCATCCGTATGTCTTTATATATACATACACACATGTGGATGTAACATGTATATACATAATATGTATATATAGAGAAAGGTGAGGTGATTGGCAATTTTTTTCATTTCTTTTTGTATTGAAGCATAGTTGACATACAGTATTAGTTTTAGGTGTACAACATAGTGATTTGACTTTTTTTAAGATTTTATTTATTCATGAGAGACACACAGAGAGAGAAAGAGAGAGAGAGAGAGAGAGAGAGAGGCAGAGACACAGGCAGAGGGAGAAGCAGGCCCTGTGAAGAGAACCCGATGTGGGACTCGATCCTGGGACTCCAGGATCATGCCCTGGGCCGAAGGCAGATGCCCAACTGCTGAGCCACCAGGCATCCCTTGCTTCTGTTTTCTTGTTTTAAGCTTGCTAATTTTAATGTTTCTTACTATTTCTTTTCTATTCTGAGTCCTTTTATTTTCCTAATTGTTTTCTCTTTCTTTTTTCTGCAAGGTCGTCTTCTTTCACTAATAAATAACCAATAATCCAGTAAAGATCATCATAAAATTAAACAAGAATAATTTGTTTTAAAGAAGATAGTTTATTGAATATACTGCAAGGGAACAATAGGTAGGACAGCAAAGGAGAGCCTGTCTGCCAGGAAGCAGTGGTGGGGCTCTGTAGTTAAGGGGAGGAGTGAGGAGTTATGGGAACATGTAGAATTTTCCTTTTTTTGGTACCTATGCCTGGTTGTAAGTAGCCAACTAGGGCCTATGGAGCCTGCTTGCATTCAGCCTGGTGGTCACTGGGGGCCCTTTTACCTTACTCAGGTTTCCTTGCTCAAGCCTGTTGCCTAAAAGAAGCCTCTACCTTCTCCACTGATAGACTGACAATGACAAATCCTTGGCATTCGGGTGGAAATTTCATCTTCAATAGCTGCTTCATGCTAGGCAGGGTGGGGGTGCTCTGTCCCTACCTAAACTTATTGGTCCACCAGGGGTTCTGTGCAGTTATAGACCAGAGCATGTATTAGATTAACATGTTGATAGGTGATTTGAGTGAAATTCTTAGTGGCCTGGCCCATGAGATTTAGGGAGAGGGGATCCTCTGATGGTATGCACTAGAATTCTTGTTGAATCATTTGTATATGGAATTGTTGGACTCTGGAAGAGACAGATTTAACAAAGAGATTAAAGAGAGGGGGACCAATAATTAGGAGTATGAGTATTGAAGCCGGGGGTCCTAAGAAAGGAAGGAGCCAGGATAACCACAACCAGGTTTGTTACCAGAAAAACTGTCCTTGTTTGTTTCCCAGAGTTAGGAGTCTCTCATGTTCTGTCTCCCTTTCTGATATTTCCCACTCATTTTTTCTCCTTTCCCCTTTATTCCCTTTCACTATTTTTTATATTCCCCAAATGAATGAGACCATATAATGTTTGTCCTTCTCCGATTGACTTACAAGGGGTGATAGGGGTGGTAGAAAGGGAGGTGGGTGGGGGGTGGGGATGACTGGGTGACGGGCACTGAGGGAGGCACTTGATGGGAGGAATGAGCACTGGGTGTTATGCTGTATGTTGGCAAATTGAACTCCAATAAAAATAAAATAAAATAAAATAAAATAAAATAAATAAAATAAATAAAATAAATAAAATAAATAAAATAAATAAAATAAAATAAAATAGAAAAACTGTCCTTGTGTTGCGCTGTCCCAGAGGGAGGAAGTCACTCATATGTGTCGGAATGTTTTTTGCCTGTAGATCAAGATGATGACTGGATCAACGGGAACAAAGGAAAAGGGGCTAGAGGTGAAAGAAGCAAGGCAGCAGAGAGTCAGCCAGAGTCAGGGAAGGGTCCCAACTTAGTCTCTTAAGAGTGCAGATTCGCCCTGGACTAGCTTCCACGGCCAATTGTGCCACACACTGGGAACGGAGACCTCACCGAGGATGGAGTAGGAAAGGAAGTGGGGAGTCTAACCTGTTCACCCTCAGACTACACCAGGCCAGAGATCTTCAGTTGTCTGAGAAATACTAGGGTTAGACTGCTGAAGGGCTGGAAAGAGAAAGGAGAGGGAGAGAAGGATCCCTCCAAAGGGCAAGAGGAGAAACCCTTCACCCTTTCAGGCAAGGATGGTCTGGCTGGTTCCCATGGGGCTTTGGATCCTCACCAAGGAGTAACCTCTGTGAGTTCTCCAAGGGGTACTAGAGTTGGTCCACAGAGGGAAAGTCCTGAGAAAATTCTGGAGAATCTGGGGAAGGTCCTGTCCTGGCAGAGTTTGCCCCTGCGAGCCACCAAATGTGGGGTGACCTGATTGGGTGGAGGCCCACGGCACTGGTGGTGAAAGAATTCACCCAAGACAGAACAAAAAAGGTAGTTTATTTTACTGAATACCCTGCAAGGGAGCAGTGGGCAGGACTGCAATGGAGAGACTGCCCAAACAACAATAATTTTTAAGATAAGCTGAGAGCAACAAAACTTAGAAGATTTAAGTCTATGGAAACCTAAAGCAATAGATCTTTTTCAGAAATTGTCTTAACTTTTTTTTTTATGAAATCCAAATCAATGCAATAGTACTTAATTTATTGGAGGTAATAGATTTTAAATATGTGAAAAATTATTTTACATATATAAAATGGCAAAAATTATCACCTCAAATATTTTCCAAATGTAAAATCAGAATAATTTACAATTTCTAAAGAGTTCATAAGTAGGAAAATTAATTATTAAAAAATTCATAAGAATCTACACCCTACTGGTAAATTGGGGATAAGGAAGTCAAGAAATATGTTATCTAAAAAAAAAAAAAAAAAAAAAAAGAAATATGTTATCTCTTTTGTATGACATTTTTAAATAATTATAACATACTATGAAAGTTAAAAATTTTGTAATGAGAATACACATGGTTATACATAGCCTATTTGAAAGAAGCTTTATTATTTTCAGTGACTAGGTTATAGAAAAATCCAACAACAATTTTTCATGACAAAAACAAAGGTCTCAAAGCATTTTGCAGTAGACATTAATTAGGCTGGGTTCTAATCCTCTGATTTTCTCTAGGAAACAGCATGATAAAATTTGCTGTGTTTTAACCATTACATGCCCAGTGAGAAGTACAAGCAAAGCAAGATTAACACTTCCAGTTTTTAGGATAGAGAAGTGAGGAATTGGGGCACCTGGGTGGCTCATTCAGTTGATCATCCAACTCTTGGTTTTTGGCTCAGGTCATGATCTTAGGGTTGTGAGCTCTAGCCCTGTGTGAGGCTCTGTGCTCGATGGGGGGTGGGGGGAGTCTGCTTGGGATTCTCTCCCTCTTCCTCTGACACTTTCCCCACTCAGGCACAAGAGTTCTCTCTCTCTTTGTCTTTAAAATAAAAAATAAATTAATCTTTTTAAGAAAAGAAGTGAGGAATTATAAAAACAATGTGCTTAGGGACATCACAGTACTAATAAGTGATTATGTAAGGGAATCTTAGGACAAGTGACTCCTTAACCCTTATGCATACAGAATTTACTAGTTTAGCCAAAGGCAAATGTGTACATTCTCTTCTCCATAACATTGAGGTATTATTTTTATTGCTTAGACATTAAAGCAACAAACATTTGAATGTAATTTTTTGAGCGAAGTTTAAAAAGATGTCTTTATATATATTGAATTTCCTTAGGTCTGTGGAGAAAATGAAATATTTTAAGTAGTCCAGTTAAATTTTTTTTACTAAAAATAGAAAGGATTTAATTACAAAGAAAAGGAGAAAGTTTTCCAAAGTTATGATGAGTTCAGGCAGTTACAGCATCATAATCCTTTGAAGGAAGTTTTTAAGAATGCAACTTGACAAGTCCATGGACTCCTTTATTTTTTACTGTTCTATTTTGCAAAAAGGAATAGATGCTAAGAAATAATACAGTGGGTTCTCCATATGTTCACTCTGACATCATTAGATGCAATACACTTATGCAAATTCAGTAAACACCAATGTAAACCACAGACTTCTGTGAATTGTCGTGTAAACTTTAGGGTTTGATATCCTAAAGCATATACTTTATTATTCTGGGATCCCAACCATGTATTTATGACATGTTTGATACTGAGGCTGCTGGTGTTTCTGTCCTCATGTTGCCTACAAAGTAACTGTGAAAAATTCCAGCCAATGGAAGGAAGTCCTTCCCTTTTGTGGGGAAGACCCCTTTGCCCCCTGCCTTTTGAAAGGTCCTGGGAATCCCACCTGGCACCATGTCCTATATACCATCAGAGGAGGTAAATGCTTGGTTTGCGAGATTCCTGGCTTCTGTGTTTAATTTTGCCTGAGAATATTTTCATATTTTCCCTGGTTGCTATGTAATTATTAGAATCATATATATATTTATCTAATTAAAGGTTTCACAAACTTTTTCTATAAGAGGGCACATAGCAGATATTTTAGGATTAGTGGGCTATACAGTCTGTCTATTGCAGCCATAGACAATAAGCAAATGAATAGGTGTAGCTGTGTTCCAATAAATCTTTATTTACAGAAACACGCAGGTTAGAAAACAATGAATGAGGATGGAATGTAAAGCATCTGTGATGTCTCCTTTTCCTATTCTTAATCTTTAGTGGGTTGAGATCAAGCAAAAAAATAAAATAAAATAGATTTGAAAAGAAATTAGAAGTGAAGCCTGTGATTTATAAATTAGAGGCCACACTCACTGCTCTTTGCAGGACTTTGTTTACTAGTGTGATGCTCTATGATCCGAATGCAGAACAGCAAGTCCTTGTCTCCTATAGCTCATCCTCATAATAATTTTATCTGCAGCTGTCACCCTTCTTCCGGTCTGTGTATTTCTATTCCCGTTAAAGTACATGGTATACAAGGGAATCTTTCTTCACTAAGGAGTCTGTCATCTTTGTCTCTGCCAGATGACTTTTCACTTACTTATTTGGCTTTTGTGCCAAGTGCTAATGGAATTTGGGCACATGACCATTGCCACATTAAACTTAGAGACATAAACTAATGCTTTTTGCATGTTTATTGCTTCTTTTTGCCTACAGTTTCCTTTCTGCTGCAGTCCATAAATAATAAGACATATTTCAGGAGGGTCCTTTCCCCACTACTTAATCCTTTCCCCGTTAAATGGCTAATAAATTTGACTACCATTTACCTTGTTCTTTACTTTTATAAAACAGTGTTCTCATTTTCAAAAATGTTTTTAATAATTTAAAAGTTGTTTCAAAAGCATAATACTTTGCAAGTGGCATCCGAAAAATTTGGGTTGGTTTTATAGCTTTTACCACTGATAGCTCTAGTGCCTCAATTAACCTCCATTAATAGGTATATTTTGAACATTTATTATATTAAACAGTGTAGTAAACTAATATCTGTTGTTCAACTGAAACAAGTAGATAGAAATTTGAGACAAATACCAGAGGTACTTTTTCAGCTACCAAGAAAATCAATTCAACATAAGATACTGTCCACGATTATCTGCATACCACAGTCTGTTTTCTGCTTTGCTTTGCTAATGGAGATTTAGATTTAATGTTCTTATTACCAAATATACTGGTGTATTCTGAGAAAAACATCATCCAAACTAGTTATTTGGGTAGTGAAGATAGAAATATAAACTTTTGGGGTGCCCGGGTGGCTCAGCGGTTTAGCGCTGCCTTTAGCGCAGGGCCTGATCCTGGAGACCCGGGATTGATTCCCACGTCGAGCTCCCTGTGTGGAGCCTGCTTCTCCCCCTGCCTGTGTCTCTGCCTCTCTGTTTCTGTGTCTCTCATGAATACGTAAATAAAATCTTAAAAAAAAAGAAATATGAACTTTTGGGGCGCCTGGGTGGCTCAGTGGTTGAGTGTCTGCCTTTGGCTCAGGGTGTGATCCTGGAGTCTCTGGATCGAGTCCCACATCAGGCTTCCTGCATGGAGCTTGCTTCTCCCTCCGCCTGTGTCTCTGCCTCTCTCTGTGTGTACGTGTCTCTCATGAAAAAAATAAATAAAATCTTTAAAAAAAAGAAATATGAACTTTTTTAGTATAGCATGACACATTCAAAGCCTTATGTTTCCTTAACCTGGGATTGTGGCTGTGTGGAGAATTATTTATTTGGTTGAAATCACAGGGAATACATAATTTTATATTCTTGATTGTTTTTACTTTAAAGATTTTATTTATTTGTCTATTTAGAGAGAGAGAGAAAGAGTATGTGCACATGCTCATGGTGGGAGCTTGTGGGAGTGGGGGAAGGGGCTGACAGGGAGGGAGAAGAGAGGGAGAGAGAATCTCAAGCAGATTCCCTGCTGCGGGAATTGCCTGAGATCACAAGAGTAGGCCACTTAACCAACTGAGCCACCCAGGCACCCCTGATTGTTTTTATTTTAACAATATAAAATTACTTCCCCCATTGGATTATAAAATAATTTTGAATCATCTTTTTAATCATTAAATCATTTTTTAAAGATTTTATTTATTTATTCATGAGAGACAGAGAGATAGGCAGAGACACAGGCAGAGGGAGAAGCAGGCTCTGTGCAAGGAGCCTGATGCAGGACTCAATCCTAGATCCTGGGATCATGCCCTGAGCTGAAGGCAGATGCCCAACTGTCCCAATCATTAAATCCTTTATAGCAGTTTTATGTTCACAGCAAAATTGAGAGGAAAGGTAGAGAGATGTCACATAATACCCTGCCCCTACACATGCATAGCCTCCCCCATTATTAACATCATTCATCTGAGTGGTACATTTGCTACAGCTGATGACCCCACATTGACACATAATTATCACCCAATAATGAAATATTGTGTGTCTGTTTTCCACTGTGTACAATAATGAAATATTGTGTGTCTGTTTTCCACTGTGTAAATTATGATATAATAAAATGTCTACCCATATCAAGATTTTCCTAAATTTAGGATTATTTTCTTGAACCAGAGTTATATGCATACTGGCTGAAAAGTATATTATTCAATATTTCATTTTAAAAATTGACTATCTTTGTAAGTATAAAGTAGAACCATATATTATTACTTTGATGACAAAAATATGACTTTATCTTTTAAATTTTTATTTCTTTGATTTCTACTAATGTTGAACCTTTTTTCCTCCAAACTTATTAACAATGTTTTTCATCATTTGTGAATTCTCTGTGTTACATAAATTGCTCAATTGTATATAAAGGGTTTTAACATCTTTATTAAACATTTATATTGAGCTTTTAGAATATGTTTCCATATTTATTATATTTCTAATTTATTGTAGTCCTTTTAGCTTTTCTAGTTATACTTTGAAATTTGGAGACTCTGAGGTTTATTTCAGTCATTTGTATCAACATTGCTTTGTGACTTCTTTCTATTATGAAACTGAGGAAGTCCCCTTGCCCATACTTGAAAAAAAATTTAATCTCTGTGTTCTTCTAGAATGTTGCCAGTTGATTTTACTTTTATTTTTCTAATCCAGCTGGAATTTATTTTGATCCATGAAATAAGATTAATATATAAATTCATTTCCCCAAACTAAAAAATAATAGCAGCATCATTTGTCCTTTCCCCAGTGCTTTATGATGTTGTTCATCATGTATTACATTTTATATATGGTAAGATCTTTTTCTGAATTATGTAGTAGAAAGATCTCCAAACTTTTTTATCACATGCCTTCCAATACAAAGTATTTAGCATGTTCCAGTGGTATATGTAGATTCATTTTATTACATACTTATACTACTTTTGATTCATATGTTAATATCTTGACATCGAGTCAAAATATACTTTTTAAAATATTTTATCCCACCCCTGATAAGTTTTTTTGCACACTATACACTGCTTATCACATGATTTCTATTTTTACTTAGTAACATGCTTTAATTTCCCTTATATCTCCTTTTCCCCTTCAGGATTATTCTTTTTTCCAAACATTTATTTAATATTTCTTTCTATATGAATATATGTATCATTTTGTAAAGTTTCCCAAAAAATCCCATTTAGACTATAATTGTAGTTTCATTCAACTTACATCTTTTTCTTTTGCCATCTTTAGGTAGTCTTCTAATTCTCATTGTGTAATTTTTGTCATCTTTGTCTCTTGGTAGAATTTTGAAAATGACTAGGAAAATGGTTTATGTTACTTCTAGGGACTATATGCATTTGCTATTATGGTAATTGATATTTTATTTTTTTTCCAAGTTATTTTAATATGTTATTGAATTTATAGGGTAACTGTATAATTTTACCATCCAAACCATTTCGCTTATTTTTTAAAGATTTATTTATTTATTTATTTGAGAGAGAGCATGAGTGGAGGGAGGGGCAGAGGGAGAGAATCATAAGCAGACTCCCCGCTGAGTGCAGATCCTGACATGGGGCTGGATCCCAGGACCCTGAGATCACGACCTGAGCCAAAATCACAAGTCAGATGCTTAACCTACTGAGCCACCCAGGTGTCCCAAACCATTTCATTTCTGTGAGTGAGAGAGGGCACTATTGATTATCATACTGAGCATCAGGCATAAATGGACTCTCCTAGGGAAATGAGGCCATCTATTAACTAGGAAACTGGAAAGCCTTCTACATTGGAGAATTCAAGTGCAGACAATTTTCAAAATAACCTTCTGTTAAGGGAGGAATAAGAGAATGGTAGATGTAGGGCAACATAGAATCAAATAATGCTATTTATTTTATTTAAAAAATATTTTACTTATTTGTTTTAGAGAGTGCACAAGCATACAGCAGTGGGTGGAGGCAGAGGGGGAGAGGGAGAGAGAAGCAGACTCCTTGCTGAGCTCAGAGCCCCATGTGGGGCTCCATATCACAATGCTGAGATCGTGATCTGAGCTAAAATCAGGAGTTGGACACTTACCTTACTGTGCCACCTAGACGCCCCATTGCTGTTTATTTTTAATTGAACCTGCTTAAATGTTGATAAGAAGACATCAGTAAAAATAGAGATGTTCAAGTGAAATTAGAAGGTTGAGCAATTAATGACAAAAAGTCTGTGAAGAGGTCATGGGGGTAGGATTTAGACCACAGGAGGAATAATCTTTGTGCTTAGAAGAAAAAGAGGAAAGGTAGCTTTGTATGCAAATAATTTGCAAGTGGAGGCTAGGTCAGTGATGTTTTTCCCATCATCTGTCAAAGCATATAGCATTGTATAATACTGAAAACACTCAAGAAATTTATCAAAACATCATATATATGGCACCTTTATTAGAAATGAGATTTAACATATTTGTTTTTGTTTCAGTCACAATGTCAGTGAAAATCATTGCTCATTAGAATAACCCTGCAATTGTATATGCGTATTTTTGCAATATCCATCTGTTCATACTGTTATAGTGTCATTTTAACTTTTTTCACCTTTAACTTTTTGGCCCCCACAAGTGTTCCAAAAATACACTGCTAAGAGAAGGTTTACACATAAATAAGCACTCTGGTTTTTATTTCATTTCTATCTCTTTTAAGCCCTCCCCACTCCATTAATTCCATTACTTAGAACAGGTATGCATGGTTGTTGCTACATTAAGTTGTATTATTTGTGCATTCTGTGTAGCACTTCTGTTTGGCAGAGTACATTGTGTTTAGCCTAGGACTTAGGCAAATCCGAGCACATTTGGAGGCCCTATCAGGCAAAACCACCTCTGGGGATCCATTTTTCATAAGGGATTGTGGAGTCTTCTTGGAAGGAATTCATCCTAAGGCAAGATGGATTTCAGATACACAAATCATTTCAGGACCTTGGGTCAGCGGACAATCTGAGTGATAAAAAAAATACACTGTACACAGCATTCATCCTTTCCAACTGGGGCTGGAAAATCCTGTCATATAGAGCCTCTACCACCTCTAACAGCTCACTTCTTTCTCCCAGCTGTGCTCATCCTTCATTCTAAACCTTGAGCAGAGCTCTATGCTTCAGGTCTCTTTCTCTTCCCACCCCTGCCCCTTCCTTTCTGTCAGCCCAGCAGTTCCTGCCCTAGGCCAGCTTCCTCTAGGGCTTTGGTCACAAAGAAGTGACAGCAGATTCTAAAAGCTTTCTGCTAGTCATCATCCTCATTGCTTTAAAACTTAGATTTACAAAAGGGACTACCACACTACCTAGTTTCTAAACCAGAATTTCCCCTAATGCCAAGCATTTGCTTACCATCTTCATGGTTTTACCCATACCTGTCTTATCTCCTATAATATCATTTATTTAATATTTTCCTTTGAATCAACTCATGACTAGCATCTCCTCTTACCTTTGTTTTGTTCTAGGCAGTAATACCACGAAATCACAGTTTGGGTGTGCTAGCTACAGTTTTAGAATATGTGTACATATTATATATAATATATACAAAGACATATACCTATGAAAAAGTAGCATAACAAACCAACCTGGAGATATTTGGGATGGACATGTTTTTTCCTTTCAAATAAGCTGGATGGCATGGCATGTGACTATTTCATTTACTGATTAGAGCAGGGTTTCTCTTTCATTACTTGTTCTACCATCTATCTTAATTCATAAATGACTAGAGTTGATAGAACATTTTATGTTTTGAGGTAAGCCTTTTGTTTTGGTGAAGACTTTGAGGTAAGCCATTTTAAAGCATTAACAAATTGGCATTCATCTTTAAAAAGATTTCTTTATTTTTAGAGAGAAAGAGGATGCAAGTGTGAAGAGGGGAGAGGTAGAGGGAGAGGGTTTCTAGCCGACTCCTGGCTGAGGGCAGAGCCAGATGTAGGGCCGATCTCAGCACCCTGAGATCATGACCTGAGCACAAACCAAGAGTCAGATGCTCAACTAACTGAGCCACCCAGGTGCCCCCTAAATAGGCATTCATATAAAGAAGAGATCAGTTAGCACCATCTTATTTTATCTGAAAGTCAAAATGATAAGCTATGAAACAGTATCCCAACAGGTATTTTGAAGGATTGTTTCCCAAGGAGAATTCAGATATCAGATTCTTTAAGGTCTTAAAAATAAGCAAAATCTGTATTTGGAATTGAAGAGAGAAAGTGTCATTGCAGAATAGATTTTCTTAGGCAACTCTAATAACAAGGATCAAGATATCCAAGACTGAAAGAAAGTTATTTGGCCATAAAAAAACAACAAAATCCCTGCTGTTTATCATAGTACCAACTTTTCAAGAGTGTCCCCAAACATATGAAGGCCATTTCTAGCCATTTTCTCTGAAATATTTAATCATATTAATAGAAATTTAGTAGTAACATGTTTTAGGTATTGGAGTTTACATGGTGACCTTCGAGTTTCAGGACAGATATAGAGATACATCGAGTTACTCTCCTTGCTAGGGAGGCAGCACTATAGAGTATAACAAATCCTTGAATCTCAAACTTAGTAACCATGTTATCTTAAATCACTTCAGCATCATATACCTTAGTTTTCTTGGCTATAAAATGGGAACAATAATGATTCTTCTCTGGGGTTTTTGTAACATAAATGATAGGATATATATGCAACATTTTATAAAGTGCTTTATACATCTATAGGTTTTCAGTGTTGTATTATTAATATTGAGCCTTTCTCTGGATATGGTTATAACACTTGCAGATTTGGGAAAGAAGTTATTTGTTCCCATGCTTCTGATGAAGGCATTTGGAAATCATATTTTTTTTTAGGAGAAATGATGGTCACATTGATATGTTCCATTTTTTAACTTGGTTCTGTTTTTTTAATAGCTTAAATTTTATTTGCACTATTTTTTGGCAGTGGTTTCATTCTTTGGGTACCTGAGGTTGACTTAGACACTTGGAAAGTGTCTTAAAGCTCTGTATCTACTTTGGTGAAAGAAGACACCATAAACTGGTTATTTAAGCAAGAGAGAAGACTTGTTTTCCCATAATGTACTTTCATCTGCCATGTCATCAACTCTGAACATTAGAGACTTTTCCTAGGATTAGCTTTGTTAACTTTCCACAGCTATGCACCCAGACCTCCTGACCTATATTCACCAACTTTCACTACTATATAACTTTTGAAGATTACCACTTTTGTTATGGAGTAAAGCCTACATCATTTCATTCATTCAGTAAACATTTCTTGCTCCCCTATGCTGGGAAGGGGCTGTGATAGATTCCAAGGTGAATATATTGACATAATTGACTTCAGAAAGGTCAGGATAGGGGATCCCTGGGTGGCGCAGCGGTTTGGCGCCTGCCTTTGGCCCAGGGCGTGATCCTGGAGACCCGGGATCGAGTCCCACGTCGGGCTCCCGGTGCATGGAGCCTGCTTCTCCCTCTGCCTGTGTCTCTGCCTCTCTCTCTCTCTCTCTCTCTGTGACTATCATAAATAAATAAAAATTAAAAAAATTAAAAAAAAAGAAAGGTCAGGATATAGTCATGGAGTTGAAGTCATAAACAATCATAGTGCATTGTGTTTAAGGAGAGGAGAGTGAAACCCACAACTGCTATGGGGAAGTGAAGGCCTAAGACTCACCCTAGGCCTGTTAGGGAAGGCTTCCTAGGTAAGATAAGATCTGAAGTTCATTATTCACTCATTTAGCAAGTGTGCATTGATAACCTACTATAAATGTGCCTAGCTTTGTTCTAGGTACTTGCAGTATATGGTGAGCAAAATTGGGGCTAATTCTTCCCTTAGTACTTATATTGTATTAAAAGAGACAGTTGCTCCAGTAAATACAAAATTACAACCATGGTAATTGATGTAGAAGAGAAGTACCTAGTAGTAGGAGAGCTCATAATAGGCATATTTGTTTTAGTTTCTGGTTAGGTTAGGAGCAGGCTTCCCTCAGACTGTAACTGAGAGCTGAAAGATGAATAGGAATTAATGCATTTGGGTTGGGCCATAGACTAGTTCTAGGCAGAATGAACAGCATGTTTAAGAGGGAATGTAGCCCTTGGAGGCTTTGAGAAGCACCCAGTGAATAGCAGCCCTTTTAACTGTTTAGGTTTTGAGTAAATTCAGAGGAAAAAAAAAGAGGAGTAGGACATAAAGATGATACATGAAGATCATAAAGATGATTCATCTATCATCTTTATTAGTGACAAAGTTGCTATTGGAAAATGTTGCTTGGGTATGAAAGCCGAATTCACTTTCTATTATTGAATACCAGAATTAGTCATATTTACCTGCCTAGTTACAAAATATTGCAGACTACTTATATTCTCCACAGAGGGAAGAAGCCTTTTGTGAGATTTACCACATGAAGAAACAGAACATGATTTGAATATTGTGTACAGTGAGTAGAAAGACTATGTAGAAGGGAGAGGTTGAAGATCAAAATGGGGATGAATGATGAATGAAGGTTCTGGAAGAGGTAGGCAGGCAGAGACTAGACTTCAGTAGACATGTGATGAGTCCAGGGCCCAGAGTTTAAGGAGGCACTCCTCAGGATTGTGCAAGTACAAGGTTGGCCTCATGAAAGTAAGCACTCCTTAAATATTGTGTCCTGGGTACCTATCCTGCTTTACCCTACTCCTGGTCCTGCTGAAGGGCATGGAATTGAAAGCACAGGGGAGGAACTGGCCATGAGGAAGAGCAAGGAGACTGGAGGAATGTTGGGGGAATGGAGATGTATGCAAAAAATGGAATAGTGTACAGGAAGGCAAGGGAGAACCTATTGGATGGTGTCATGCTTCTTGATGAACTAGAAACAAAGTTAACAGCTTAAAATGCGCATGGAGTTTGAGAGTCGTGAATCTTGAGAGTGTGCTGACAAAGGAGGAGGGGTCCTCACAAGCAGTACTGAGGACCTTGTGAAGACGGACCTTCCCACTTGTGTGCAGCTGCCTGGGTTCATGAGTGGCAGAGGCATGACATAGCACCAGCCCAGAGGAGGGGTTTGCTAAGCTCAGTATGACAGTGGGTAGGAATAAGCAGTGCAAGTGAGGGCAGAGTCCAGGCGATAAACCGTGGGAACCAGGCACTGTATAGGGATGCACGGTACACATGTAGGGTGATAATGGTAAAATTAAGGGAGACAGTAATGGTCTCGGTGAGGTTAAAGAAGACAGATGGTCAGAGTCAGGTTGGTATGTGAGAACTGGGAAGAATACCAGTGATTTATTCCCATTCTTTTGGCAGATGAATCTGTTCTAGAGTGTTTCTGAGCGAGGCCCTAGAAGCAGATGGCTGTGGACGTGTAGCAGTGTCGGTGAAATTTAAAAGATGAAGGAACTAAGAGGCTCCGTGGCAGTATGGTAAGTCCACACAAAGAGTGAATTGCCCCAGGATGGTGGGTGCAATTGGATTACAAATATTCCCAAATGCCCACTGCTTATTAATAAGTGCCTCAGGAGCAGGCCTATAGAAAATGGTAGTCAGGGGGGTTAGAGCATGGTTTAGTGAGGCGGCATGAGTTTGAAAGGAGCAAAACTTTACTTTTTTTTAAAGATTTTATTTATGTGGTCATGAGAGACACACACAGAGAGAGGCAGAGACACAGGCAGAGGGAGAAGCAGGCTCCCTGCAGGGAGCCTGATGTGGGACTGGATCCTGGGACTCCAGGATCACACCCTGGGCCAAAGGCAGGTGCTAAACAGCTGAGCCACCCAGGGATCCCCAAACTTTACTTTTTTTAACATGAGTTTTAAAATATGTGGCGATGTGAAGTGTTGGATAATAAACAGGCTCTGTTTCAGAAAGCTT
This sequence comes from Canis lupus dingo, assembly GCF_003254725.2. Classification (NCBI taxonomy): domain Eukaryota; kingdom Metazoa; phylum Chordata; class Mammalia; order Carnivora; family Canidae; genus Canis; species Canis lupus. The sequence goes on along the minus strand of NC_064281.1, from coordinate 114,536,004 downwards.
CAGAGAACTAGTGTCTTCTGAAGGAAGTCAGGTTTCATTTGGCTTTGGTGACAAATTTGTCTTGAAGGGGATATAGGAGCATATCATTGAATGAGGTTCATGAAGGGCCCAGTGAAAAGATTGTTGTTGTTGTTTTTTTTTTTCTTTTTTGACGGGGAGTGAGGAGTGTTCTTGTATTATCAAGAGTACACAGTAGTATGGAGAAAAGAGTAATAGGGACACGTGTGGGCTCTGATATCATATTGACTTGGCTTAAATTCTAATTCCATAAGTTAAAAGCCCTGTAATTGTGAACAAGTTATTAACTTGAGTTCCTTGCTTATAAAATGGAGTTATATGCAGGTCATGGATTATTTTGAAGAGTAGTGAATTGATGCATATTTGTGCTTAGCACATAGTAAGTGTTAAATAAACGTTATTATGATGATGATCAATTATGGTGAGGAGATGAGCAAAGATAATAGAGACATGAGGCCTAGTGGCATTAACTGACTTTAAATTGTAGAAACCTGGGGGTGTTCTCATCTGTGGTATAGTATGGAATTTTGAGACCAACATGTTGGAACATGGAAATAGGGCATCAGTGAGCATGCCAGAGCTGTCCGTCTGGTTCATTGGCTTTTCTCCTGGTATTGGGAAGGTAATGGGCAAAATTAGGGTGGTTCTTCTACCCACTCCCTTCAATTTTGCTACAGAGAGAAAAGTCCTGTCGAGATGAAGAGTGGGAGACTATGAAGGAAGATGAATTAATTACCACTTTTTTTTGGCAGAATCTGAGAATTATTAACAAAAAGGTCTGTCTTGTCATAGGAACCATACCCTTATCAAAAGGAGACTCTTTCCCCAAACTTTGAACATCTTACTGGTTCCGTCTTCATTTTTTTGTTTATTTTTTTATTTGAGTTTGATTTGCTAACATATAGCATATCACCCAGTGCTCATCCGGTCAAGTGCCCCCCCTCAGTGCCCGTCACCCAGTCACCCCATCCCCCGCCCACCTCCCCTTCCACTACCCCTTGTTCATTTCCCAGAGTTAGGAGTCTCTCATGTCTTGTCACCCTCTCTGATTTTTCCCACTCATTTTCTCTCCTTTCCCGTACAACCCCTTTCACTATTTCTTACATTCCCCATATGAATGAAACCATATGATGTTTGTCCTTCTCCTACTGACTTACTTCACTCAGCATAATATCCTCCAGTTCTATCCACATTGAAGCAAATGGTGGGTATTCATCATTTCTAACGGCTGAGGAATATTCCATTGTATACATAGGCCACATCTTCTTTTTCCATTCATCTTTCGATGGACATCGTGGCTCCTTCCACAGTTTGGCTATTGTGGACATTGCTGCTATAAACATTGGGGTGCAGGTGTCCTGCAGTTTAACTGCATCTGTATCTTTGAGGTAAATCCCCAGCAGTGCAATTGCTGGGTTGTAGGGTAGCTCTATTTTTTTAACTCTTTGAGGAACCTCCACACAGTTTTCCAGAGTGGCTGCACCAGTTCACATTCCCACCAACAGTGCAAGAGGGTTCCCCTTTCTCCACGTCCTCTCCAACATTTGTTGTTTCCTGTCTTGTTAGTTTTCACCATTGTCACTGGTGTGAGGTGGCAATGTGACAGGATACAAAATCAATGCCCAGAAGTCAGTGACATTTCTATACACTAACAATGAGACTGAAGAAAGAGAAATTAAGGAGTCAGTTCCATTTACAATTGTACCCAAAAGCATAAGATAACCTAGGAATAAACCTAACCAAAGAGGTAAAGGATCTATATCCTAAAAACTACAGAACACTTCTGAAAGAAATTGAGGAAGACACAAAGAGATGGAAAAACATTCCATGCTCATGGATTGGAAGAATTAATATTGTGAAAATGTCAATGTTATCCAGGGCAATTTACACATTCAGTACAATCTCTATCAAAAATACCATGGACTTCCTTCAGAAAGTTGGAACAAATCATCTTAAGATTTGTGTGGAATCAGAAAAGACCCCGAATAGCCAGGGGAATATTAAAAAAAGAAAACCAGAGCTGGGGGCATCACAATGCCAGATTTCAGGTTGTACTACAAAGCTGTGGTCATGAAGACAGTGTGGTACTGGCACAAAAACAGACACATAGATCAATGGAACAGAATAGAGAATCCAGAAATGGGCCCTCAACTGTATGGTCAACTAATATTTGACCATGCAGGAAAGACTATCCACTGGAAAAAGGACAGTCTCTTCAATAAATGGTGCTGGGAAAATTGGAAAGCCACGTGCAGAAGAATGAACCTGGACCATTCTCTTACACCATACACAAAGATAAACTCAAAATGGATGAAAGATCTAAATGTGAGGCAAGAATCCATCCAAATCCTAGAGAAGAACACAGGCAACACCCTTTTCGACCTTGGCCATAGCAACTTCTTGCAAGATACACCTATGAAGGCAAGAGAAACAAAAGCAAAAATGAACTATTGGGACTTCATCAAGATAAAAAGCTCCTGCACAGCAAAAGAAACAGTCCACAAAACTAAAAGACAACCTACAGAATGGGAGAAGATATTTGCAAATGACCTATCAGATAAAGGGCTAGTATCCAAGATCTATAAAGAACTTATTAAACTCCACAGCAAAGAAACAAACAATCCAATCATGAAATGTGCAAAAGACATGAACAGAAATTTCTCCAAAGTAGACTTAGACATGGCCAACAAGCACATGAGAAAATGCTCCACATCACTTGCCATCAGGGAAATACAAATCAAAACCACAATTAATTACCACTTAAAATGTATTCTGTTATTCTGTGCTTATGTAGAGTTGTTTTCCTCTCAAGAAGTCACTGTGGGTCTAAGCCGCACAAGGGAAGAACTTCTGAGAGCTATCATGTGTTGCTTCCATTTCAGTGAAGTAGTGCAAGCATCTAGGTCCATCAGTCTTGGGAAGTGGAGTCTTCAATTCCAAGAATATTTGTTGAATAATCTCTGTGTATTTGGTAGCCCTGCTAGATCCTAGGGTTATCAGGAAGTATATCTTACTTTTGTATCCTTCCCCCAAAACCCTGGGTTCTTGCAGAAATCTTATGATTGAGCTACAGTGTCCAATGGAGAATAGGAAGCATCAAATCTACTAATTTTAAAAGATCCTCTCAGCTTAGAATTAGATCAAATAGGATAGAAAAATATCTCTCCAATGTAAGGTTTGAACTGTGTGACTTAAACTCCTAAATTCTCAGCCTTATTTACCATCTCCCTCCTCTGTCTTATACATAGTTTAAAAATTATGAAATCTGTCAAAGATACAGAAAGGTGTGGAGGATAATATAGCTAATACTCTATATTCCTCTACATGTTTACTTTGTACCAGGTGCTGTTCTGTGCACTTTACGTGTATCAACTCATTTAATCCATATACAATGCTATGAGATAGGCTATTATTATTATTCTTATTTTGCAGATAAAAACAGTATCTAAGAATGTATGTAATTTATTCAGAATCACCCAACTAGTAGGCAGTCTTTCTCTTAATCACTTATACTATACTGCTTTTCATTTGTCATTGTTAACACTTGCATATTTGCTTCAGATATTTTTATAAGAAAAATTACAGAATAGGGGTAGCCCTGGTGGCACAGCGGTTTAGCGCCGCCTGCAGCCCAGGGTGTGATCCTGGAGACCCGGGATCGAGTCCCACATAGGGCTCCCTGCATGGAGCCTGCTTCTCCCTCTGCCTGTCTCTGCCTCTCTCTCTCTCTCTCTCTCTGTCTCTCATGAATAAATAAATAAAATATTTTTTTAAAAAAGAAAAATTACAGAATAGAGTTAAATCTCCTCATCAGATACTCCTAATTTCTCCTCTTCTGTCTTCCCAAAGGTAACAGCTATCCTGAATTCAACGTTTATCAATTACATGTATATTTCTATAATTTTTCTCTCTGTATATTTATACATAGATAATACATAGAAGTTTTTTGCTAACTTTTTATAATTTGTTTTTTTTTCACTTAACAGTTTTTGAGATGTAGTCTTGTTGATATATACAGCTGGAATTTGTTCATTTTTATGATGTTAGTATTCCAGTGAGCATATATTGTACCTATTCTCTTATTTATGACCCTGTGGTAGATAGCATTCTTTTCCCAGTTCTTTATCCCTCCCTATATCCACACATTTTCATTGTGCTTTTTAAATTTTGTCCGTTAGAAGCAGAATGTATTTTCCTGCCCAATTAATGTTACTCTTGGCCATATGACTTGCATTAACCCAAGGAATGCTAGCAGGCATGACACAAGAAGGGGCTTGAAATGTGTTTCTACATTTGAGCCTGCCCTCTTGCACCTCTGCTAACATCATGGCAGAAAAAAAGCCCCAGCTAGCCCACTTGTCCAAGAAAAAAAACAGCACATAGAACAAATCTGTACCGAATTCGTGGCTTGGAACCAAAACCAGGTCAGCCCAGCTGAGATCATTAGATCCTCCTTATGCAGCCTGAATACAAGTGAGCAAGAATAAATGAGAATTGTTTTGAGCCCCTGAATTTGGGGGTAGATACAGCTGAGACAGATTTTATGTTTGTTTCCAATATTTTACTACTAAAAACAATTCTGCTGTAAGTAATGTGCAGTTTCCTTGAATGTGTATGGGTTTCTCTTAGGTACACATCTAAAAGTTGAATTGCTGCATTATAGAGTATGCACATTTTCAGCTTTCTGAGGCACAGTGCTAGTTTTCCCTGCAAAGTGTAATTATAACTAATGAACGGTGTTTTTTTAAAAGATTATATTTATTTATCCATGAGAGACACAGAGAGAGAGGCAGAGACACAGGCAGAGGGAGAAGGCAGGCTCCATGCAGGGAGCCTGATGTGGGACTTGCTCCCCGGACTGGGATCACGCCTTGAGCCAAAGGCAGACACTCAACCGCAGAGCCACCCGGGCATCCCATGAACCATGTTTTGTTTGTTTCTTCACCTCCTAACAATTCCTATTTTCATAATTTCATCTGTTTGCCATTCTGACAGGTATTGAATAATATCTCATTTTATTTTACATTTCTATGATTACTAATGAGGTTTAACATATTTTTCATATTTATTGTGTATGTGGGTTTCATTATGTATGTGTTTTCTGTTCCTATCCTTTGCCCATTTTCTATTCATTTTATAAGACTTTTAATGTTTCATTTTTTCATATCTATCTGCTCTTGCTCCATTTCAGTAATTTCTTTTTTAAAGCAGATAATTGCTTTATTTATCTCTTTGAACACCCTAAAGTACTTATTTTAAAATCTTTCTCTAATTCAAGGATCAGTAGACCTTTTCTGTAAAAGGCCAGACATTAAATATTGTAGGATTTGTGGGCCAGACTCTGTGACAACTGCTGAACTCTGCCTAAGTAGTATGAAGGCAGCTTGAGATCATACATATACAAATGGACATCACTATGTTCCAATAAAACTTGATTTACAAAAACAGGCATTGAGCTTCATTTAGCATGAGGACCATGGAACTGACTGTGGTCTACAACTAATTTCATCTGGAGTCAATTCCAGTTCATGATTGATTTTGTTGATTGTTCTTAGTAATATAGATCTGTGTGCATTTTAGATTTTGGGTTTTCTTTAAGGGGAGCTTTTTTTTTTTTTTTTAAACAATTGCCTCCACCCAGTCACAGTCCTCCATTTCAGTCCAAAGTCATGTAATTTCTGTGAAATCTCACTCTGACAAAAAAGGTGATACTTCTTTCCTATAGAGTATTTATTTGTATTAATTGTGCCTTTGAATATGTCGTACTGTGTTTCTGGCAGGGGAGGAAGGTCGGGGAAGGAGGTAAACACATTTTCTCTACTATGTTTTTCATTCTTGGGAACAGGGTCTATGTATTGTTTCTGATGCCTAGTAACTAGAAAAGTATTTGCTGAATTTCTTGGAACATTTTCATTAGAGTTTTAGAGGAATATAGATTTAAAGAAAACAATCAAATTGAATTAAAGGATTTGATTTGAAAAAGTTTCTTATCTTCCAATATAATACACTGCTAACTGTGAAGTAGAGAAGCTGCAAAGACATTTATAGACTCTTACTTTCTTACTACCCGATTAATAGGAATTGACCTGGAATGAGTTCTTACTATAGTGAGTATTCCGACAACTGATTTAAAGAAGGTTAATACAGACAAGAATCCTCCTTTGGTATAACAATGATTGTAGTTAATTATACATCCATTTTATTTGAACGTAATTTGATTCCATTTACTTGAGAACTCTTGTACACAGGAAAAAAAACATTAAGGTGAATGAAAAGTTAGAAGTCTCAGAAGAGTTTCAAATGAAGTGATTAACACTGAGGACATAATTGAGAGGCTGTTGAAGGTATTATTTCAAAGAAATGTCTTTCTTTTTTTTTTCTTTTTCTTTTTTTTAAATCTGAGTTCAATTTGCCAACATAAAGCATATCACCCAGTGCTCATCCGGTCAAGTGCCCGCTCAGTGCCCACCACCCAGTCACCCCAACCCCTCGCCCACCTCCCTAGAAATGTCTTTCAAATCAATGTGTTATTATATAGTAGTTAATTTTGTTTTCTGACATAAAAAAATCATTGAAGGCTTGCTTATATGCAGTTTATTGTCAGTTTGCTTTTTATTCTTTCTTAATGCCAACATTATATAGCATACCTTGCCTATTTTTAAGTGATTTTCACAGCATAATTTCTCTTTAAAGATATATCACTCTTTATTTCCCTTTATCTCTTACTATATATTTTAAGTTATATCTGCACCATTATTTTACATCAATGTGATTACAAGTAGGAGGGTGCAAAGTTTTAGGAGACCATTTTACCAAAGAGTTTTAAATTGTTACCATTCTGGAGTTTAGGATTTCTCCTTATTTTGTCATTTCTGTTGAGGCTGGCCTGTATTTATCGTAGCCAACACATAAGTTATGCATGTGGTCTGTATGTATCTCTGACCAAAGGGTAAAAAACAGAATATTCAGTGTGCATTTTAACCCCCAAATAATCTCCATAAGATTATTTCAGAGAAAAAGGCCAAATTACTACTGTTGTCAGTTTGACTCCAGGGGGCAGTATAAAATAAGAAATAATAAGGCCTTACCTACTCATAGTTTGTACTTAATGTAATTATCAAAGCCAGAGGGAAATGATGGATTTTATGAAGCCAACCAGAATTTCACTGTGTAAGTTATATCCTTCTGAGATGGCTCTTTAAATGTGGGAGCCAGAGTGTCCATTTGAATTCTCATGGGAAGGCTAATAACTGCTTTCTTGCCGTGTTTTAGTGTTCTCATCTGCAGTCCTTCTATGATTTTAACACAGACAATATAGTTCCTGTAAAAGACTTGTTAAAAATTCCCTGTATTTCAGATGGACCTTTCCTTATGTGTACACATGCACACGTGAATAGACAGGTCCCCACATATGCATATCACATAGCCAGAGATAGGAAGCTGTTAGCATACCATTATGGCGATACACTTAAGCAGGTGACATACTAAAATGGTGGTGACAAAAGCAATTCATTATTTAACGGCAGGCTCTGTTCTAGGACCTTTATATATTAACTCTCATTTAACCTTATAACAAAATCTCATTTTTACAGATAAGGAAATTGAATCTTCGTAATTTACCCAAATACTGCCAGCTAGCAAATGGCTAATGAGGATTCAAAAACATATGTTCTTTTTATTATGGTAACCTATATGCCTATACCCTAGCATGTATTTTTTTGCAAGAAGAAATAAGTACCATTTGGAAACAGATTTTATGATCCCATTCTGTGTGTCTGTTTTAGTGCCACAGCAGTTATTTTAAAAGACTCTCAATTTTTGTTTGGGAAGAACAATTTTACCACTTCAATATTTAGTCTGCACTTGCTAAAAATCACATCCTCAGACTAGTGAATTTTAAAGGGCCACCTTGCCCAACTCCTAAAGCAATTATAGCTCCATAGCAGAGGATCTTGTGTTCAGTAGTACATTGGTTCTGGTTGCACAGGCTAGACTTGGTTGAGTCATCATATTAGAAAAATATGTAAAGAGCATTTTTGGCTCAAGACCAAGGAATTGATGTTTGGCTATTACTATACTGTGATTAGTTCATTCTACATCCTGCCCTGTCTACTTCATCAAGCAGTGCTAAGGACATCTACGAGGTTAAGTGCTTAAAGTTCTTTTTATTAAAAAAAATAGCAAACAAACTGAGGTCTACCTTCATTTTAATCTTCACATTACCAAAGATCAAATATAATGATAATATGAGCAGAATGGATTAAATTAGGAGTGAACATTCATAAATGGTGATTGTAAATTCCTGAAGAACATGTGGGTTAAGCTGTAAGGTAACCAGTGTTGATAAATATTCTAAAATACTTGTTAGTGCCTAGAATGATATAGATCATTACATGTGATACAGACCATAAAGTTCACTTACTCCAACTCTCTCCTTTTCCAGATGTGGAAATTGTCCCAGGAACAAACTTTTAATTTCTGATATGTGTGCAATGTGTAGCAAACCCATAAAAGAGCAAACATCATTATGCTATCATTCCATAAGAGTCACTTCTTACATGACTGTGACAGTCCAGTCCCCAAATCTGGATTGTTGCTAGTTACATATAACTAGTCCAGATTTTTTGAAGGGGCTCTTTCATTTACAGTTTATAATGATAATAAAATAAAATGATTGACAATAAAGCAGTGTTCAGCTATTAGTTTATCATTCCCATTCAACAAGAAGTACTGAAACCCTGAAGAAGATATGGCTCCCTTCTTTCCTCTTGAAATTTTTCTCAGACTCTTCCTCCATGTACTGCTTAGTGTTCTTTTAGATCCCTGCTTTGGGGTCTCACTGGCTATCCTGGAATGATCTCTTTCTTGTAGCAGGATCTTAATTACTAATTGCAGAGGAGACTAGATCTCTTTGCATCTGGAATTGTTTAAAGTTCAGATTTTTAAATAACAACTCTTTCTCAATTGATTCTAAAGAAGGCTGTTTTCCTCTAAATTGGATCTGCAAGATGACTTCTCATTACCCAGGAAATGGCTTATTTCTCTATTTGTATGGGTCTGCAGATTTCTGCTTCTCTGAACCTCTCCTTCTACTGCTAGTGATTTCCCTGCTGAGACAGTTGATGCGCGGGTGGGGGGATGGTTATATTCCTTTCATTTTTGTGGGTAGCCTAACATCTAGATTGGTATCTGATTTACAAAAGTATCCTCCAGTGGAAAGAGGCATATATGCTATAGTATTTTATACAAATACAATTCCATGTCCTCTAGCTATAGCAGGCCTGAAATTTACTCGTAACCATTTCATTTCTAGTTTGCCTAATAAACATTAGGATTTTGGCCATTCATAACTATGAAGTTTATTTTTAGTATCAGCTGAATAAATTAAAGCATTTAGAAGGGAACTCCTTTGTCTTCTCACCACTTAGTCACCCAGACAACTTGTTTGTATACACATCGTCTCCACCTTTTAAGGACAATAGAAACAGCATCATTCCTATTAAAGGTCGTCTTTTCCACTACACTCTGTATCCCACCCCTTTTTGCATATTCAAGAATGGTAGACCCTCAGTGGACTCCTCTCTGTCCTGCCGTATCAGTTTCTCATTCTCTGCTGGATTGTTCTCAGCAGCAAATAAATATGCTCTCAAATCTCCCATTTTAAAATAAAACTCTTCATCTCTTGCTTCTAAATTCTGTCTTTCCATCACATCAAACTTTGCATGTTTATATTCACCTCCATATTCACCATGATCTCTTAGCTTCCACATGTTTAGGTTTGTGTCCCTTCCACTCCACTAAAAGTGCTCTGGTCCAGATCATCAGCAACTTCTAAGGTGCCATGTGCAGTGACTAATGCTCAGTTATTCCACAGACGTGGCCAAGCCCACTGTAAGACTCATCTCCTCTTGCCTTCTGTGACATCACATTCTCCTCACTGACCACTGTTTATTGGCCTCCTTTATGTGCTCTTCTTCCTCTTTCCAAGTTTTACAGTGTGCAGGGTCTTAGGCTTTATCCTTGACCCTTTTCTCCCCTTCACTGCACTCACTTTTCAGTCTTATGACTGCATTCTATGTATATTGCTATGATTTGCTGGTTCATATATTTAACTTAAATACTTCCTAAATTCCAGATTTATATTTTCAGCTGCCTACATGCCGTCTTCACTTGGAGAGCCTTCTTAAATTTACCATGGCCAAAAGAGAAGTTTGGATCTCTGCCCTTCCACTTTCACCCCACAACTCCTCCTCTCCTCCTCTTACCCATCTCAGTGATGAGCGCCACCACTCATGCACTTGTTCAAACCAAAGTATTAGGTGTCATCCTTCATTCCTCTCTTTCCCTTATTCCTTATACCCAAGCCATAGCAAGTCTTATAGGTTCTCGGTTTCTCTCTCTCTCTCTCTCTCTGTGTGTGTATACAATCATTCAAACTTGTCTCTTTCACTTCATTTCTACTGTTGTTACTTTAGTCCAAACCACCATCATTTATATCCTGAGCTTAACTAGTCCTCTTGTTTCTTTTCATAGCCAAAGTGATCTTAGAATATAAAGCAGATCAGGACATAACTCTTAGGATAAAAATCCAATCTCCTTATCATGGCCTGTAAAACCCCATATAATCTAGGTTTTGTCTGTCTCTCTTAAATATTCCCTATTACTTTCTTTGCTACACTGGCCTTCCTTCTTTTTGTTCACCATACCAAACTACTTTCTATCTCACATTTTTGTACTTCCTGTATTCTGTTTTGCAAAATATTTTTCTTAAGATATTAGTAGGGTTGCTCCTTCCCTCTTATCAAATTAGCCTCAGCACTTTGTGAGGTTGCATCTCCCTTACCTGTTACTCTGTATCATATTATGCTATTACTTCAACAACAATCCTCCTAGCATATATCGCTGAAGTTATCTCAGCTATTTGTATATTTTTGAAAATTCTCTTAGAACCAACTAAGCTCCATGAGAAGACCACATTACTAGATCCCTTGATCTCGAACAGTGTCTAGCTTAAAGTAGGTACACAGTAACTGTTAGATGATTTCATTTTACATGATTTTCAAGCTATTTGAATTTTTCATTTTTTAATGAAAAGGTATTACTGGATTCCAGATATTTAACAATTTGATGTAAATTTGATGCTACATATTGAAATATATTCCAAAATTTGATGTACATGTGTTCATTTTATCTTCTCAAAAGTACTATTTTTAGTGCTTTGCAGATGGTTTATATTTTTTGAACTAATTTCAAACTGATATAGAAATTGTTTATTTGATTGTTTTATATTTTGTTTGAAGAACACAGGTTGCTCTATGACTATGCACACACATGTGTGCACACACATGCTATTAAGAACTAGCTATATTTGTTAATTCAGATTTTTAAAAGTTCTGCCCTTTCATTATTGAAATCTTCAAATATATAGGAAAGTTGAAAATATTTTACAGTCAATATCTATATACCCACCACCTAGATTGTAACATTTTACTAGGCTTGATTTTTGTCATAAACCTATCATGTACCCATCCTTCTTTCCAGAGAGATAGTATTTTAAAAGACTATTTTAATTTATTTAAGATAGTAAATGTTTCCTAGGGTCTTTAATTTCAATGAGAAATGAAGCAGAGGTACCTGAGTGACTCATGTGATTGAGTGTCTGATTCTTGGGTTTGGCTCAGGCCATGACCTCAGGGTTGTGGGATTGAGCCCCACATTGGACCTCACACTCAATGCAGAATCTGCTTCAGATTCTCTCTCCCTCTGCTTCTCCCCCTGCTCACGCTCTCTTTCTTTCCAAAATAAATAAATAAAATCTTTAAAAAAATGAAGCAGGTTGCTATTTACTTTGTCTTCCAAATGATTAGAATGAACACTCTGGTATGTTAAACCACTGTATAGTTGACTCAAAATTTACAGAAGCCAACAATCTAAATTGTGCTTTGAAGCTGGTACTCATATATGGTGACAGATAATGTCATGATGAGTGAGGAAGGAACTGGGTTAAAATGAATTCTAACATGTAACAGAGGATGTTTAGTTTCAACTAGAAGCAACGGGAAAACTAAACATTTAAATTAATAAAAGCTGTTAGGAAAATAACCACAGTTAACTTCATTTGTTTCTTGGTGGACTCTAATGCCCATTGTCTCTTTCCTTTATTTAGTCTATTTCACTGCTCATTTACACTTGTGTTAGTGGTTAGCAAGGAGGCAGGGGAATAAATGAGAGTATCCAAATTGATTCAAGCCATGTGATGAGGCTATGAAAAATTTCAATGCTAATGAAGAAATTCATAGGATCATAGGATACTGATTAATAGACTCATATATGGAATGATGGAACCAAAAGGTTCCTTACAGATCACTTAGTACAATATCATTTTACTGATGGGAAAACTGAAACCTTGTGAAGATAAAGCAGCTTTTTTAAGGTCACATTTTCCTGAGTCATGCATAAGTGAAACATGAAGCCAATATGTCTAGAAGCCGCCTTCATTCTCTGAAGAAGGCCATAAAGATTTCATTATCCTGGCCTATGTGATCACTTGGGTTCTTCTAGTTCTTTTTTTAAAGATTTTATTTATTTATTCATGAGAGACACACAGAGAGAGGCAGAGAGATATAGGCAGAGGAAGAAGCAGGCTCCCTGTGGAGAACCTGATGTGGGACTTGATTCCAGGACCCCAGGATTATGACCTGAGCAAAGGCAGATGCTCAACCACTGAGCCACCCAGGTACCCCTGGTTCTTTTAGTTTTGACATTTTGTTCATTGTCTGATTGGACTTCAATTGCAACCTGTCTGTTCTATATTTTTTAAATTGCATTTATAGTATTTTAGATGACATGAGTACTTAGGGTTCAATTAGTAATAGACTTTACTAATTTAATAGACGTTGAGTGTCTATTTAGTTTGACTAAATATTAGTTTGAATATTCTTTTGGTTTGAAGCTTTTTTCGATGTTCCTGTGTTATCAAGGCTTGACCAAAGAAAAAAGCTTCAAGTACCATCAGAGGCAGATCCAGGTTTTATGGGACTGAAGTTAATGCAATTCGGGCATCAAAATACAAAATGAAGGGTGAGAAAGAATATTTTATAGGGCCAATATAAGCGAGAGGCCCTGAAGCTTAAGCTTCATTAACTTTACTGTAACCCACCTGTGAATGCCAGAACTAATATATTAGCTGGGTGAATCAATGTTTTTCATTGCACAGGGAAGGGAAGAGATTAAAGGAAGCTAATATTGTCTAAGTACCTACTGTGTGCCTGGCATTATGCTAGGCACTTTACACATAGTGTCTTATTTAACCCTCACACAACTATGAGACTGATAATATATATGGGCTGTGTTATATAAGTTGGGCATGTCTAGTAAACGGCAAAAATAGGGTTTGAACCTAGATAGTCATGAATCCAAAACCTGTATACCATACCCTTATATGAGAACAGCTATTATCACAAAGTTCTGTTAATCACTTTAAAAAATAGAAATATGATCAAATATAGATATTGACAAGGGCTTACAAATTCATAAATGATAAGTACTCAAATAATGATAATTCAAGACAAAACATTTTATTTGCCATGACAAAGGTTTTAAGATAGAACCATTACTATCTTTTTTGCCAATGGTGTGAAGATTCTAAGAAATATAAACACGAAACAGCTTTTTTTTTTCCAAGTGCTGCTTTTATCCATGCTCTCTCAGTCCCCTAATTCTGTCCCTTAGCATCTTTAATAGATTCTATTAATTAGCGGCCATTTATATTTCAAATTTTGTTCAATTTAGTGTTTATTTATTTATTTTTAAAGATTTTATTTATTCATAGAGATGCAGAGAGAGAGAGAAAGAGGCAGAGACACAGGCAGAAGGAGAAGCAGGCTCCATGCAGAGAGCCCGACGTGGGACTCGATCCAGGGTCTCCAGATCACGCCCTGAGCTGCAGGCGGCGCTAAACTGCCGCGCCACCAGGGCTGCCCCAATTTAGTGTTTAAAGTCCAAAAGCTGTTCCCACCTTCTGCGGCAAGTGCAGACAGAAGTCATGACCCTGGCTAGGTGGTAGGGAGTGGTGTGGGAGCTCAGTGTCAACTGGTTCTGAGATGCATTTAACTCATTCCTTTTCCCAAACCAATTCTTTTGGTGTTGGGGAAAGGGATGGGGGGATAGTGGACACAGAGCTCTTCTTACATAATTTATTGTTCACTTTCTGTGGCTGGGGATCCTAGTTTGTCCAGTTTGGTAGCTTCTGCTGCTGTGTGGTCTTCTCATATGTGAAGTGTGTGGCTTTCTTGAGGTACTGTTCAACTTCATCCTGGCCCCTTCTATCATTGAAGGTTTCCTCAGCTTTGGGTTTTAGTCACTAACATTCTGTTAAAGGATTATTTGGACTAGTAGAAAGAATTCATATCCACTTTTTGATAAGGGAAACCTAACTAGCGTGTCCGATAATTGGAATAGATCTAGGATTTCTAGGATTTGGAGAAACAATGATAGATCTAGTGTGATTAAATAACTGAAAAATGAATGAAGTATCATTAGTTTATTTATGCATCTGTACATATGGATGCCATAGTGTAATGGGTCAGAGTTTGGGTTCTAGGGTTCGAAAGACTTAGATGCATGTGTCAACCTGGGAATATTAGCGCTGAGTTTACATTTAGAATAAATTTTGGCAGATTTTTTTAAGGCCCATTTCCTCATAAGCATTTCAGTTAGCAACAGAGGCCATAGAATGTGCTATAGACTCCATGTGTTCTCCCAGAATTCATATGCTGAACCCTAATCCCCAATATGATGATATTTGAAGGTGGAGCCTTTGAGAAAGGATTAGGTTCATGAGGATTGGACCCTCATGAATGAGATTAGTGCCTTTATAAAAGAGGCCCTAGATAGCTCCCTTGCCCCTTCTGGTATTTGAGGACACAGCAAGAACTCTCATCAGATACTGAATCTGTTGGCACTGTGATCTTGACTTTTCAGCCTTCAGATCTGTGAGAAATAAATTTGTACTGTTTATAAACTTCCCAATCTATGGTTTTCTGTGATAGCAGCCGAAATAGACTAATACAGAATGTAATCACTAATATGTTAACATATAACATCAGTGGTTCTCAACCATGGCAGCACATTAAAGTCATTTAGGAAGTTAAAAAAATTCTCATGGGGCTCCTGGGTAGCTGAGTAGGTTAAGCATCCAGTTCTTGATTTTGGCTCAGGTCATTATTTCAGGCTCCATGCTCAGTGTGCTGAAGATTCTCTCTCTCCCTCTCCCTGTGCCCTTCTCCTCTCATGTGTACACATGCTCTCTCTTTTAAAAAACATGCTCATGCCAGGGGCTCACTCCAAAACAATGAAGTCAGAATATCTAGAGATTTGACCTATGCTTTGTTTCCAGTGTGCAGCCAAATTTATAAGCCCATTAGATTAGATGAACCCATTTGTAATATTGTGTTCTTTGCGACAGAGAGAGTCTCTATGATAAGGTTACCATGTTGCACAGCTCTGAGGACCATAATTCACAGCTTGGTCTATGTGATGGCACCTACTGGAGTTGTGCAATGCACAGCCTGTGTGACAATAAGTGATAATCCTGATGATAACTCTCTAGAAAATCACAAAGAAGTAAAACATCAGAATACTTAAACACCCATTCAAGACCAGTGGTTTTCTTTATTATGGGTATCTTCTATAAAAATTTGCCTATGAAAGGAGTGCCTGGGTGGTCCAGTAGGTTGAACATCCAACTCTTGGTTTTTGGCTCAGGTCATGATCCCAGAGTTCTGGGATCGAGCCCTGCATCGAGCTTGCACTCGATAGACAAGATAGACAGTAGATAGTCTACTTGAGGATTCTCTCTCTCCCTCTCAGTCTGCCCCTCCCTCCACTCTCTCTCTCTCATGCTCTCTCTCAAATAAATAAGTAAATCTTAAAAAAAAAAAAGAATTTGCTTCTGGGTGCCATAGCATGGTAGTTAAAATGTTTGGTTCTGGAGAATTAAATAATACAAGGCAATGTATTTGAGCTAGGGAATGAGCTCAATCTGTTGGTTGACAGTTCACCAAGTTTAAGATTGGATTGATGAAAAATATACCTTAGCATTTTCTGCTAATATTCCTCTACTCCAGGGTCAGTAAACATTTTGTTTTCCTTTTTTGGGTAGTGTAAAGTAGTGGTTTTATTTTATATTCTCTTTTAATTAAGTTCAACTAATTAACATATGGCATAATTAGTTTCAGAGGTAGAGTTCAGTGATTCTTCAGTTGCATATAAAGTAAACATTTACATTTTCTGTAAAGGCTTGGTAGTCCGCAAAAGTTGTTAGTCATCTATTCTTTATTTTTGATAACCTTTAAAATACTGAAATCCACTCATAGATACAGACTACAAAAATAGGATGTGTGGGCTGTAGTTTGCTGAACTCTGCAAGAATAAGGAGAAACTCTTAGAAACATTAATGCAGAAAGAATAAATTACCTAGAAAGGAAAAAATAATCAGATTGGAATTGGATTTCTCATTTGCAATACCCAAACTAGAAAGCTCTTAAAATGCATCTACAGACTACTGATCAGAAAGTACCACAGCAAGTAACATCCTTAGATTAAAGCAAAAGGACCTTTTGCCACAAACCTTGATCTTTAAAGGGAACATGATGACCTTCCTCTGGGTATGACTCACCTCATAGGCCAATGAGTACAGTGAGTAAAGGGGTCATGCCCACCTGGAGCCAGTATTCTAGGAGTCAGCAACTGGCCTTCTCTGCCACCACTTCCTGGTACAGAACTGGAATCAAGGGATTTCTTGGGAACTTATCCTTTCAGGCCATTATAAAGGTATGCTTATCAGGGTAGGAGAGTAAAACATGTATAATGGTGTATTAGCTTGGTTTATAGCTTTTAAATATTTAATTATATGGTACATGGACTTTTGTTTCTGTTCTTGCTCTGAGCCCCATAAGTGTTAGAAGAAGGCTTGACCATAACCCAAGAATCATACTCAGTGATATGTCAAAGATATTACTAACACAAAGATATGTGGAAATATGTGAGAATTTAGAGATTATATCATCCATGAACCTCATATGAGTAAAACACTTGAAAAAATTAGTAATAACCAAACACTAAAGGAACCAAGATAGAAACCTCAAGATAGAAAAGAAGAAGAGTAAAAACCATGGTGAGCAAGGTTTTAGAAAAACAAAGGGAATAAGTTAGAAAAGTTGGATTATGTGCCTTATAGGGCAGAATAAGGGCTCTAGAAATAGGATATAATGCAAGGAAAATTTGAATAACTGTTGAACTATTTTTTTCCAAATTTTTCTTTAAATTCAAGTTGGTTAATGTATAGTGTAGTATTGGTTTCTGATGGAGAATTTAGTGATTCATCACTTACGTGTAACACTCATTGCTCATCACAAGTGCACTCCTTAATGCCTGCCACCCATTTAACTGCTAAACTATTTTAACCTGGAAATGAGGAAAGACAAATGTCTTTTTGCAGTTGTAGTGGTGTTACTGCTGTAGCAATAGCTAGAAAAAAAGAAGTTACAAATATTCTAAAGACCTCAGGTGTTGAAAAGGAAGAATTGGGGAGGATGTAGAGCATCTTGGCAGAGGATATAGTGCTGTTTGGTATGGGAAATATGGCAGTGGTTTCAACAACCATGAGTACATTCACATGATAAAATATGCAGTTATTTAAAAAGAACCAATTAGATTTATACCAGTTGACTTGGAGGGGATATCTATGAGTACGTGTTTGGAAAAAGGCCAATGCAGTAAGGTATATAAGAAATTATCTCACTATTATAAAACAAGTAATCAAGGGGCTAAACCTCCCCTATATATGTTTGTTACATGTGTGGAGTTATATGAGCCCTCAGAATATGGAGTGATACATACATATAAAATTGTTAACACAGGCCAACTGGGGTGTTTTGGATATTGGAAGGGAGGAAGAGAGGGAAACGTTAGAGTCAAGTAAAAAAAGAAATGACAGGGATGCTCCCTTTCTCTTAAAATGGTATTCCATTCACAAGAAAGTATGGGAAATGCTAGATTGTACTCAGTTAAATAGGCCTCTTTATTGCAGGTCTTTGCAGAAACCCCCCCCCATATGTTAAATATACACTGTAGATTTTTAAGAGATGGATACATTATGTGATACATTCTTGTGACACACCCTAAAAAAGTATATTGCAGAACATTTTGGGAAATGACTGCTTTAGCCATTTTTAATGTGAATATATTGATATTGCCCTCTGGTAGATATATTATTATAACTTTCTGGTTCTATGTGTTTATTAAATACATAATTAAAGTACCATGGCATATTACTTACCATTATTTAGCACCCCCAGATTGTTTGGAAGTGATTATTTAGGCATTTCACTTTCTTCTCATGTGTATTCTATTGATTTGGTGAATGCTGGATATTGCCGTTTTTGATAACATTTCTGTCAAATATTCCTTATACATTCTTGGTTCTAGTAGGTTTTTGAGGTGTAGGTTTATCTTTTCCTTCCTTCATACCACCACCTCCTTCAATTTTCAAGGGTCACCATGACTCTACATTAAACGGACTATACTTTTTCAGACACTGAATGATTCTTTTCCTTTTCTCAACTCGAGCTTGTACAAACTGACAGTTTAATCCAGATACTGTGTAATCCTTTGAATTCAAAGCTTGGACACTGTTGGAAGAAAGAAATACATGTTTTCTATCATCTCAGTCAAAAGACGGAATTGAAAAGGGAAATGTTGAACTATAAGTATTTCCAGTCTTTTGCTGAATACTGTCAGGTTAGGAAAGGTGCACAAGTATTTTGATAACTGACTTAGATGTTTTCAAGGACTCAGAAGATAGGATTGAGAGATTGTACACTTAATAGGCATTGATTGACATAGTTTTACAAGCTAGCTAGTAGTGACAATTCTTGTGAGCAATGATTTCATTTTTACAGTATTTCAGACTCTGCAAAGCTGCAAGTAATGTGGAATCATAGAATCTCAAGAAATGAGAAACAGGACGAGCTAGAGTATGATGCAGTAACAAATTGCCCCAGATCTCATAGACTTAAAGCAGCAAATGCCTCACTCACACTACAAACCCTCTATGAGTTGGCTCAGGATTCTGCTCCTACATTGTCCTCCCTCTAGATCCCAGGCTGTTGAAACAGCCACCATGTGGAATGTTGCCAAATGCTGTAGCAAAGGGGAAAAGTGACAGTAATAAAGCTCTTGAAACTTCCATTTTGCCCAGCAGTGAAGTGTGTCACTTTTGCTCCACAGCACAGGCCAAAGCATATAACATGGCCATGCCTAACTTATTTTTTTTTAAGATTTATTTATTTATTTGAGAGAGAGAAAAAGAGAGAGAGAGAACACAGGGAGGGGCAGAGAGAGAGAGAGAATCTTAAGCAGATTCTATGCTAAGCTCCGGCCTGACGTGGGGATCAGTCTCACTACCCTCAGATCAGCACCTGAGCCGAAACCAAGAGTCATAGGCTTAACCAGTTGCACTACTCAGGCGTCCCGGCTACATCTAACTTCTAATGGTTGGAGAAGTGCAATTATCCTATGCACAGATTGCTGTAATCTTTTGAAGAACTAAAACTCACCACATGGACCTTCGAAAGTCCATCTAATAAACCCAAACAAGATCTTATTCTTGCAATGGCTAGTTTATACACTCATACACATTCTCTGAAATCATATACTTAAAAAGTTGCATTATATCTGTATCATTACTCTCAGTATTAAAATTCTTTACCTATGACTAGGGCCTTAAATTTGAGTATCCAGCCTGACATATTATTGTAGTATTTGTTTGGATTTAACATTCTTCAGGTTCTTACTAGGATTTGTGTGTGTGTGTGTGTGTGTGATTTTCTGAATTAAATATGTATTAGAGAATATTTTAATACAAATGGTACTTAATGTAAAAGGGAATGAAGAAGACCTAGTTTTCAGATATCCTATCAATATTTATTTTTATTTTTATATGTATATTTTTATTGGAGTTCTGTTTGCCAACACATAGTCTAACACCCAGTGCTCATCCCATCAAGTGCCGCCCTCAGTGCCCGTCATCTAGTCACCCCATCCCCCACCCACTTCCCCTTCCACTACCCCTTCTTCATTTTCCAAAATTAGGAGTCTCTCACGTTTTGTCAAATGGTACTTAATGTAGAAGGGAATGAAGAAGACCTGGTTTTCAGATATCCTACGAATATTTTTTAATGATATTCCAGGAGCTCTGGTAATGACCAAATATTTGAGAGTGGGAAGGTTGAGTGAAATAAAGGGTAAGGAGAGATTAATTAGAACACATTTCTAGTCTTTATAAATCAGAATTTGTGTGTTTGAAAGATGATTTGATTCAAGATGAATTTAATTCTATTTTATTTTTATTGCATTAGCTTTAAGCTTTATTGCAGCATTAAATATTAATTTTATATTTGTAAATCACATTAGTAATATTAAAAAATAAACATTTAAAATAGTACCATGTTCAGAAATGGAAATGAGTGAACACTTTTTTAAAAAAATTAAAGAATAATTGACATTCAGTATCATATTAGTTTCAGATGTACAACATAGTGATTTGATATTTTGATACATTATGAAATGCTCACCACAATAAGCCTAGTTACCATCTGTTGCTATACAAAGTTATTACAATATTATTGACTATGCTGTACATTATATCCCCATGAATTGTTTATTACTGGAAAATTGTACCTCTTAATCCCCTTCACCTATTTCATCCATCTGCCAAACCTCCTTCCTGCTGGCAGTCATCAGTTTGTTATATAAGTGTACTTCTGTTTTGTTTTGTTTGTTCATTTTGTTTTTTAGAATCCACACATAAGTGCAATCATATGGTATTTTTCTTTGTCTTTCTGACTTATTTCACTTAGCATAATATCCTGTAGGTCTATCTGTGTTGTCACATATGGCAAGATCTCATTCTTTTTAATGGCTGAGTAGTATTCCAGTGTGTGTGTGTATGTGTGTGTACACACACCACATCTTCTTTATCCATTCATCTTTTTTTTTAAGATTTTATTTATTTATTTATAGAGACACAGAGAGAGAATGAGAGGCAGAGACACAGGCAGAGGGAGAAGTAGGCTCCATGCAGAGAGCCCTACATGGGACTCGATCCAGGGTCTCCAGGATCACCCCCAGGCTGCAGGCGGCGCCAAACCGCTGCGCCACCAGGGCTGCCCTATCCATTCATCTTTTGATGGACACTTAGGTTATTTCCATATCTTGGCTACTATAAATAATGCTGCAGTGAACATCTTTCATAAACCAGTTTTGTGTTATTAAGATAAGAAAGGTAGACTAGAAAATATATTGAGGGACATCTGGGTGGCTCAGTGGTTGAGCGTCTGCCTTTGGCTTAGGTTGTGATCCTGGGGTCCTGGAATCAAGTCCTACATCAGGCTCCCTGCAGGAAGCCTGTTTCTCCTTCTGCCTATGTCTCTGTCTCTCTCTCTGTCTCTCTCATGAATAAATAAAAATCTTAGAAAATATGTTGAGTACAGCCTTTTAAATTCTCATAATTTAAAGCCCAATTTTTCTCAAGATTTATTTTTGGAGATCTCAAACATTACTACTAGGAGGACTTAGGGAATAATTTTCCTTTGGGAGAGTCATATGGGCTAGATAAGGTTGAATAGAGCCAGAAATCAGTTTTCCAGTATTTTCAAGTTGTTTTTTTTCTTTAGAAAATATATGGTGATTTCTTTACTATAGTCACTATTAACAGTTAAAATGATTGCTTCCAGGCTCCTCAGTCACCTTGGATTGGAAAATGAAAATGACTTTATTTATATTTTTAAGATTTTATTTATTTGAGAGAGAAAGTAGAGAGAGAGACAGACAAGCAGACAATGTGCTGAGCACAGAGCTGGACATGGGGCTGGATCTCACAATCCTGAGATCATGACCTGAACGGAAATCAAGAGTCAGATGCTTCACTGACTGAGCCACCCAGGCACCCTGGGAGACAGAGAAGCTCAAGCAGGCTCCACCCCCAGCCCAGCACAGAACCCAATGAAGGCTTGAACTCACAACTCTGAGATCACGACCTGAGCTGAAATCAAGAGTTGGACAGTTAACCCACTGAGCTACCTGGGTGCCCCCAAAATGACTTTAATTAAACAAAAATATACATCTGCAGTATGGGAACATTTTTGAAACTAAAGAAAATCTGAGGGTATTTTTTTTAATAACAGTAATAGGAAAAAGCTACTACAGACCACTTGTAAATTTTTTTTTTACTTTGTAAATTTTTAAAAAAATATTTTATTTATTTATTCCTGAGATAGAAGAGAGAGAGGCAGAGACACAGGTAGAGGGAGAAGCAGGCTCCATGCAGGGAGCCCGACGTGGGACTTGATCCCGGGTCTCTAGGCTCAGGCCCTGGGCTGAAGGCGGCACTAAACTGCTGAGCCACCAGGGCTGCCCCACTTTGTAAATTTTTAATCCCCATTACAAAGAAGTTACCAAAGCTGCTAAAGGTAGAATAATGATGCTTAATGTGGGGTACATAGTTTTTAAGACCACATATGAACCTCTTCATTTCACCTCCCTGCTTCTAGATAGTAGATTGTATTGGGTTCATACTATTTGCTGCTTCTATACTCTAAAGCTCCTTGGCCTGCTGTGGTCCTAAGCTGATCTTGGTCCTGTATTTCCCTGAATGTCTTACTCAGCTTCTCTCATGCTCATTTTGAGAGATTTCTGATTTTTCCTTTTGCAGATATAAATCACCAAATTCTGTGCACACCTATTTTGCAACAGGATGGCTAACACTTAAATCATCTCAAAATAAGCTTATTTTATATAAAAATCATTCCAACAGAATGAGTATTTGTCTCCATTTTGAAAGTGAGAAAATAGTCTCAGATTTAATGACTTGTCCAAAGAGAGTTAATATTTTGTACCAAAGTCTTTTTACTCTCAAAACCCATGGCTTTCTACTGCAGTGAGATGGCTCCCTAAAGACAGTAAAACAATTTATATAGAGAAAATTAGTATTCCCAGAGCTATAACCACTTTATGAGAAATTTCCCATTAGTCCTCATAACACCTAACCTAGCAAGAATTCTAACCATTTAACAGCTAGAAAAAGTAAGACTCAGATGTGATACTATTATTGTCATGTTAGCAAGAGAAGTCATTGTAATAAGCAAAAGAAGCAGATAAACCACCTTTTAAAAGTATGCTCTTGGGGTGCCTGGGTGGCTCAGTTGATTGAGTGTCCAATTCTCGGTTTTGGCTCAGGTCATGCATAAGCTCAGGGTCCTGGGATCGAGCCCCGTGTTGGGCTCTGTGCTGAGTGTGAAGTATGCTTGGGATTCTCTCTCTCTCTCTCCCTCTGACCTTCTTTTCTCTCTCTGTCTTTCTCAAATAAATCTTAAAAAGATAAAAAGTATGCTCTTTCAACTCTTCAGTAATTGATTATTAATACTATGTTTTGGAACAAGTATTCACTAAAATTCATTAATTTTTGTGGTCTAAACCCCTAAACTGATAATCCTCTAAAAAGATTTTTATTTGTCTCTTTGGTATTACTAAGCACACTTCCTTTCTAATAGCCCAGAATTGCACTGAAGAGTGTAATTAATGGAATGAAGAAAATGCACTCAATAATTCGAAATTTATTGATACTATTTCATTTAAAATGGTGGCATTGAATATAACCTTGATTATCTTTTTTTAAAAATGTTAGTTGAGCAGTAAAAAACACAAGACGTACTTGTTATTCCACTTTTAAACATTTTGGTGAAATATAGCAGTTCAGATAATTGAAAACACAGCACTTCATTACAGTGAGATGAGTTTTGTGGTTTAACTCCTTTCCCTCTTATGCTATAGAGTTAATAGAACTGAATTGTTAAATGAGTATGCTTAAAGTGTTCACACTGACCCACCGTCCCACCTAAATAACACAGAAGGTTAGACCCCTGCTCATAGCTCTCATGCACTTCCTCTCATCTCAGTGAGTCACATCGGACTCATTGGCTGAAAACTGTGATCAGTTTACCCAATGCAGAGAGCCATTGGCACCTCTGATTCTAACTTCTGTAAGCAAGTATTGTTTCAGAGGCAGACCTACCAGAAAGTCACTGAGTATGGCTTACAATGTAAGGCAACTGTGGAAATGTCAGTTGATTATTTTGCATCCCTTATTTTCATTTATTTTTCTTCTTCCAGGATGTTAATGCTGTGTACTTTCTTGTAGCACTCAAGTATATTCTCTATGTGTGCCTACTTTGTCTTTATCAGGCAACATTGGCTTCATTGGGAATAAGTATGGGGATGGGATAGTTCTCCCAGGTGTCATGAAGCCATAACCTCAATGAGACTGAAATGTAAGGAAATAGTGGAAGATGTGGGTTATAAGCAAAGAATTCATAAGGCTACAATTAGTAGAAACTACTCACAGCAGTTTAAACAAATAGCGGTTAGCTTTTCTCATAAAACAAGAATCCTGGAGACAGGCAGTTCTTGGCATTAGTTTAGTATTGCATCCATGCAAGTATAATTTGGTAGAAATAAGAAGTTGATAGCTTCTTTAATGAACCTACATCCCATTCCGAATTAAGCCTAAAATCATGAACATCTCATATTATGTTCAGTCTTTCCCACATAACCGGTCTCATCTTTTTTCAGTCATATACCATCTATTCCCATGTATGCACACCAACACTTGAGCCATATCAAACTACTAAATTTGCCACAATCTCCCCTGTTCTTTTATTCAAGTTCACTCTACTTGCAACACACTCTTCTCTCCTGATCCTTGATGAGACTTCTCTCAACTTCTTTTCAAGGAAAAGGCTTACTTGGCCTCATCACAGTCATTGTAACCTACGTTTGCCTCAATGCCAGCCTTTGTTATGGTGTATTATAATTGATCCCTTACATGTCTCTCTCTTCCATTAAACTGAACAAATTGAGAACACAGATTTTGCCTCCTTGTCTTTGTATTTCAAGTGTCTACCATTATGTGAACATATAGTAGGATCACAATAAATGTTGGATGAATGAATGATCACTTTATGAGCCTGATTTTGATATCTCCCTGCCAAGAAGGGAATGCACCTTGCTCATAATGCTTAGTGTCTTTTATATAGTGTAGCTTCATATATACTGTTCCTTACTCCTTCTCTATAAGCTGAAGTCAGGGTTTGGAAGTCACTTCTAAAGCTGTATCAACATCTGTGGCATCTAGGGGATATACTACTAGTCCATAAAGAAAAAATGTTTTTTCTTGGTTCCTAGAAGGTATGGGTTGTTTATTTTAAAAAGAAAAAAAGATTTTATTTATTTGAGACAGAGTGCATGAGCAGGGGGAGGGGCAGAGGGAGAGGGAGAGGGAAAGGATGAGAAGCAGACTCCCTGCTGAGTGCGAAGCCTGATGCAGGCCTCTATCCCAGGACCTGGAGATCATGATCCAAGCTGAAGTCAGATGGTTAACTGACTGAGCCACCCACATGCCCTGGTATGGGTTGTTTCTACCCTGATAGATAAAAGGAGAAAAATTCTACTTGCTAATAGCAAAATAAAGCACGATCTTGGGTATTTAAAGTGTAATGATTTTAGAAAGCTCTCGCTAAAAAGTTGACACATAATTTTTTAAAAATAGATGTGTGTCATGGATTGGATCCAGGAATAGAAGAAGAACTTTAAATGAAAAAGAAAAAAAAAAACTATCGAAATGTGAATTAAGTCTAGAGTCAGTGTTGGTGTCTTAGTTTTGACAAATTTTACATCATATTGTAAGATGATAACAATAGGGGAAACTGGTAAGGAATATGTGGGAACTCTGTATTATCTTTGCATTTTTCTGTGAATCTAAAAGTATTCCAATAAAAGAAACATTTAAAAAATAGGGAGGGGTTGCACAGCAATATAAATATATTTAATGCAACTGAACTGTACACTTAAAATGGTTAATATGGTAAATTTTACGTTATGTATATTTTGACACAATAAAAAATAGGGAAAGGACTAGGTATGCTAGGGGATGGGATAAAAAGGGAGAGGAGGTATCACTTTTTAAACATTCTTTTCATTTGTAGAGCATTCCAGGCACTGTACTAGAAATAAAAAGGTATTTCAGTCTCCACTGTTCCTGATGAGTCTACCAAGGTTGAGTGAGTTTAGGTAACATCATATCTGGGACCTGCTTTAATCTATACTTAAGAGAGAGACCCTGAGGTATATATTTTTTAATGAGTGATTCAGATGAGTCCAATGATCAGCCAAGTTTGAAAACCACCTCTCTAAGGCTTTTATATCCACTGCCTTTTTAAGAGACTATTTCTCTTATCTTGAAGATGAAAGCTGGCAGTGTAGGATCTTGTTTAATGTGGACCATGAGAACTAGAAAGACTCTTACAGCCCAAGGCCAAAGCCTTGAATGCTACAGTGAAGCTAGCAGAGCAGAGTAGAAGGAGAAATATCATAGAACTGGGTCAAATAGACTCCATGTTAAGGTCCAACTCAAGAAGGTAATTTCCCCTTGAAGATTCTTGGTTCTGTATTACAGACTGAACTCGGCTCCACAATATCAATTGGAATATTTGGCCACTTCTTGTCTTCTCTCTCCATAGATATTATTGACTGCAGAGACCTCTGGTTACCAGGGAATTTTCAGATAGAGTAAAAAGGCAATTAGAGGCTGGCAGGATGAATAGATTAAGGCAGTGTGCTCAAAAGTTCAGAAAATAGGCAAGCAAACACTTAAAGAAACAAACAACTGTGCTTCCTATTTCACTGAGGAAGTGGAAGCAATTAGAAGAGACCCGGTCAGACTTCCAGTACTGCATCTCCCCACCTACCTGTATCAGTCTCTCCTGCTGTGACTGGCCATGAACTGTGCTCCCGCCTAATGACCAATCCACCCACTTCTTGGATCAGACCCTGAACTCCCTTGCTTTCTAACATGACGATGTTACTCCCAGAATCCTACGCACTCCCTCCCACAACATGCCTTTTCATACCAGATATTTCACTTCAGAAGACAACTATGCTGTTACTCCCCCCCCCCAAAAAAAAGTCTAACTAAACAAAACAAAATCCCCCAAACTGGATATTAACTGTCTTGACCTCTTGATCACTCTTCTCCCTTAGCCATTTGCTACCACATTTCTCTGCCCTGCTTCACAGCAGTGCTCTTTTTTTTTTTTACTGTTTTATTTATTTATTTTATTTATTTTTTATTGGAGTTCAATTTGCCAACATATGGCATAACACCCAGTGCTCATCCCATCAAGTGCCCCCCTCAGTGCCCGTCACCCAGTCACCCCCTCCCCCCCACCCACCCCCCTTTCTACCACCCCTTGTTCGTTTCCCAGAGTTAGGTGTCTCTCATGTTCTGTCTCCCTTTCTGGTATTTCCCACTCATTTTTTCTCTCCTTTCCCCAGCAGTGCTCTTGAGGATAGTTGCCTATATAGCTTGTCTTAAATTCCTCTTCTTAAAATCCAGGCCTTTGCTTCTGCCTCTCCAGGAACAATGCTCTAGATGAAGGTCACCAAGGACCTCTGCATTGCTAAGTCCAATAGCCATTCCTCATTTCTCAGCTCACTGGACTTAGCAGCATTTGACATAGCTGATTCCTCCTTCGTCTCAGAAATATTTGCTTCACTCGGCTTCCAGGGCCATGTTTTCCTAATCCCTTACTGGTTGCTCCTTCTCATTCTCCTGATTCCTCCTCAAACTTCTGTCTTCTAAATTTTGGAAAGTGCCAGGCTGTTTTGGATCCTCTATTGTTATTTGTACTCATTTTGCTGCAGATCTCTTTCAATACCTTAATTTTAGATTTTATCTATTTGCTAGTGTCTCCCAAATTTATATTGCCAGCCTGGAGCTCTTACCTGAACTCCGTATTAATATATCCAGCTGCCTCCTTGACATCTTCACTTAGATATCTAATATGTCCAACTGAACTGCTGATCTCCCCCAAGCAAGCTCCTCCTGCAGTTTTCTCCATCTCAGTTAATCTCTAGTTTCTCAGGCCAAAAACCCTATAGTGACTTTTGAATATGCTCTTTTTTTCTCACACCCCACATACTATCTTTTATAAGTCTTCCTGACAAGTCTTACCCTCTCCAATCTAACATTCACATTGTTGCAGAGTAAAGTTTTAGAAAATGTTAATTTTAGCACATTATTTTGTGGTTTAAAATACTAGAAAATATAAATTTCAGCACAGTATTTTGTTGTTTAAAATTATGTCAGAAATCTTTAGCATTCCATTCAGTGATCTACATGACCTGCCCCCTTCCTACCTCTGATTTCACTTTTCCCCTACCCCAAAAATCTTGTGCTCCAGCCCTCCTGCCATGCTTGCAATTACCTTAAACCACCAGGTGTTTCAGGACATTATACATTTTTCATACTTTCCCTTCTTCCTGAAATATCCTCCTGCCTGCCCCCAGCACGATTATTTTCCAAGTCCCTGAATGTGTAATTGGAATACTTACCTGCTCATTGGCAGAACCTTCATATTTGTTCCTCACTCTGTGATGTAGGAACATCAGACCAAGGGCCTTATTTTACACTAAAGGAGGTACAGTAGTGAATACATAATCATGAGATCTACTAGTCCTGTCACATAACACTTGACTGACATGCTGCCAGCCTGAAAGTAAGGAAATAGAGCTGAGGTATCGGCTCAGAGGTGATCTTCTGCTGGGATAGGGCATCATCTTCAAGGATATAGAATGCACTCTAAATTAAGCACCAGTGTCTTGGTCTGTTCCACAGACTGGGTAGCTTATAAACAACAGAATTTTATTTCTCATAGCTCTGGATGTTAGAAAGTCCAAGGTCAAGGCACCAGCATGATCACATTCTGGTGAGAGCTCTGTCCTGGTTCATAGCCATTGCCTTCTAGATGTGTCACAATGGAATGGGTTTCAGATATCTCTGCAGTCTCTTTTACAAGAGCACTAATCCCATTCATGGAGGCTTCATGCTTATGAACTAAGCATCTCCCAAAGGCCTCACCTAATACCATCATCTTTGGGCATTAGAATTTCAACATAACAATTTTGGGGGAGCATAAACATTTGGATCACAGCAGCCAGTACCTTCTGCTATGTTCTCAGCAGTTAGAATGCATGAGTCCAGGAAACAAGGGGTGTAAGTAGGAGTGGCCTACTCATTATCATCACTCCTAGTGACCCACTTTCAGAGTTTATCTTTCCTGTTCCCAGAGCTCTGGATCTGGGAGTTGAGGAGTTTTGGTTCCCAGAGGGAAATGCTTCCACCAGGGCACATAGCAAGGCTCTCATCAAACATTAATGGTGAGCAAGCACAGAAAGGAGCCCCTAAATGGCAGGAATTACTGACCCTGATCATCAGGACACAATGGGGCTGAGAGGACATGTTTGGCACCTAGGTGATTCACTTCCATTTCTCTTGCTACTTACCTGCCAGTTTTGACAATAGATGAACAGTTGAAGTACCCATTGCCCAAGAAGAGCCTTATAACTGGGGTCTCAAGCTGATCAAGGATGATGGTCTGAGTCACCCCACGAGGTAATCCACCAACCTGGAGAGCTGATAGTTGAGGGCAAGGTTTATCTAGAATGGAGAGTGTAAGAGGGAAATGAATTAGAATTAGATGGAGACCAGCTTCAGCACAGGGCAGTGGCTCATTCTGGTAACTTTTCTCTTAGATGCTTCCCTTAGGAAAAGCCCACGAAATTCCTAAAGGTTCTGCCTTCAGAAGTAACATGAGGCACATGGATCGGAGTGAAACAAAGGGTGGGTAGTAATGGATACCGTGTTGTATTGCCCAATTCCCTTTCTCCCCGAAGCCTACAAAACTGAAATGCTCATCACCTCAGCTCTTGAGAGTATAAGTGGCTGGCAGTTCTCAGCTGAATTCCTCTCCAGGGGTTCAGGATTTATTTTTCTCTGAGTGGCTGAGGGGAGAGGGAGCCTGTATCCAATGAGTAGCTGATTCAGGGATGCATAGACTCAGACTTACCACAATTTGAAAAAAAACTTTTGAGGGCCATTCCATCCCCAGTGCTCCCCATGAGATGAGCTGAGGCTTTTGCTGTGACTGTATTATCATATACCAACTCCTTCCTCTTCCTAATCCTGCTTCATTTACTCCTCTCTAGGTGCAACTTCTGAGAGCATTCCCAACAAATTTGTTGCATGCTTATTTCCATCTCTAAATCTGCTTCCCAGGGACCCCAACACATGTTAGGTGCCTCTTCCATTCTTTCTTTCTATTTAGAACCCCACTGTACATAACATTTGCACAATTCTGTGTAGGTCTTCTCTCATTTAGACTCTATGCCCTTTACAGAGGAGGGAGCATCTGCTTCTTTGATGTGTCATCAGCACCTGGCGGAATGTTTATCAAATGAAAAATGTGCTCCCATGACACCACCAAATGGTTCTGCCCTGGGATGTTGAATTTCAGTCCAGAGAAGAAAAGCATTTAAGTGAATAGGATGTTTAATTGGAGTTAGTATGAATGGTAGCATCATTTGTGTACAGGATTTTTTCTGTTTACTCCAACTGAAGGATTTTTAAGCAAAATTGTTCTAGCTAATTCTAAATCAGTGTAAGTAAAGTAGAAGGCTTGGGTGCCATAAGATTATGAATAGTATTTTCCCAAATTTCTATGTTATCTCAGCAAATTTTCAATTTTCTTCTGAAGACTTTTACTTTGGCTAGTCAGCCACATAGATAAATTTGGGAAATTTGTGATGGGGAAATAGTAATTACAACTGTTGATTTCTTTTTTTAAAAAGATTTTATTTATTTATTCATGAGAGACACACAGAGAGAGGCAGACATAGGCAGAGGGAGAAGCGGGCTCCCAGCAGGGAGCCCAATGCAGGACTCAATCCCAGGACCCCAGAATCACAACCTGAGCCAAAGGCAGATGCTCAACCACTGACCCAGGTGCCCCATGACTGTTGATTTCCTAAGATTATTGAGAACATTTTAGGAAATTTAAAACATTTTATCTAATGAAATTTGCGGATGATTTAATTAAATCTTACGAATAAATTATTTAAGCTTCAATTTTTAAAAATTTGGTGAAGCTTAATATGTGTCTAAAAAGGAGTAATCCTAAATTCATTGGTAAAAGCCATGACTTCTTTTTAGGGTAGGTAACATTATTCATCCATTCATCATTCATTTCTTTTTTTTTTTCCATTGAGGCATTTTATTTGCATGCCTTTATCACATCCCTAGAAAAAGAATCCCAGGATTTTCCCTCCTGTGTCTTTAAATCTTGCTTCTTCATGGTCCACAATGCCAGATGAAGTTGTCAGTACAATGGAACCAAACTGGTGGGACAGGAGCAGATTATTCCACCCTTTTTCTAAATCTTTGAGTTGTACATCAAATCTGGGGCTGATGACTCCACACTCGTTTGACCTGCCTTTGAGGTTCACAACGATTTTCCCAGCTCTATGATCTTCAATGATTTCAAATTCACCAATGTAACCATTCGTCATCATCACAGTTAGAAACCGGATGATAGCTTTGGAGCATGGCCTAATAGGAAGTTGGCATTTGCCACTCTTTTCAGCATTGTTAATGCTCTTGAGAGCATCTGCCAGGACATTTGTGCACACCATGATGGTGGCCTTGAAAGATGGTGGAAAGAGCATTCATTTCATTTTTAAGCAGACTTTTGCACACTGCACTTCCTCTTTTCAAGTGTGTAATATACCAATTTACTCTTCAAATAGTAGTGAAAACCATTTCCTTAGATTTTCTGATATTTTATTTCTCTTTTATAGAGAATATTTGGACAGTTAATAACACTTTGGCATTTATCAATATATTCAGATTCTCAGTGCCACCATTAGTTCGTGATATTGTGCTACCTGAGACACTGTTAATATAGTTCCTTTAATGACACAGAATTTCTTTGTGGGCAGATCTTTCACGTGGGCAGTTCTGTTTTGTTGACATCATATTTGATATTGTAGCAGTAACTCCATAACAAAAAATTCAGAATGATGCCATGAGAACAATGCCATAGATTGGTTGAATGTATCAATCACTGTTATACTGATTGGTTTGGTATTGTGTTAACATGGCATATTTCTAAGAATGTCAAGAAATGAAGAAAATTTAATAAATGTTTAGTTGCCATAGGAAACCAGCAGAGACACATTTTTATTTTTCATTTATTTGTTAAGTTTTTTAAATTCATTCAAGAGAGGCACACACACAGAGAGAGGCAGAGACACAAGCAGAGAGAGAAGCAGGCTCCCCACAGGGAGCCCAATGTGGGACTCTATCCCAGGACTCCAGGATCACGCCCTAGGCCGAAGGTAGGAGCTCAGCTGCAGCTACCCAGGCGTCCTGAGACACATTTTGAAAATATGAAAGCCCAGCAATAGCTATTTCTGAAAGATCTGATAGTAGAGTCAGGCCTCCTAGATTCTAGACTGGGTCCTGCTATTAAGAATGTAAACTGAGACAAGTCCCTTTACTTTGCTGAGGCTTGATAATAATAATAAGTGTGACCATGTGGTGAATTCCTCCTGTCATATCATTTTATACCCCCAAACAGCTGTTTGAGGGTAGGCATTATTATACCCATTTTACATATTAGGAATACTGAGGTTCAGACAGTTTAGGTGCTCTAGGTTGCTAAGAGCCAGAATTTAAACCCAGGTCTGACTCTGAGGTCTAAGCTTTATTATACCACAATATTTTGCCTTCTCCTTTTTCATCCAAAAGACAGAAACAGTAATACTTGTTCTGCCTCTTTTTAAAAAGATTTTATTTATTTATTCATGAGAGACACACAGAGAAAGAGTGAGAGGCAGAGACCCAAGAAGAAGGAGAAGCAGGCTCCAAGCAGGAAGCCCAACGTAGGACTCAATTCTGGGTCTCCAAGGATCACACCCTGGGCTGAAGGCAGCCCTAAACCGCTGAGCCACCTGGGCTGCCCTTGTTCTGCCTTTTTTAAACTATATATATGCCACACACACAGGGAGAAATTGTTGAATCACTATTGTACATTTGAAACTAATATAATATTGTGTGTCAACTATACTTACATTTAAGAAAGGGGGAAAAGTGTCCTGCATTTTATTTGGTCATAAATATCTTCACTAAGACTTTAATGGTTCTAGGGTAGGTCTGGCCTTTAGATGCCCTTTGAAGTTGATATTATCATGTCATTTCATGGACAAGAAAAATCAAGTTTGATGAGAATAAGTGACTTGCCCCCAAACACATACTAGATAGCATTGCCAGACTATGGACCCAGGTCTGTGTGATTTCAAAGCCTCATTTCTAATCACTAGTTTAAACTGCAGGACTTTCTGCCATTATTGAGTAGCGGTGGGCCCAAGGTGAAGGAATAAGCTTATCGTGTAATTGTTTGTCGAAGCATTTAGATGTAGAACTGAGGTTTACTTTTGCTCCCTTGACATTCTCATGTCTTTCACATACGCATTTTGCCTTGGGAAACAATATACCTCCCTTCTTTTGTGGAACGAAATCAGGTTTAAAGACTGATATTCGGGGGGCGGGGGGCGATGCCTGGGTGGCTCAGTGGTTGAGCGTCTGCCTTTGGCTCAGGGCGTGATCCCGGAATCCCGGGATCAAGTCTTGCATTGAGCTTCCTGGCGGGAGCCTGCTTCTCCCTCTGCCTGTGTCTGTGTCTCTCTGTGTGTCTCATGAATAAATAAATAAAATCTTTGAAAAAAAGACTGATATTCTTCAGGCTGGGCAAAATGAAGCCCTCTGTTCAACAGATATACATTAACTACCTATACCTACCAGGTGCTGCAATATGTATTGGGATCACAAAGATAAGAAGATCATTGGAATATAATGACATTCCTATAATAACAATAATATGTACTAAGTGCAGTAAGATCATAGTCAACTGAGTGATTACTTTGAATGTATCTTATTTAAATTTAAGTCTAATAAAATTTCTTTCCTGTCTTTAAAAACCAATATTGCCATATAATCCTGGTGCTTTCCATTTAACTAAAAAACTTACTTATTTAAAATCCTTATTTTTTTAAAGATTTTATTTTATTTATTTGACACAAGCAGGGGTAGCTGCAGAGGGAGGGGGAGAAGCAGACTCCCTGCTGAGCAGGGAGCCAGACTCTTGGCTCAATCCCAGGATCCCAGAATCATGACCTGTGCTGAAGACAGATGCCTAAGTGACTGAGCCACCCAGGCGCCCCTAACGTCCTTATATTTATATGTGTGTAGAAATAAAAGAATAAGCATCTGTTTCCAGTATTTCAAAATTTTAATGAAGGTTGTACATGTTCCCATCATGAGGCTGAACAAGCTAACCAAAATTTCAAATATCTTTGCTTTTTGTTTGGTTTACATAAAACCAGTATGCAGAGAAAGAACATCTGATTGTCTCTTGGTGACAGCATAGGAATTTCTGGGCAGGTAGTTGGTGCAACAGTTATGGAGAGCAGAGCCCTATGTGAGAATCATGATACTTAAATATGTCCAGTGGGTAACTAATCTTGGACTTGAGCACAGATTGATGGCCACATCAAACGATTGGTATCAGTGAGCAGTACATAAGTTTCTGCAGGCTTGCTTGACTTTATAGCTTATCACAAACATGACAGTGATTTATGTGATTTCATAATATTATTATAAAACCTTCATAATTATGGATTGTTGATTAATTTCTGAATCAACAGTGAACCTGGAAAATAGTAATAATACAGATGGCATGAATTAATTATGGCTTACTAAATGCAGTTTAGTAGGAAAAATAGTTTCAATGTAGGGCCCAGGGAGGAAACAAACCTAAAAGGTAGTTTGAGGATTAGACACCAAGAAATTGGTTCATTTGCAGTCCCCAACTTCCCTTCTGTTTCTCTTGCTTTTCTTACAAACTCTGGATTTCATTTAAGACTCATCTGAAGGTTTATATGTAGTGGTAGAAATTAATTAGTTCCTCTTCTTCTGAATCATTATTGTAGTTTATGATTCTATGGAAAGATGGTAGACTTTGAAGAGTAATTGATGCATTCTCAACAAAAAGCAATGTGAAAGTTCAATGTCAATTTATTTTTTTAAAGATTTTATTTATTCTTTTTATTCTTTTTTGTTTTTAAGATTTATTTATTTTCTTATTTGTGATAGACATATATATATATATATATAGAGAGAGAGAGAGGCAGAGACACAGGCAGAGGAAGAAGCAGGCTCCATGCCGGGAGCCCGACGTGGGACTCAATCCCGGGACTCCAGGATCGCGCCCTGGGCCAAAGGCAGGCGCTAAACCACTGAGCCACCCAGGGATCCCCTCAATGTCAATTTAAAATCAGAAATTTCTTGTGGTACTCAAAAGTACTATAGTCCTGCTGATTCTTATTGCTTCCTGGATGTCTGATTCCCACATATATTTTTCAAAGGTCAGTCCTGCCGGAATTTTCCTCATGGATATAGTGTCAAATGTTCTTATGTGTAATGTTTTAACATTAACAATTTGCTATATTATTTGCATATATTATTTGGTTTCTTTGAAGGACTGCCAAGTAGATGGACCTATCATGGTTATTTGTGCAAATAGAGCTTGAGTGATCTTGATTTCTGACTATTTCATTACTTATGAAGTATGTACATGTGTTATGTATGCTACCTGTTTTATGTGGTACCATGGATCAGAGCTATGCAATAGTAGATGAAGTCGGCATTTGGAAATTGCTTACTGAATTTGATTTAATTTGGATGGTTCAGGAAAAGGAATGGTATGTTGGGAAATTAGGAAAAGTAAATTTTTCAGGAAATTTAGGAAATTTAGGAAAAGGTATGTTGGGAAATTAAAGAAAAGTAAATTTTTCAGATGAAATGTGTAATCTGTCCATATTGTTTTGCTATATATCCTTCTTAAAAACTTGTTGAGAGGGCACCTGGCTGGCTCAGTCAGTAGAGCATGCAACTCTTGATCTTGGGGTTGTAAGTTCAAGCCCCACCCACATTGAGTGTAGAGACTACTTAAAAATAAAGTCTTTAAAACAATTTTAAAAACGTATTGTGTACTAAAAAATAAGAGAGCTTGTTGAATAAAAAAAGCACATCACGACATGGCTTTAAGAGCACTGAAAAACAGCATAATTTTTGTGGTAAAATAAGTGTAAGATTAACCACTTTAAATATTTTTCAAGTATATGCATGCTTCGGTGGCTTTTAGAACATTCACATTCTTTTTTTTTAAAGATTATTTATTTATTCATGAGAAACACACACACACACACACACACAGGCAGAGGGAGAAGCAGGCTCCATGCAGAAAGCATGAGGTGAGACTTGATCCCAGGACTCCAGGATCACGCCCTGGGCCAAATGCAGGCTCTAAATCCCACCCAGGGATCCCTCACATTTCTTTTATAATTGAAGTACAACTAACATACAGTGTTATATTAGTTTTAGGTGTATAGTATAATGATTAAGTAATTTTATATATTACTCAGTACTCATTAAGATAAGTG
Source organism: Canis lupus dingo (assembly GCF_003254725.2). Taxonomy (NCBI): domain Eukaryota; kingdom Metazoa; phylum Chordata; class Mammalia; order Carnivora; family Canidae; genus Canis; species Canis lupus. The sequence goes on along the minus strand of NC_064281.1, from coordinate 114,499,473 downwards.
TTCTCAGGGCGCCTGGTTGGCTCAGTGGTTGAGCATCTGCCTTTGGCTCAGGTCATGATTCCAGGGTCCTGGGATCAGGTCCTGCATCAGGCTCCCTGCATGGAGCCCGCTTCTCCCTCTGCCTATGTTTCTGCCTCTCTCTGTGTCTCTCATGAATAAATAAATCTTTTTTTTTTAAAGTTAAGTGTTCTCATAATTCCCTTCACCTATTTCACCCATCCCCCCATCCACCTCCCTTCTGGCAACCACCAGTTTGCTCTCTATAGTTAAGAGTCTGGTTTTTTGGTCTCTTTTTTATTTGTTCATTTATTTTGTTTTTTTTTTTTTAATTCCACATCTGAGTAAAATCATATGGTATCTGTCTTTCTCTGATTGACGTATTTCACTTAGCATTATACCTTTTAGGCTCATCCATGCTGTTGCCCAATGGCAAGATCTCATTCTTTTTTTATTTTTTATTTATTTTATTTTTTTTAAAGATTTTATTTATTTACTCATGAGAGACACACAGAGAGAGGCAGTGACATAGGCAGAGGAAGAAGCAGGCTCCATGCAGGGAGCCCGATGTGGGACTCGATCCCCGGACTCCAGAATCATGGCCTGCGCTGAAGGGAGGCGCTAAACCACTGAACCACCCAGGTTTCCCTCATTCTTTTTTTAATGGCTGAGTAACATTCCTGGAATGTTCACATTTTAAATGTCCATGGGTAGCCACTGTAGTCCAAGTGCCTTATACAAAGGCAAGCATAGAAACCAGTCCCTCAGGGACCAGACCTACCAAAACACACAATCACAAATTTTTGTAGGACAGTCTTCTTACTATCCACCTTGGCACTAACCAGCTACACTTTTTTTAAAATTTAAATTCTATTTGCCAACATATAGTACATCATTAGTTTCAGGTGTAGCTCTCAGTAATTCATCAGTTGGATAGAACACCCAGTACTCATCACATTACATGCCCTCCTTAATGCCCATCACCCAGTTACCCCATCCCTCCTACTCACCTCCCCTCCAGCATCCCTCAGTTTGTTTCTCGGAGTTAAGAGTCTCATAGTTTGTCTTCCTCTCTGCTTTTTTCCCATTCAGTTTCCCCACTTTCCCTTATGGTCCCTTGCCCTATTTCTTGGTGATACACACACACACACACACACACACACACACGTGTGTGTATATGCATATATATGTATATATGTGTGTATATATATGCATTTATACATATATATACACACACGGTACACGCACACACGGAATATTACTCAGGCATCAGAAGGTTTGAATACCTATCATTTATATTGACATGGATGGAACTGGAGGGTATTTTGCTAAGTGAAATAAGTCAATTGGAGAAAGACAATTATCATATGGTTTCACTCATATGTGGAATATAAGAAATAAGTAGCCACTTTGAATAGCAAGAATGGCAAGAATAATTTGGGAGCCCCAAGTAGAGGGCAGAGGAAAAGGAGATTTTAAGGGATCAGATGGTATTGCAGAGGATAAGTCCTGCGGTAGGGATTCAGACACTGTTTCTGTAGTCATACTATATGTAGTATAGTGCATACTATAGCAGAGGTGTAAAGCACCTCTTACAATAGCCACTAATTGTGGAGAATCCTGAAATTGTGTCTTTCCTTTAGGCAAAGAGTAACTAAGGAAAGTCTTGATGTGTTCTGGGGACAAAGTTTTTTTCTTAAGGCAGATGTCATGTCTTAGATAATGCACCTACAGACAGCATTGTTATATTTAGTCTGGAAAATTTGTCTCTTTTGAATCTTATGTATTGGTTATCTGTCAGTAATCTATAGGATGTTCTGGAGCAAAGAAATAAATCATCTACATATTAAATGAGGATTGAATTACAAGGGAAAGCCAAATATTTTAAATTTACATTTAAAGTCTGGAAAAAATAGGTAGGGTCTCCTGTAAATTCCCGAGGCATAATATCCAAGTGTATTGTTGATTTTCCCAGGTGAAGGCAAGTAGGTGCTAGGAATCAAGGTAGAGGGGTCTACTGAAGAAGACAGAACCCAAGTCAGCAACAGAGAAGTAAGTAGTGTCAGATAATATAGAAGTGAGAGGAGTATTAGGATTTGGTACTAAAGGGAACCTAGGTTTTACTATTTTATTTATGGCCAAGAGTTCTTGAATTAATTTATCTTTTCCTGTTAGGCTTTTGTACAGGGGGTATAGGAGGATAGGTTCTTTTTCAAGGAGCCCTTAAATATTTAGATATTCAAATAAAATCAGAAACAAAAGAGAAGGCATTACATTTGATAACATAGAAATACAAAGGATCATAAGAGACTACTTACCAGAACAATTATAGGGCAACAAATTGGATAACCTGGAATAAATAGATAAATTCCTAGAAACAGTCAACCTACCAAGACTGAATTGTAAAGATGTGGAAAATGTGAACAGGCCAATAAGGACATTGAAGCAGTGATCAAAAAATTCCCCAAAAATATAAGCCCAGAACCAAATGGTTTTACTGACAAATTCTATCAAACATTTAAACAAAAATTAATGCTGATCCTTCTCTCAAATTCTTTGAAAAAATTGAGGTGAGGAAAATACCCAAACTCATTTTATAAATCCAGTATTACTTTGATACCAAAGCCAGATGAAAATACTACAAGAAAAGAAAACAGAGGCCAATATCCTTGAAGATTTTAGATGCAGAAACTTTCTTTTTAAAAATTTTTATTTATTTATTTATTATAGTCATACACAGAGAAAGAGAGAGGCAGAGACATAGGCAGAGGGAGAAGCAGGCTCCATGCACCGGGAGCCCGACGTGGGATTCGATCCCAGGTCTCCAGGATCGCGCCCTGGGCCAAAGGTAGGTGCTAAACCGCTGCGCCACCCAGGGTTCCCTAGATGCAGAAACTTTCAACACAATACTAACAAACCAAATTCAGCAACACATTAAAAGAATCATACACTATGATCAAGTGTATGGGGATTCAAGGTTGGTTCAATATATGGGCGTCAATAAATGTGATGTATCACATTAATAAATAGAAAGATGAAAGCAACATAATTATTTCAATAGATGTGGAAAAAGCATTTGACAAAATTCAACAATCTTTTATGTAAAAGCTCTCCACAAATTGGGTAAAGAAGGAAAATACCTCAACATGCTATATATGACAAACCCACAACTAACATCATATTCAATGGTGAAAGGTTGAAGGCTTTTCCTGTAAGATCAAGATCAAGAAAGTGTGCTCACTCACCACTCCTATTCAGTATAGTATAGGAAGTACTTCCCAGAGCATACAGAAATCAGTTGTTTCAATATAGTAACAATGAAATATCTGAAAATAGATTTAAAAAACAATCCCATTTACATTAACATCAAAACAATAAAATAAGAATTTATTTTTTATTTTTTAAAAGATTTTATTTATTTATTCATGAGAGACACACACAGAGAGAGGCAGAGACACAGGCAGAGGGAGAAGCAAGCTCCATGCAGGGAGCCTGATGTGGGACTCAGTCCTGGGTCTTCAGGATCACACCCTGGGCTGAAGGCAGTGCTAAACCGCTGAGTCACCCGAGCTGCCCTATTTTTTATTTTTTAAAAGAGTTTATTTATTCATGAGAGACAGAGAGAGAGAGAGAAAGAGAGAGAGAGTCAGAAACACAAGCAGAGAGAGAGAGAGAGAGGCAGACTCCATGCAGGGAACCTGATGTGTGGGACTCAATCCTGGGTCTCCAGGACTATGCCCTGGGCCAAAGGCAGGTGCTTAACCACTGAGCAACCCAGGCGTCCCTAAAATAGGAATTTAAATTTAACCAATGAGTTGGAAGATCTGTACACTGAAAACTGTAAGACTTTGATGAAAGTAATTGAAGGAGATATAAATAAATGGAAAGATATCCCATGTTCATGTATTGCAAGGTTTAATTTTAGCCATCTATAGATTCAGTGCAATCCCTATCAAATTTCAAGTGGCATTTTTCATTAAAATAGAAAAGAAAAATTGTAAAATTTTTATGGAACCACAAACACCCCAAATAGACAAAGCCAGCTTGAAAAAGAACAAACCTGGAGGCATTATATTTGCTGATTTCAAACTATAGTACAAAGCTTTAGTAATCAAAACAGTATGGTACTGGCATAAAAATAGACATATGGCTGAATGGAACAGGATTCAGTGCCCATAAATAAACCCACAAATAGATGGCTAACTAATATTTCACAAGGAGCCAAGAATACTCAATGGAGAAAGGACAGTTTCTTCAATAGATGGTTCTGGGAAGACTGGATAATCGTATGCAAAACAATGAAATGAGACTCCTGACACTACTTATATTAACTTAAAGTGGATAAAAACTTAAATGTAATACCTGAAACCATAAAACTTCTAAAAGAAATATTAGGAGAAAAGCTCTTTTATGTTGGTCATGCAGTGATTTTTTGGATATGACACCCAAAGCACAAAGAATAAAAGCAAAATCAACAACTGAGACTACATTCATAAAGCTTCTGCACAGCAAAAGAAACAGTCAATAAAATGAAAAGACATCCATCTATTTGATAATGGGTAAATATCCAAATTATATAAAAAACTCATACAACTCAATAGCAAAAAACAAGTAATCCAATTAAAAAATGATCAGAGGACCTGAATGACATTTCCCCAAAGAAGACATACAAATAGCCAACATGTACACAAAAAGATGCTCAACATCATTAATCATCAGGAAAATGTAATTCAAAACTACAGTGAGGTATCACCTCATACTGTTAAGATGGCTTTTATTAATTTAAAAAACGAAGAAGACAATACGTTTTGGCAAGGATGTGGAAAAAAGGGAATCCCTATGCACTCTTAGTGGGAATGTCAGTTGGTATAACCACTATGGAAAAGTGTTGAAATTCCTCAAAAATTAAAAATATAACTGCCATATTATCCAGCAATCCCACTTCTGGGTATATATCTTGAAGAAAATGAAATAAGAATCTGCTAGAGTTATCTGTGTCCCCATGTTCATTGCAGTAGTATTCATAATAGCCAAGACATAGAAACCACCTAAGTGTCTGTCAGTGGATAAAGAAAATATGGTGTATACACACACACACACACACACACACACACATATGCACGCACACACACGCCTACATACAGTGGAATATTATTCAGCCATGAGAAGGAAGAAAATCTTGCTGTTTGCTATAACATGGATGAACATTGTGGGTATTATGCTAAGTGAAATAAGTCAGAGAAAGACAGATAATGTATGATCTCATTTATATGTGAAATCTGAAAATGTCAAACTACTAAATGGAGAGTAGAATGGTGGTTCCTAGGAACTGGGGGGTGGAGGTGTTAGGGGAAATGGATGGGTGTAGGCAAGAGATACAAACTTCCAGTTATAAGAGGCATAAGTTCTGAGGCTCTGATGTACCACATGGTAACTATAGTTAATATTATATACTTGAAAGTTGCTCAGAGAATAGATCTTTAATGTTATTACAAAAAAGTAATAGCAATTATGAGGTGATGTAGGTGTTTACTAACCCTTTATGGTGTGTGTGTCTATATATATATGTGTGTCTGTGTATCAAATCATCATGTTGTACATCTTAAACTAATGCAGTGTTGCATATTAATTATGTCTAAATAAAACTGGAAAGACACACAATAATAAAAGTGAATTGGAGTGAAAAAGTTTTGGAAATAGATGGTGGTGATGGTTGCACAACACTGTGAGTGCAGTGTGGGTTTCTCTGGCAGCCAGACAACACGAAGGTAGCACCACTGTCCCTGATACTTATGCTCTGCTATCTTGGTGGTGACTGCAGTCCAGGCACTCTTGGAGGAGGGTCTGAAAGAGAGGGCATCACTCTTTCTCACTGACTTTAGTAAGGTTATGTTTCCCAAAGATTTTATGTATTTATTCATGAGGGACAAAGAGAGAGAGGCAAGGACATAGGCAGAGGGAGAAGCAGGCTCCCTGCGGGGAGCCCGATGTGGGTCTTGGGCCTCGATCCCAGGACCCCAGGATCAAGACCTGAGCCAAAGGCAGGTGCTCAACCACTGACAACCCAAATGCCCCTAAGATTATGTTCTTTATCATGGAAGTGAACTAAGTAAGTCTCTGAGGGCTCTTTAGGCTGCTGGGTGAAGTGATTGTTAAGGAAGCTATAATTTTTTTCTCACTGTGACACACAGCATTTATTGGCACCAGAGACCTACTTCAAGTTAACAGTAGTTATTGGGCACAACTCAGCTTCTGGGGCATCTGATGGTCTCTTGTCCCATGGCCAGAGGATCTTGAGCAGTAGCTAGGGAACTTATTCCCTAGTTTGTTTAGAGTCCCTTTGTTGAATTGCTAATTTGAACCATCCACTGGTTGAATTGCTAATTTGACTGGTCCATCAAGGACTAAGGAGAAGGACCTCCTCAGAAGCAAAAAAGCTTCTGCAAACAATCCACTAGCTCTTCCCAAGACCCAGAGCTTTACTCTCTTGCAAACAATTCTTAGCACTCCTTAAGAGTATCCCATGGGACCCTAAGGCATTTTTCTTTTTCGGAATAGCATTGTGCTCAATTGACCATCCTGCTTACTAGAACAATTTGTCAGCCTGCCCAGTGTTGAGGTTGTCATTGGTCAATCAGGATAACACGCCAAACTGAAAACAACAGGAAGGAAAAGAAAAAGGTGCCAGCTCCTAAGTGTTTAATTTTTCCCCACAGAGTGGCTCAGAACAAGAATTAGGTGCAAAGAGGAGTGATAATCTCATTGCTTAGGAGCCCTGAACAAAAGGTTCCTTCCTTTTAATAGATGCAGGTTGTTGGGGCACCTGGCTGGCTCAGTTGGTGGAGCATGCAACTCTTGATCTTTGGGCTGTGGGTTCAAGTCCCAAATTGAGTGTAGCAATTACTTAAAAATAAAATCTTTAGGGCGGCCTGGTGGCTCAGCAGTTTAGCGCTGCCTTCAGCCCAGGGTGTGATCCTGGAGACCGGGATCGAGTCCTGCATCAGGCTTCCTGCATTGGAGCCTGTTTCTCCCTCTGCCTGTGTCTCTGCCTCTCTCTCTCTCTCTCTCTCTCTCTCTCTCTCTCATGAATAAATAAATAAAATCTTTTAAAAAAATAAAATCTTTAAAAAGATAGAGGTAGGGTGCTGGCGGCAAGGAGAGGGGGGAGGGCAGGAATGGAAGAGAGCTAAGTCAGAGTGGGGCAAAGTGCCTCACTCAAGGCCATCAATAAGGACTTCTCGCTGGAGGCACCTGGGAATGCAGATATGTATATGAGCATGGCTGGGCAAGGAGGGCCTGAGTCCTTGACTGCAATTCCCTCCAGTAAGTTGCCGAGTACTGTTAAATAACATAAACTCAATGGAGTTAATTAGAAAGATCTAATTTGCATTATTAATTGACTCATGAATCAGCCAGCATCCCATCTAGCAAACGGAGTGGAGGTCCAAAGGGCTACAGAAAAGGAGAAGTTTTTAAAGATAGAGGGAGTGGAAAAGAGGAAATTATTAGCAAAGAATCTATTGTTTTGGGCAAGGTCACCCTCCTAAGGGGAACAGAAGAGGGCTATCAGTAAATTTCCTAGTGCCTACCAGGAAATTCCCATGTTGACTGGTTAAAGGTCACATTTCTGGGGGAGTTGAAACTGTAGTTAGTTTAGGTATTAAGCTTGGTTTACTACTTGGGCCTTTAACCTAAGTGATGCCATTTGAGACCTGTGATTTTCTTTTTAACAGCACTGGCTGTGTACCCAGTGTGGTGTAGGAAGTGCAGGTTTCTCCCTTGTGGCCTACCAGGTAAAGCTTTGTGATTGCCTGTGGTCAGACCTGAAATATCACACATGGGATTTCGGTCTGGATATGGACTCCTCAACAGTAATGAACAGAAACAATTTACTCTTATTCAGTATATTCCCTCTGCAACTTTCAGGTGATATTGATAGGGATTGGGCATTATAATTTGATTTGCCATTTAGAATAGGCTACAGATGACTCTCTGAAATTCACAGGTTATCTTGCACGGCAGATAGCTACATGATTTAATAGGAGTTGTTTTACCATTAATCTTAGGTTCTCCTAGGTGACTGAAATTTAATTATCATCCTTATTGCTTTGATTTGTGGTGTGCTGGGGAATATATCTATCCACTGGTCAAGTTTTGTTGGAAATAACTCCAAGAGATTGTCAGTTCTTCTCCTGTTGTGTACTAGGAGCTTGTTATATTCAAAATTGCTTGATATTAGTGTTATGTCAGTGGGAGCTTTGGCATTTGTTTTGTTATAGGGTGATATTATAATACTGTTTGTTATATTAGGATTGTGTGTAGAGTGACTTTTTAAAAAAATTTAAAAATTTATTCATGACACACACACACACACACACACACACAGAGGTAGAGACCTAGGCTGAGGGAGAAGCAGGCTCCCTGTGGGGAGCCTGATGTGGGACTCAATCCCAGAACCCTGGGATCATGACCTGAGCCAAAGGGAGATGCTCAACCACTGAGCCACCCAGGTGCCCGAGTCACTTTTTAAAAAAAGACTCTATTTTTAAGTAATCTCTATACTCACTTAACCTGGGGCTCAAATTACATTTAGAGACCAAGAGTCACATGCTCCACTGACTGAGCCAACCAGGTGCCCCTGGAATCACTTTTAAAAGGGGAAACTAAGAGGCTATTTCTATTTGCTTTTTAGAATTTTTTCTCACTTTTCATATATAGTGAGTAAAAATACAAAATATTACTATGTCCAATAAAATAATATGCTGTGTAAATATTGTACTCTTGGTACTATTACACATGACTTATCACTACACGTCTCTTATTCTATTTCCAGGAGAGATCCAAGTTTTGGCAGTATAGTGCCATCTATTTTTTTTTTTTTTTTTGGTTTACTAAGCCTTCATTTTTTGAATCCTAGAATTAGAGAGCCGGATGAAACCCAAGAGCATGTTTTAACATACTCAGGCCTGTGATTGAACTCTATATCTAACACACTTGTATGGTTTGGGGCTGGTTACCTGACCTGTAACTCAGTGTCCTTATCTACAAAATCAAAGCATCATACTACCTCTGTTTACTCGCCAGCATTGTAAGTAGGTTTCTACATAATAAAAACAGTTTGAAAAGGAAAACCACTAATAATAATTAGGTGTGATTTCAGTGTATATCAGATCATCACATTGTACACTTTATTATATAATTTTTGTCAAATATACCTCAATAAAGCTGAAAACTAAGTGTAATTTACTTTAAAGGTAAGGAATGTTTAATTAGTTTGCATAAGGTCACACTGTAGTCCTGCAACAGAGTAAGAACTAAAATCCAAGTTTCTTGATTCCCACTGTGGCAGTGTTAGTAACACATTGTTGGTGTTTCTTTTTTAAAGTAAATCCCAGAAAAGAGCTAGATCTCATAGGTGATGTCTTTTTAAAACTGTTGTGGGAACCTTACATATATGGTCCTTATCAGAGGTGGAAGTGTGACTCTCTGGGGGATCACACAGAAGGTGGGAAGAAGTTTCAGAGATAGAAGTCTGAAGAAAGAATAGATTATGCCAATTACAACTAAAAGTCATTAATTTTGAATGTAAGATATTTGAGGATAAGTAAATCATTCAAATAAAAATGTTTAAATGCAAGTTTGTATGACCTAGGCCAATTTGACTATTCAGCAGTTCACAGGTAATTTTTTAAAAAGATTTATTTATTTATTTGAGAGAGGGGTTGGGGTGGAGGGGGAGAGGGATAGAGAATCTCAAGCAGACTTTGCACTGAGTGCTGAGCCTGACGTGGGGCTCAATCTCATGACCCTGAGATCATGACCTGGGCAGAAACCAAGAATCAGATGCTCAACCAACTGAGCCACTCAGGTGCCCCAGTTTGCAGGTTCTTTAAAGATTTAGGTAGCCTCTAGTCATTTGGGAGGATGAGGGTTATACATTTCTCCTTACTGTACCCCCCTCCTTAGCGAGTGATATTTTACAAGGAAATCTTTGACAAAATTCTGACAAGTATACAAACATCTGCAAACAAGCAGGCCCAGAGACAGCCACATAACCTGTGTATGTAGCTCAGAGGAAGCCCATTTCTGCCTTTAGGCACTCTGCTTTCTCCTTGCCTAGTGGATATCACTGAGTGGTGGATGCAGTGGTGCTCACATGGCAAGAGTAGCCATCTTTATAGTCAGGCAGGAAATACAGAATCAATAGCTCAGCTAGAGAAAGCTTAGTTGCCAGGTATCGAGGTGGTCGATTAAAACAACACGCTAGAATGAAAGTAACAATTAGCCTTTATTCACTTACTGTGATAGTGTAAGCAAGAGGCCAGAGAGACAGTGCCATGTGTTCATTTTCTAGGGCTGCTGTAATGAAGTACCACATACTAGACAACAGAAATTTATTGTCTCCCAGGTCCAGAGGCCAGAAGTCCAAGAGCAAGCTGTCAGCACGGTTGGTTCCTTCTGAGGGCCGTGAGGGAAGATTTGTTTATGCCTCTTCTTCTTGTGGTTTCACGGGAATCTTTGGTATTATTTGGCTTGTACACCCATCAATCTAATCTCTGCATTCATCTTTACGTGGCATTCTTTCTCTGTGTCTGTGTCCAAATTTCCACTATTTACAAAGACATCACCACTCTATTGACCTCATTTTAACTCGATTACCTATTTAAAGACCCTATCTCCAAATAAGGTCCTATTCTCAGGTCCCGAGGGATAAGACTTAAATATATGGGGTTTTGGGGAACACAATTCAATCCGTAACATGCCAGCTCCTCCAGTGTTTCAGTTTTCTCCATGAAACAGCACTGAATGAAGATCAGGTGTATTAGCACAGACAGGAGGAATCATCTCACTACTGGGGGAGCACTGAACAAAAAGCTCCTGCCATTCCATCAACTCAGGACTTAGGAGAGGGGCGCCTGGGTGGCTCAGGCATCTGCCTGAGCTCAGGTCATGATCTCAGGGTCCTGGGATTGAGCCCCACATCATCCGGCTCCCTGCTCAGTGCGGTGGGGGGCCCCACCCCAGCCCCTGCCCCCCCCCCCTCATGTGCACACCTGCATGCGTGCTCTATCAAATAAATCTTTTTTTTTTAAAGGCTTAGAAGAGGCAGAAGGAAAAGTCTGGCAGTGGAAAAGTACTGAGTACTGAGACTGAAGAAAAATGTGGTCTCAGCAAAGGTGTCTGAGAGAGGCTTCGATTAGGGGCCATTGATAAGGAGGCCCTCAAAGGCATTTAGGCTGGGAATGCAGATATGCCTAAAAGAATGATCTGCCAGGAGGCCTGAATCCTTGACAGTGACTTCCTCCAGACTGTACAGCAAGTCTGGCATGGGGAAGGCAGCTTTTTCCCATGAGGACTGCTAGGTAAAGGTTTTTTTGTTGTTGTTTTGTTCGTTTTTTTGTTTATTTTAGGTAAACCTTTTTGAATTGCTGTGGTTGGGCATGAGGATCATATATAGGATTTTGGACTGGAGGATTTTGGAGGTCATCGTGACCTCCATCCTCTATCACATGGAGAGTCAAAGGACTATCAATGTCTAGACTTGAGACAATGCTCTGAAGTTATTAGGCAGTTGGGTTCTTAGAACTAGGTATTTACAAAGCAAGGATAAAAATAACATCCAACCTCAGTTCTCACAAACATGCTCTTTGTAACAGGTTCAGTGTGAACTAATACTTATTCCAAATTACAAGTTGCATAGCTTTGCCTCATTCAAACAAAAAAAAAAAAGAATTTCAACAATGTTTTTGTGAGAATGTTTTGACTTGCTGAAAATTCCATGTAATTTGTTCTGTTGATGTCCCATATTTTAAATTTGTTTTGCTGTTTTCTTGTGATTTAGATCATTGTCCTATCATTTATAATTAAACTCAAGTTGAATATCCTTACCAGCATGAGAACACAGGTGATGTTGTGTATTTATGTATTATGTTATATAGGGAAACATGATACCTGACTGGCTGCTATTATTTAAGCTGAGATTAGCTACATGATAAAAGCCTAATTTCTTCATTGCTTCTTAGTTATGGCTAGAAAGCACTTCATGTGGTGTTACCTGGCACTACACAAATGTCCAGTTTGCTAATATCTATTCTCTTAGTATCAGCTGAAAACCCTTGCCTCATAGTTGAAAACTCTTGCCCATAACCTCATTAGGGATTGTATATGGTGATATTCCAGTATTAGCTGGTTGTCTTCTGTAAAGGGAAACTTTGCTCCCTCAGTTCGGGTTGTTTGGTATGTTAGTTTTCTATTGCTGGGTGACAAATTACCACACTGAGTGGTTTAAAACAACATGTGTTTATTAGCTCACATTTTTATAGCCCGAAGTCCAAGTGGCCTCAACTGAGTTCTCCGCTTATAAGGCTGAAGTCACAGTGTTGAATGACGTGGACTCTTATATGGGAGCTCTAGAGAAGAATTGGCTTCCAGGGTCACTCATGTTCACAGAATCTAATTCCTTGCAGTTATAGTCTGAAGTCCCATTTGAAGTCTGAAGTCTCGCTGGTGGCCAGCTGGGAGCCAACTCTCTGTTCTAGACCTCCAATCAATTTTGATACCTTTGGGTCATTTTACTATACCTAGCATGCTAATTCAGTTAAGCTACCTATCATTTCAGTTATCTATTAATGTATAAAGCAAGAGCTATTTATTATTTCTCATGATTCTGTAGGTTGACTGGGCAGTTCTTCTGTTCCACATAGTGTCAACTGGGGTCTCTTGGTCTCTCATTCAACTGTTTTTAGCTGGTGCCTGGGCTGAGCTTAGAAGGTCTGAGAAGATTTCTTTCATATATCTGGAATCATGGTGTTGATAATTAGCTGGAGTTCCTTCATTTTTCTCATGTGGCTTCTCTCTCTGTAAGGCATTTCATCTTCCAGGCTTTTCCCATGCCTCTCCTGATAGCAAGATTAAACAGTGTTTTCCTAAAATTTATGTCCATCTGGAACCTGTGAATATGGCCTTTTTTGGAGATAGGATCTTTGCAGATGTAATCAGTTAAGTTAAGATGAGCTCATACTTGATTAGGGTGGCCCCTAAATCAAAATACTGGTGTCCTTATAAAGAGAAAAAGATACAGAGATACCCAGAGGAACATGCCTTGTGAAGACAGAGACAGAAATTGGACTAGTGCAGCTGTAAGACAAGGAATGCCAATGATTGCAGGGAGCTACAAGAAGCTAGAAAGAGACGAAAAAAGGGTCATGTGGGTGGCTCAGTCAGTTAAGTGTCCAACTCTTGATTTTCACTCAGGTCATGTTCTCAGGATCTTGAGATCTAGTCCTCCATAGGGCTCCATGCTCATCATGGAGCCTACTTGAAATTCTCTGTCTCCCTCTCCCTCTGCTCCTCCCCACCCCACTCCCACTGCTGTCATGCACTCATTCACTCTCTCTCTCTCAAATAAATAGATTCTTTAAAAAAAGAAATAGGCAAGAAAGGATTTTTCCCTAGAGCTTTCAGAGGGAGCATGGCCCTGTTGATACCTTGTTTCTGTGAGAGACTAAATTTCAGTTTTAGGCCAACCAGTTGTGGTAGTTTGTTACAGAAACCCTAGGAAACTAATCAAAGCAAGTTGCATGACCAAGTTCCAGAGTCAATGTGAGAAAAGGCTAGAAAATGGTAGGAGTACCGAGAGGTGTGGTTGATAGGAGACCAACAGTGTAACAGTCTACCAGATTGCTATCTTTTTCCTTGTGATTCATGTACTTCCTGCAAGGCATCTTATGCAATCTGGGCTTAGGTTTGAGCCTGGAATCTTTTTTATCTAGATCTCATCCCAGTGAAAATGAGGTTCCTTGGTTGCATCTCCTCAAATCGAGAGAACTGTGAACTCTGTAAATAACCTTCCTTCCACAGACCCAACACACAGTGTCAAGACCAGATCATGATAATCACAATAGACACTGTCTTCCCAAAAAAGGGATAAGATGGGAGGCAATAAATACTGAGCATTTACTGGCTCATAGCGGTTCTGAAATCTAGCTGATCGGTACCAATTCGTCTTGCTCTGGAGGCAGGGAATTTTTTTTAACAGCTCTCAAATAAAAAACAAATCTGGACTTCAATAAGGGGAGACTATATTTGAAAGGATTATTACAAGAGGGTGAAGAGGAGAAGGTTTTGATCATGAGATCTGCAAATGTCTAAGTGGGCAGGCAGAGAAGGACTTTTCTTCTCTTATAGGAAGGAATAAATAAATCTAGAAAGAACCAGGTATAAGGAAGCAGATGAATGTGAATAGCATGATCAGACCGTAGATTAGAGAATGTTTTACACTTAGGGAAGCCTGTTCTCAGAAGGGGCTGTTAAGGTTGTATGTTGGCTCAGACTGTGGGTGGGCCAGCATTTAGGGTCCTGGGGAAAGGAGAGAATCTTAGCCAAAGTTTGGTTAATATGCATTTTGTTCCCCTTGATCATTGGACAGAAGAGTTTGATGAATTGCTTATGAGGCAAAGAAGGGAACTTGCAGTATCTGTGTGTGGCTTTGTCTTAGGTAAATAAGGGAGGCCTTAGTAATTACAGGGCTTGGGTTGATTTCAAAATTTTACAGTCTATAACACCCAAGAAATAGTCCCACTATGCCAGGAAATCATTGCTTTCTGGGAATAATAGTTCTATTTTGTTTCTTCCTTTTTTTGCCTGTTGTCTTTGGTATTAGCTCTCTTTAATATCTGAAGATGTCTTAATTACTCCTGTTATTTTCTCTCATATATCCCTGTTTCTGCCAGGATATTTCTGTGACATTCCATACCTTAGGTTGTGTTTTGAATACTTCAGTTGTATCATTTATTAAGTGGTCAGTTAGCCATAGCCTAATCCTGATACACCTTTGCTATGTCCACCCGTTAACACTGGGACTGTGTCCGTCCATTCAGAGAGTTGTGTTGACCTTAGAAATAATTTCAATGACTGATGTTCCTTTCAGAGTTAATACCTAGTGTTTACTACACCTTCTGTGAAATCCTTATTATAGAACTTTATGGGACTCTGAGTAAAACTGCCCTAAATCAGATAATAATAATTTGTCAGTTTAGGTTCCCATCAGTTTATAGTTTTATATTGTGCTGGAAACAGAACTAATTTAACATACCAGCTTGAAATATACCATATTTTGACAGGCAGAGTCTGTTTAATAAAGTCAGCATAAGTGGATAGACAGTGTATGAAAGAGGGAGTCTTAAGGAGAAAAAATGAGTGGGAAATATCAGAAAGGGAGACAGAACATGAAAGACTCCTAACTCTGGGAAACGAACTAGGAGTGGTGGAAGGGGAGGTGGGCAGGGGGTGGGGGTGACTGGGTGACAGGCACTGAGGTGGGCACTTGATGGGATGAGCCCTGGGTGTTATTCTATATGTTGGCAAATTGAACACCAATAAAAAATAAATTTATAAAAAAAAGAAAGAGGGAGTCTTGGATTAATTATATAGTACTTCACAGGAGACTTGGATGTGTACTGGGTCTTTTTAAAAAAGATTTTAGTTTATTTATTCATGAGAGACACAGAGAGAGAGGGGCAGAGACATAGGCAGAGGGAGAAACAGGCTCCATGCAGAAAGCCTGTTGTGGGACTCGATCCCGGGACTCCAGGATCATGCCCTGAGCCAAAGGCTCAACCGCTGAGCCACCCAGGCATCGGTCTTGAACACATCATTGCCCTGTTATTTTTGTTATTAAAATCACAATAAATATCCATAAGATATTAGTGTCAAGATCAACTTGGTCATTGTATCAATTGGAGTTGGGTAAAGAAGAAGTATCATGTCTTGAAAGGATACTTGTTTATAGTAAAGTTGTATAGTTGTATAACTGGGTACCTTAACTACAGAAACAATATATGTATGTTTATTAATAAGTAGTTTGACTAACTAGGAAGTGACCTTCTTGTCTCCCCCTCCCAGAAAGAGTGTTTTCCATGAGCTAACCTAGTAACTTTTCTTGCCAGGTGAATAAAGAGTTAGGCTTCAGGTTTGATACTTCTTGCTACATTGGGAACTGGTTTCCATATCCACATTGGGTGCTACAAAATGGTGGCAGCTCACTCTGATCTTAAAATATCCTTACTACAAATGGCATTATATAAATTGAGAGGAATTCTTCTTTGAAAGAGGTCTGCAGCTAAGAATTAAATGTTACTATGTATTAGTCACTACCAGCTTATTGATTGGTGGTGTACTGAAAACAGAAATAATTTGACATACCAGCTTATGAATAAATGGGCAGGCCTCTGGTTTTTATTCCATTCATGGGCATAATCTTTACCATAACTCAAGAGGAACTGATCAGCTTTTCCATTATATGTGCCTGGTTCAAATTATCCTAAGTGTTTTGCAGTGATCATGTCTTAAAATGAGGGATAAAATGGACCTGTACAATTGGAATGAGACCAAAACTGTTTAATTTGGGGACTCAAGTGTCCCATATCATCTTTTTTTTTAATGTATTAAGGATGGAAAGCCTCAGTTTTCTGGCCCTTGTCTACTCAAGGTTTTGTATGGACTGGTACAGATAATTGTATTTTCTACGAAGACTTTTTAGTAAAATACCATCAAATCAAGGTAATGGAGATGGTCCTATTTCCCTTATGTTAATTTGCTAGTATGAGTTATGAAATATCACCACTTGATACATTTAGTGCCCTAGTCCCTGGAATCTTCAAGTGACTCATGTTTATTAGCAATATATGAACACATTATTTATTTTATTCTTCAATAGCTTTATTGAGATATAATTTACACTCCATAAAATTTATCTGTTTTAAGTATACAGTTCATTGGCTTTCAGTAAATTTACAGACCTGTACAACCGTCACCATAAGCCAGTTTTAGAATATTTATATTACTCTAAAAGACTCCTTGTGCCCATTTGTAGTCACTCCGTGCCCCACATACCCTCTTCTTCCCCACAGCCCTAGGCAACCACTAATTATTTTCTGTCCCTATGGATTTGTCTGTTCTGGATGTTTTGTACAAATGGAACAATATAACACATGGACTTTTGTGATTGGCTTCTTTACTTAGCATAATGTTTTCAAGGTTCTTCCATAATGTAACATGTATCAGGAGTTATTACTTTTTGTTGATGAATAATACTTTATTGTATGGACATACTATACTGCATTTTGTTTATTCATTGACCAGGTGATAGACATTGGGATATCTCTACTTTTTGGCTATTATAAATAATCCTATGAACATTCTTTTAGAAGTTCTTATGTTGACATATGTTTTTGTGAATTTTTTGATATGTTTTTATTAAGTATTCTCAAATGTTGGAAAGCCACATGTTTGGCCATCTGTATTATGTACATATCTTGGGAATCACTGGCTTAGAACATTTGAGACTCACTCCCAATTAATAAGACTATTGAATATTACTTTATATAAATCATCATCTGGGCTCCTTTTTTCAAGGACCATAGCTGTAGCCATGAGTATGACAGCTTTTTTGAATTCTGTGAGTCCTTGCAAATCATTGATCCTGAAGGCAATCTTGGGGGAACCCCTGAGACAGGGATCAAATATTATTTCCCAATACCTCACTTAGTTAGCTCATATAAATTAATCAGGATTTTTGAAAAATGGCATAATTTAGAGAATAAGGAAGCGTCCTCTAACAATCTGTTTTTAATGCCTGTGACTGCTGTTTTGAGGACTTGGCAAACAATATTGCTTTGAAAATATACAAAACTAAATATTGATGAACATGAGATCATATAACCATCAGTTTACTTAGGTGAGGCACTCATGCAGTGGACCTCAGCCACCACCACACATTAGAAACACTTGGGAAGCTTTTTAAACCAATGATGTCCAAGCTCCACATCCAAAGATTCTGATTTGATTGTTGCAAGGATATAGAATGGGGGTTAATTTTTTACAGGGGTTTGTAATGTGCAGTGAGAATTGAGAACCACTTTAAAGAGAGATATATCATACCGTATGTAGTCTGCATCCCTATGAATGGGTTAATTGTAACATCATAGGACCACTCTTGGTAACCCAGCATCCTGAAGAAAAGTCACATCCTGTCATATTGGCTGAGTACAAGATATCTTTAATATTACTAAGAACCTTCATTTTGCATTTTCCAGATGATGACTGTCATTTGACTTTGTGGAGATTAAGCTAATTTTTTCTATTCTTTACTTCTGATAGGGATCTATCTCTCTTGACCTTGCTCTGGGAATCATTACTGTAGCAGCATTAAATTGTTTCTGAGTATCTCTCTGGAGCTGTAGTGCTCCCCACTTTCATGTATCTCTCATTTGATTCCCTAACATGGTGCACTAATATTTTTTGCCCATTTTCTGTTAGTGCTGAGATAGTTGCTTTTATAATTATCTTTTTAAAGAGATCATGTCATCTTTCTCCTATTCCAGATGAAGTCAAATAGAATGGAATTTGAAAACGCCATTGTTTATCCATGTTATTTGCATGTTCCCACAGTATTTTTGTCATATTTTCTGATCTGAATAAAAAGTTTCACAGGCTCATATTTTTTGTGCAGTTTCTCCAACACTTTAATTTTGGTTCAACTAATCGTCATAAAGGAACAAATGCAATTCCAAACTCCAAATGCAAGTAAACAGTAGTAAACCCAAACTGTATATTGGTGCTTTTTTATTTTTTTTAAAATTTTTTTTCATTTATTTATGATAATCACACACACACACAGAGAGAGAGAGAGGCAGAGACATAGGCAGAGGGAGAAGCAGGCTCCATGCACCGGGAGCCCGACGTGGGATTCGATCCTGGGTCTCCAGGATCATGCCCTGGGCCAAAGGCAGGCGCCAAACTGCTGCGCCACCCAGGGATCCCTTGGTGCTTTTTTTAGAAGTACTGTTGTCAACCTGCCAGTGTTGCCCAGACACCACACCAGTCCTCAGGGTACTCTTCCTTGAGAGTTATTCTTAAATCTGAGTGAGTTTACCTGCAGGACAGGTGATCCTAATTCTCTTTGATGCGCTCCACTCACTTAAAAGAGCAATGACCACAGATGCAAATATCTTGTGAGCCTACCTTTTAAGCATATCTATGAAAGGATCAGATACTGGAAATTCTATTGTCCCAACTGTGCTCTTTAAAATTTTAAAGGCGATATACCTTTGGCATCTCTACTCTAAGACTGCTCCTTCACCTTTTCAGTAGGCTGACACAGCCGGACACTTAACCAACTGAGTCACCCAGGGGCCTCTGTTCTTGCAATTTCAATTGGATGGTCTGAACTCTCCCTGATTTGTTTGGACCCATGGCATAACTGGAAGCCCTTTCTATGGTAATAAAAAGGTTTTGAGGTTTTGAGGACCTGTCCCCAAAACAAGAATTAAGAATTAAGTTCTTAGCTTCAAATAAACTCAAGGAAGTGACAAGTATTTGATTTTCTAGTGTGGTTATAAGTTGCCTTTGCCCCTTGGGATTTCTTTCACCGAAGTCTTGCTGGCTTTTGGATGATACCACAGATGGGTTCGTTCAACATTGATCCTAACCTCCTTATCCCATAGGGACTAGAAAGTCAAAAAGTATACTTCCTAGACCCTCTTGTTTTTGATGAGATTTAGGTTTTTCAGATTAGATCTTAATTAGGAATTTTGTTAAATGGGAGAGAGGGTGCAGCCAATTATGTTTCCATTTTGCTCATGCAGATCCAGCAGATGTGGCATGGGTCATAATGACCTTCATTATCCTCCAGTGCACAGTAAAGGCACAACTGAAGACCACGATTGCTTCAGCAGCTTGCTTATTCCTGGATATGGCAAAGGTGGTGTGTGCCTGGATCTTGCAGCTTATACGGTGGCCTCCTATGTCAGCTTCTTGATTCACCACCTTCCTGACTGACCCAGAGATAAGCAGTTTCCTTACAGAATGATCAGGGCCTACTTCACCCTCAGACTAGTTTTGTGGATGCCTTATTAACTCTGTAGTTATAGAGGGCTGCTACTCTTTCAGCCTGAGATATTTAGGGTCAAGCTCAGCTTGGTTTATTTGGCCTTGAGGGACCTTATCTCCAAGACTCACTGCCCTTTAGGACGGTTTAATCATGAATTGCCCCTGGAACCTAAGGTTGTTTTCTTGGTACTTCTCTAACTACCTGATCTGGCTACCTATAAATTTTATCCTTCAGGACCCATTGTTTTCACAAAAAAATATCCCTGTTCTTTTCTAGCTAACTTACTAATTCCTATAGTTGAGTGACTAAAGTAAACCTACTCTCACATGAACATTCACCTACTAATTGTAGAGCATCTACTGTCCTTTCTAAGCTCTCTAATATGTCAGAGAACTGTTGGGACACCTGGGTGGCTCAGTTGGTTAAGCATTTGCCTTTGGCTCAGGTCCTCATCTCAGGTCATGATATCAGGGTCCTGGGATCGATTTCCACATTGGGTTCCCTGCACTGGCAAGTCTGCTTCTCCCTCTCTCTGCCTCTCCTCCCCTGCTCATGCATGCGTGCGTGTGCGCGCTCTCTCTCATAAATAAATAAATAAATAAATAAACAAACAAACAAACAAACAAACAATCAAATCAGTCTTTTAGAGAGAGAGAGAGCAGTCCTCTGGGTGAGAGGTGCTTTGAGTTCCATTTCCTTCATTATAAACAATTGTTAGCATATACTGACTCTCTAGTTCCAGTGGGGCTGGGTGCATCTTGATAAACACATCTGTTCATGGCCAGCTTCATCTTTGGCTTCAATAATAACTTCTTTCATTTTCCACTAAATGTGTTGTTTTACCTGGGATCCCTCTGCTTTACCAGGCTATAACTATTTATTTCATGGGGAGCAGGACACGGCTTCTTCATCCTTGAAGGGGACTCTAGGCTCTTTTAAGTATGTTCCAAGTCTTCCTGACTAGGGAGACTTCCCAAGCTTCTAATTTTATTTTACTAATATATTGTGCTTACTTCTTTAGTTTATAGTAACCAAGCCAGAACTCCTTTTCCTCTCTTTGACAAATTCTTTCTAATGATTAGTAACTTGATCAGGGTGTAAGCCTTTACTTCCTACCCCTCAAAATCTTAAAGTCAAGTCAAAAACCTCCAGCAGAAGGATGATAATTGTCCTCTATGTTTTTTTTTTAATTTTTTTATTTATTTATGATAAGCACACAGTGAGAGAGAGGCAGAGACACAGGCAGAGGGAGAAGCAGGCTCCATGCACCGGGAGCCCGACGTGGGATTCGATCCCGGATCTCCAGGATCGCGCCCTGGGCCAAAGGCAGGCGCTAAACCACTGCGCCACCCAGGGATCCCAATTGTCCTCTATGTTAAGCTGGCTTTCTGCTTTCCATTTTTCTTCCAACTTTTTTGGAATGTGGTAATGTGGACTTATTTAGAAATATCTTTCATGATTCTTTCCCCCTTTATATAACATGAAAACTTAGAAAAGGAATGGCAGGCAGCCCAGGTGGCTCAGCGGTTTAGCACCTGTCTTCAGCCCAGGGCATGATCCTGGAGGCCTGGGATCGAGTCCCATGTCAGGCTCCCTGCATGGAGCCTGCTTCTGTCTCTGCCTCTCTCTCTCTCTCTCTCTCTCTCTCTCTCACTCACTCTGTCTCATGAATAAATAAATAAGATCTTAAAAAAAGAAATGGCAAGAAACTCATGCTACCTTAGTAACTTCCAAATTTTTTCTCTTTTAGGAAGTGATTTGTTTCCTCCTTTTGCTTTATACCTAGGTAAAAACTACCCAGTGGGTTGCACCAGGTATTACAAACTGACCTAAGTTAATTTAGCTATTCAGCAATTGTTAGTTCTTCTGGCATTTTTCACTAGCTTTTGGAAATTAGAAATAGCTGCTGCTTCATGTTTGCTTCCCCATAATCTTTTTGTCAGATAATATGAAAGCAAATCTTAGATCCAATTTGCCAAAGATACACTTGTCCACAAAAGTAGGCAGAAACAATTATACTACCTGTTTTTGTAGTTTAGAAAGAGTCTAGTTCTCTGCCCTTAGCCGCTCCACTATTACTTGATGGCTGGATCAGCCAGCTTTTGGATAGTTCAGGGAAGAGTCTTACATGAAATAAAGTGACACAGAACCAATGGGACTTTAGACCTTAAGAACTGCATCAAAAGTATTAGGCTGCTGGGCTTGCCAGATTCTTAGACCTTGTTCATGCAAGGACAGTGGGACCTAAGCAATGTCCTAACCACCTACATATCTTGAACATCATTTATTTCACCAATGAAAAAATTATCTCTAACATCCCTTATGCTGATTAGCATGCCCTCAGGGTATGGATATTTATATCCATATTGGTAGTGCTGAATAAACCTCCTCTAGAGTGTGAATTCCTGATTAGGGTACATCATAAGCTAACTAACTACCTTTATTGTGTAGATGACAGTTATACTGGATACATTAAAATTTCTGTTACAGAAAATATAAAGCAAGCCATGTAATTAGATAGTAGTCATATGGAAAGAAAACAAAAACACCTGAGTTTTTTCCTGCATTACAAGGCAAACTTGTCATGAGCACATAACCTTTATATTGCCTAGCCTTTCATCCAGTAACTCTTCTACCACTTGATAGCCCTCCTTCATCCCTGAAGACTATCAGTGTTCTCTCGATCTTCCTCTCTCATCAAAACAGGTATTTAAAAAAGGATTTGATGAACTACAAAATAATGGGTTAATAATAGAGCAGAGAAGGTGGGAGCAAGATCAGAACTTGTGTGCTAAGCACCAAGAGTATTTACATATTTGAAGATGTCTGGGAAGGATATCCTCTTAGTCTTTTTAGGCTGCTAAACAACAGAAATTTATATCTCACCGTTCTGGAAGCTGGAAGTTCAAGAGCAAGGCACCAACATATTTGGTGATGGCCCACTTCCTTGTTCATAAATGGCTGTCTTTTCCCTCTGTCTTCACACAACAGAAGGAACAAGGGAGCTCTCTGGGGTCATTTCTATAAGGGTAGTTCTATAACCAAATAATAACTTATATGATCTGATCACCCCCAAAGGCACCTCCAAATACCAGCACATTGGGGATTAGATTTCAACATGTGAATTTGGGGAGTCTACAGCACGTATGTTTTAGACACATGCACACACGCACACACAACATGAACACATACAGTGTCTCATTTAGTATTCACAACTTCTTGCCAGGCAGGTAGCACAATTTCTGTTTTATAATTTAGGAAACTGAGGCTCAGAGGGGTTAAGTAACTTGCCCAAGGTTTTCTTCCTGCCTTCACAGTGAGATTTTCTGGGGCTTGCATTTGAGCAGTGAACAAAACCTTAGGACATAGGAATTCATTTCTCATTGTGATTTTTTCAGGCTTCAGTGAACTTGTGGGAAAAGTGATTGTCAAATTAAACAGCTGGTTTCTTTAGTGGTAGGAGATACCAATAAGGAGTTTGCAAGAAAAATCATCCATGTGTACTGAATCTCTTTTAATAGTTTTATCTGTTGTTCTCTCTCTCCTTACACAATCCTCCATATACATTATACATACACATGCATATATATACACACATACACAGACACATTTTTCTTACATGTGTAACTATATTAGTCTACAAGACTGTGGCTAGAATATTTTGAGAGATTTTCTTTTAATTTTTGCAGGGAATTTGCTAAATGACCTGTAAAATATAAAGCATATAAGGACTAATATTCCCACTGATATCTTTCAATGTCAGGGTATTGTTTGCTCCTTTCCTGTAGTTGAGCCATCTTTAAGGTCTTTATATAAATCTTTGTGTTGAAACTGTCAGCCTTTTATGACCGAAACTGATTGCAAGTAAGTTTTACATTGACTTTTATACAATAATTATCTTGTGTAGGTTATTTATTCACAGCTCTATATTTCACCTTTTTTCCTCATTTGGTCAATTGGCAAAAATCCTCCTCTCCTGTATTAAAGTGCTCATTGAACACATACTATAAGCTGTTATTTCATGGCGATTATCACTGATGTAATAGTTATTAACAAAATGTCAGCATTTTGTACCTTCATTAGTCTGAGGATTATCATGTATTCTCTTATATAAACAGGGCAACCATGAACTTTGCTTATTATCTGTTACTGTCAGATGTTAAAAGATATTATAGATAAAGAATGGAACCTTTATTTACGATGGTATCACATGTTTATGCATTGAAGTGCTCTATTCCTGACACATATACAGAATAAATAAGAGATAAAAGAGAAAAATTAAAACTATATAGATGTGCTCAGTAATAAGTATTTCTCTGTAAGTGAAGCTGAACCAAGTATCTGGTTTTGAAGTGGACTGGGGTGTACAGATTTCTTTTCTCTTGGGGTAAAAGGCATTAAATTACAAGTGTCTTACTTGATGTGGGGGACCAAGTCAAGACTTGTTGCTTTGTGGAAATAACAGAAACCACACAAATGAGAATAAGCAGAGGGCATTTTTGTTCCAGAGCTTGCTATAGCTGGAAAATCAGCCATCATCACTTGCATTTGGCAGAAATCCAAAGGCAGTCAAGGCAGTGGGAAAGCTTTATAGTAGAAAAAAGGGAAGACTTCAGGTATGTTTTGATTAGAGTTTCTTGGCATAGAGAAGCTGGAAGTGGGCTAACTAGAATTAGGACATACTATATAATTGGTTTGGAAAATATATTTGGCTTTTTCTTTTTAGTCCTGTGCATAGACTTTTGATAATGATTTTTTAAAATCCTAGGAAATTAATTCTGCTACCTGAAGTAATCAGGCTCCCATGAATAATTTTAGGTCTCCTATCGTTAATCAATGTGGATTTTGGAACTAGGAAATAGACTTCTTTATAACTTTAATTGGTCTATCAGTATTTCTTTCCATTAGTAAAAATAAATGTAGCTTAAAAGCAAGTTTTAGAAAAGGAATACAATGGGGAGTCCCCAGTTTTTTCTCCAGAATATTAATTTTCATTCTCATGGCATTTTTACTGAAGTATGTTTAGAACAGTAAAGAAAATGACTTATAATTTTTATAACTAGTAAGTGGTAACGTTTTTGTTTTCTAGAAAATAATCACAAAACACTTACTAAAAATATAACTAGCCCCAAGGGTATTTAAAGTTGGGAAGGTTTATTTTAGTGGATAGTGCCACACACTTTCCTGTAAATAACCTGTGAGACTCTCAGGTCTTCATAGGGATTTATCCTACAGAAGAACTATGTGACACAGAAATGGCAAGAGCTTATTTGGTTGTTTTCTCCCCCACCTTCTGCATGCCTGTGATCAGAAGAGGTCAGAGTACTTATTGAAGAGTTGTAGTCATGAATCCAATAGCAAGAATATTAGACACATTACCACAACAATGCTATGATTTTATTGAAATATTATTTTGAAGTAATAAATTTAGCATTAGTAAAGCTTTAAATCCATCTAGAAATGAATGAAGTCCATCCAGTTCTTGGTATTTATCCTGATAAGCCATGCACTTTCTTTCATTTCAAATGGTTCTCAGCTGTTAGGTTTTGTCTTCACTTGACCTATCCAAATGACAAAGTGTTTCTAACCAATTAGCACTTTTAGTTTTCCTCAGATAATTCTCTTCATTGTTTTCTATCTTTCATACGATGATATCAACTATCCATTTTTTCTCTTTTATTATTAATGAACCATTTATAAATTTAGATCCTTTTAATACTTGTATTCTTTTTTTTTTACTTTTACTGGACTAATTCCTCAGTTTTACCTACTCTTTATTAAAGATTGATTTATTTATTTGAGAGAGTGAGAGAGTACATGCATGTGAGCAGGGGGTGGGGACAGAGAGAGAAGAGGAGAGAGTGAATCCCAAGCACACTCCACACTGAGCACAGAGCTGCATGTGCAGCTCAGTCCCCTGACCCTGAGATCATGACTTGAACTGAAATCAAGACTCGGACACTTAAGCAACCGAGCCACCCAGGTGTCCCAGTTTTTGCCTACTTTTAGAGACTCTGTGGCATGGAACAATGTTGACCAATCAAATCTCAATCTATAAATTTTAGTCCTACTTAAAATTCATCTTGAATCTTTTGAAAAAAAAACTTGTGGTAATTAGAATACAATAATGATATGTCATTTTATACCTGTTACCCTTGCAAAAAATAGAAAGCAGCATAATACTAATTATTGACAGAAATACATAAATATGGGATCCCTCAAGCATTGCTGATGTGAAGGTCATTTATTGTCATTCTGTAAAGCAATCTGGCATAATTTACTAGGGTCCCCCATTCCTCTGCCATCTTTCTCCCCAATCTGGCTAATTTGAATTAAGTCTAATCTAATATAGAAATTCAGCTTCTGGTTATGTATCCCAAAGTATTTCTCACACAGGGTATTCAAGGCAACTCACCACTATACTTTTTATATCAGTGGGGAATTTGAAGCAATTTGGATATTTATCAGTAGAAGAATGAATAGGGCCTTGTATCTCTGTATCTCCCAGGTATTGTCTGCAGATTGGCCCCTGGAAGGGTGTAACCCTGGGCAAAGTAATTCCATGAAACTGAGGGAAATTTTCTGTAGGGGAAGCAATTATTAGCCTTTAGCAGTTTATATTCCTAGCAACTGGGAAATGAGTGCATTGGCTCTGAAGAGGGGATTTGGGTAGAACACTTTAGTATCCATTACGCTGTACTTTGAAAACATGACCCAAATGCAACCACTTCGCACCAGGTCCCCTATTACTGTCCTGTCTTAATCCATCATCATATCTCACCTGGCTTATTGCCATAGCCTTCTTAAGTGGTCTTTCAGCTTACATCCTTGTACCTTTGCTATTTTTTCTCCCCACAATATTTTGAAATACCTTTCTAAAATATGTAAGTACATGCCATCTTTCAACCCAGAGATCATCAATAGCTTCCTACTACATCTTGATCTTTATTGGTCTGGCTTCTATTTATTTCTCTGACCTCATCCCCTATATCTCTTTCTCTTATTTATTCTACTCTAGTTCTTTACTGTTCCTCAAGCATCCTAAGCACACTCACTTATCATGTTTCTGTATGTAGTTTTCTTTTAGCTGAAATGTTCTTCACAGTATCTACTTGGTTCACTTTGTTTTCATCAGACATTCTGCCAGGGACAACTTTAATGACCAACATATATAAAATAGCATTCTATCGGGGGATCCCTGGGTGGCTCAGTGGTTTGGCGCCTGGCTTTGGCCCAGGGCGCGATCCTGGAGTCCCGGGGTCGAGTCCCACATCAGGTTCCCGGCATGGAGCCTGCTTCTCCCTCCTCCTGTGTCTCTGCCTCTCCCTCTCTCTCTCTCTCTGTCTATCATAAATAAATAAATAAATCTTTAAAAAAATAAAATAAAAGCATTTAAAAAATAGCATTCTATCATTCCCCCATCTTTTTTACTTGTTTTTTTCCTACACAGTATTTATCACCATCTGACAATCTATTTTTATTGGTTTATTTTCTCTCCAGTCATTAGAATGTAAAGTCCATGGAGTCAAGAACTTTATCTTGTTCTTGGCTGTGTCTTCATTGCCTAACCAATGGTAGATGCTCAGAAATTCTTTATGAATAGAATGAATCAAACTGCACTATGTTAGTTTGCTCTGGCTGCTATAACAAAGTACTGTAAATTGGGTGGCTTAACCATAGAAATTTATCGTCTCACAGTTCTGAAGACTAACGATCTGAGATAAGGGTATCAGCAGGGTTGGTTTCTTCTGAGGGTTGTGAGTCAAAAGGTCTTCTTCTCTCCTAGCTTCTGATAGTTATCTGGCAATCTTTGGTATTCATTGGTTTGTAGATGGTATTCCCTCTGTGTCTTCACATTATCTTTTCTCTATTTGTATCTCTTTCTCTTTACATTTATGTTCTTTTTGTAAGGACACCAGTCATTTTGGATTAGGGCCAATGTACTTCAATAATACCTCATCTTAATTTATCGTTATATCTGCAATAACCCTATTTCAAAATAGGGTTAGATTCTGAGATTCTGGGGTTTAGGACTTCAACATAGACTTTTCTGGAGCACAATTCAACCTATAACACTTACTAACCAAAAGCTTCTTGAAAAACAGCTTGCGAAGGTATGTACACTTCTGGCTATAAAATACTGGATGTGTTTCCTAGGTTGTAAAGCATAGGTTTGCAGCAGGGTGGAGGCTAGGATCAGGTACAAGAAGGATTGATTCTAGAAGGATGAAACCCTCTACTTTTTTACTCTTCTACTTCCAAGTATAAGTCTTTTTGGTATATGCTGCTAAGTCCAGGAACTTTACTACCTACTTCCCTCCCCATAACTACTAACTTTGCAGATGTGTTTAAATAAAGGCTCTAGAGACAGGAAGATTATCCTGGATTACCCAGGTAGGCCCTTAATACAACCACATGTATCCTTATAAAACATAGGCAGAGGAATATTTGATGACAGACAGAAGAAGAAAAGGAAATGTAACATGGAAATAGAGATTGAGTGATGTGGGCACAAAGCCAAAGAGTACTGGTAGCCAAGAGAAACTGGAAACGATAAGTAAATTCTCCAGTACATACTTCAAAGAGAACATGGCCCTGCCAACACCTTGATTCCATTCTAGTGATACTGACTTCAGACTTTTGGTCCCCAGAATTGTGAGAGATTAAAGTTTTGTTATTTTAAGCCACCACTTTTGTGGTAATTTGTTATAAGAGGCACAGGAAACTAATTTACATTGTTTAATAATACCAAATAAAGATGATATCTACCTCAGAGTATCATAGTGAATATTAAATCAGGTAATATATTTATAAGTTTTTAACAGAGCCAGGAATATACTAGATATCTCATATATGGTAACTGTCTTTATAATGGTAAATATCTTTATAATAACTGCTATTATTAAAACTGGCCCTGATGACTTAGGGACTTTTTTTAAGAAAGGAATTTGGGTTTTAAGGTAAATATCATGATTGGAATTGACTGGTCTGGAAGTGAGGGAAAGGAGAGTGGAGTGAAGAGTTGGACCTGGGATGGACTTGCTTCTGATTTTGACTAGAAAGTGGCATCTGTGGTAGTTCATGGTTTTCCCTACTTCATGATCAGTCCTTTATTCTCAGTCCTGTCCTACTTCAGCTCTGGGCAAGGTAAAGAAGAAAGTGAAAAGTAGAGGAGATAAAGAGTTTTTCTAGGAAATATCCAAGTATATGAAGACATAGAGAATTTTGCCTAAAGGCTGAATACCCCTGGATAGTTAATATATGTAAGGCTGTATAGAATTTAGTCACATGGTAGTCAGAACTTAGGGGAAGCATAGGTTTTTTTTTCTTGACAACCAAATGTGTTCAGCTGTTGAGTAAAACAATTATTTTTGCTGTGCTACCTTTCTGTGGATTCGATTTATCTGTGCTTCATCTTGGGATTCTATAGTAAACTTACTATATGAATAGTCCACAGGATTTATAATTTTATGGCAAAATTTCTGCTTGTCTATTTTTGTCTGTGGATTAATTGCTATAAAATTATAGC
Source organism: Canis lupus dingo (assembly GCF_003254725.2). Classification (NCBI taxonomy): domain Eukaryota; kingdom Metazoa; phylum Chordata; class Mammalia; order Carnivora; family Canidae; genus Canis; species Canis lupus. Next base: position 114,470,056 of record NC_064281.1, on the reverse strand, counting down.
ATTCTTCTCTAAAGGCTGGAAATTTGACACCTGGTGTACCACCAAGGGAAAAAATCATATTTTCCATAATACCTTGTTTTTGGCAAATAAATACTATACCAAAACTTATAAATGATGTAAAATACTGTATAGCAACCTAGTTGCCAAAATTTGAATTGAATAGATAGCTGAATTAGCAGGCTGTAATTGTGTCTAGTGGAGAGAAGGCTTTTCAGTATCCAGTAAGTTGACTCTCTTGTGAATCTTATCCTTCTTCTACCATATTGGAATGGGAGCTCATAGAGCTGTACATATCTGAAACAAAATGAGGAAACTGAATTCAAAATAAGATGACATAATGAGATCCAGTGACATAGAACATTTATGAGACCATTTCTCAAATTCCTTGTCTTTCCATATTTTAGAATGAGGTCATCAAAATACTGAGCTATAAGTCACAAGACCTAAATTATTCTCTCCAGATATGCAATTAGCTAAATAGGTGATATTAGACAAATTATTTTGCTCTGACAAACCTCAGCTTCCCAATTTTAAAGTGACATGGTAGGCTAAACCATCTCCAGTAGTGCTTTCAAGAGCCAACATTCTATAATTCTGTATTAATTGGATTTTAGGTTACATTTCAGAAAAGTACTTTGACTTCTGAAGTGTAAATTGGTGCATACTGGGGTGAAACCAGAAGATTTAATGGATTCCAATTTCCCATAACTATTTCCATGTTTTCCAAAATTTCATGTCCAGCAACCTAATTCCCTGCTGCCTTGTTGTTTCATTTGTACTATAGCATGTGGTCATTAGTTGTCTTAATTCAGGCTGCTATAACAAATTACCATAGACTGGTGACTTAAACAACAAGCGTCTATTTCTTAACAGTTATGAATGCTGAGAAGTCCCAAGATCAGGGTGCTGGCAGATCCAGTTAAGGACGCACCCTGGTTTACAGGTGGCTGTCTTCTATTTGTATCCTCATATCTTAGAGAGCAATGAGAGAAATCTTGCATTTCTTCCTCTTGTTTAAGGGCATTCATTTTGAAGGCTCTACCCAAAGGCCCCACTTCCAACTACCATGACATTAGGAATTAGGCTTCCATACATGAATTTTGTGAGGGCATAGACATTCAGTCTGTAGCAGTTGTACTTGGCAGTCAATTAGAGTCATAGCACAGTCATCATAGGACACTTTCAGCCCATACCAAGGTATTTATGGTAGAGTCCCTTTCCATACTCTTGGTAATTTCTTACCATAGTAAAATGTATCATAGAACTAAATAAATCTAACTGGTCTCTCCCAGGATAGATCTTTAACTTAATCACATCTGAAAAGACCTTTTTCTGAATAAGATAACACATATAGAACCATGGATAAGGAACTGATATCTTTTGGGATCATTTTCCAGACTACTACAGCAGATACCTGTATTCATTTTTCTTATCTCTTTTTTTTAAATCATTTATTTATTTATTCATGAGAAACACAGAGAGAGAGAGGCAGAGACACAGGCAGAGGGAGAAGCAGGCTCCATGCAGGGAGCCCGACATGGGACTCGATCCTGGGTCTCCAGGATCACACCCTGGGCTGAAGGAGGCACCTGGGCTGCCCTCTTATCTCTTTCTTAAGTGGTTCTTCTACTTGATATTTCTCTAAGATCTTCTCAGACATGAAAGTCATATGCCAGGCAATACGGTTTAGCAGAATTTCCCCTTACCTATTTAAGCTTCTTTTTCTATAAAATTAAGTTTGATCTCCAAGTACATCTCTAGCTTCTATATTCTTGGATTTGGTTGTGATATCAAGTATACAGCTAGATCTAGATATCCGAAGTTCAGTGAAGAGGTCTAGGCTAGAGATATATATTTGTAGTCTTTGGCACATGGAATAGGATAGGTTAGATACATACAGTCATTTCTAAAAGACTCAGAATCCAGGTGGTGAGCTGTAAGGAAGACTACTGGTGACCTAGTGTTGTGCTTGCCATTGTGAAACAGGAGAGAGAGGCTGTATAAACTGGTAGCTCTGTGTTGGTAAACATTGATGCTTCTCCCTCTTTCTCTGCCCCTCTACCTCCCCAGGCTGTGCGCTCTCTCTCTCTCTCTCTCTCTCTCTCTCTCTCTCTCTCTCTCTCTCTCTCCCCCCCCATAAATAAATAAATAAATAAATAAATAAATAAATAAATAAAATCTTTAAAACAAAAAGAGTTAGAGCTAAAATAAATTTGACTTTATTCATATTTAAGGAGGATAAAATTTGGACACTTGAGTTACATTGTAAGGATGTAATTAAAGACCTTTTTATTGAACAGAAGAATGCATTGGGGTTCTAAAGGGCTAACCATAGATGGGATATAATTAATGAAATACACCCCACATCTAATATATACTTGGTGAAAATTCTGATATTTGAGAATGAAGAAAGACTCCTACAGGCATCTAAGCAAAAAATCAGGTTACTTGCAGGTTGGAAAAAAGTCAGGATATGTGCTTCTTGGAGAAAAATTTGTTTGAAGAAATAAACTAGCTAAATGAGAAATGATAAATATAGGGGTTTAGATCCAAATTAATATGTAAATATGGTTATAAAACAATGTAAATATAATGCTTGAAAGAGAAAAATATAATGGGAAAATAATATAATAATATAATAATAATCTGTAACTGGGACAGAATTTCCAGATTAGAGCAACCAAAACTGGGAAGTATAAGATCTTGGTGGGGAGGGGATTGGTGAAAAATGAATGTGCTAATTTCCTCAACTTACCTAGAGAAATCATTAGAAGTACCTTTTTATTAATTTTTATAATTAGAGAAATAGAGGCTTAAATATGCATTTCAAAAGCTAAAATAAGAGCTAGTTGAACTAAAAGGTCGCTGTCTACCTTCTAAATTAATTGAGGGTTATAGAGGACTGTAAAAGAAAACATACCATACAAGCAAATGGTTGAAGACAAAAGAATGAGTGGGAAAGCACTAAAAAACAGGAAATACTTGATAATACAATATACACTAGATACATTCACTAATTAAAATTACAATTTATTAGGCTAGGTCAGGATATAAAATCCAGCTACATGCTATTTACAAAAGCATACTCCCAAATAAAGTGATTAATGAAGATTGAAAGTATAAAGTTGGATATTTAATTCAAAATGAGTTACTGGATTTGCTATATTGATATCAGATACAACAGGCTCATCTGACAAGTAGAAAACATCCTTTCTTCTCAAGCAACCATAGAATCTTGGCAAAATTGATCATTTATTAAGCCACAAAACTGGTAAGTTACAAATACAAATAGTGTAGACTGCATTCTTGTCAGCAAACCAATAAACTATGAAAATGACAAATTTTAAAGGCATTCCTAGGAAAATCGAGACAAGAAAATCAAAAGTCTAATACAGACCATTTGTAAAAAAATAATGTTGATATCCGTACATATACGAATTATAGGATGTGGTCAAAGCTATATCAGAGGCTGTGTTAGGAGAGTTCACCAAAGTCATTTGACCTCAGAATCTCTATCATCATATTTCAAGAGCCTAACAAGAATTTTCTTGTTACTTTGGCACTTTCTGCTCTTGCACCGGCTAGTGCAGAGATGACCCCGTGTCACATCTTGCCTGACTGCTTGTTGCTGTAATTGCTGTTCTTGGTGTAGGTGCCACTGATGCTAGCGCAATTGCTACTATAGGCATTACTGGCACTGCTGAATATGGTGGCTGACAGGAAGCAGAGTTCTTCTCTGGCCCTACTCCGTTCATTAGCTGCCACCTGGGGGATGCTCTCTTGTTTATTGGTTGTTTTTGCTACTGTGAACAGCTGCTGTACAGAGAGACAGATTAACCTATGTCGGGAACGTTTTAGCCCCCCTACCAATCTATCTTCCACACTGCTGCCAGGATGATCTCAATCTAAGCATGTCATTTCCTGGTTTAGCACTCTTCCTTGGTCTCTCATCCCCTGCAGAATAAAATCCAAACCTCTGCACTAAGCATACAGGGTTTAACATGTTACAATATTTTGCATAATTTTCTCTATCCATTCTCTATCCAGTGTCTCCATCCCTGCCTCCCAGTCCCCCAACCTACAAAAAACTCTTTGCTTTAGCTCTGCCAAAATACTTTTTTTAAAAAAAACCTCTGCTTGGAATGATTGATGCTTTAATTATTATGCAGAGATTAGCATATTAAGTTACAAGAAATCTGGGGGAAATATTTGTCAGGAACATGACTAAGAGTTAATACCCTAATATAGAAAGAGGTGTTACAAATTAGTAGGGAACACAAGAGAAACCACAGTAGAAAAATAGATAAAAAAAGCATGAAAGATAATTAACAGATGTGACAACAAATTATTGATAAGCAGCCAGGATATAAAGAAAAATAATTTCATGAATAGTTAAATACAAATTAAAATAGCATGTTTCACTTCATTTCAAATAACAATTTAAAAAATAATAAAGTGTCTTGTTCTAGCAAAATCAGTGTTTCAGAGTACTTTTCTTTCTACTGTCAGAAAATTATCTTGAAGAAGGACCACCTTTTACTACTGTATGCCAAGGTACTATATTTGCTAGTGGCTGCCATATGTATAGCACTTCCATTATGCCCGGTAATGTTCTTAGGAACTTTACATGTGTTCATTCCTTTAATCTTCAGAACAAACTCTTGGAGGCCAACATCATAATTTTCTGTATTTTATATTTGAAGAACCTGTGCCCGCAGAGAGGTTAAGTGACTTGTAAAAGATCAAACAACTAATAAAAGGTGGAGCCAAAGTTGAACTCTAAAAGCCTGACTGTAATGTCTTCCCTTTTAACCACTGTGCGTACTGCCTTATAGGTTTGTAGTTTTGAGAATGTGTATATGTTTTCACTATATCTCATAGATACAAACAAGTTATATCCATTGCCACCATTTATATAACAATTATATACCAAACATTGGACTAAGCATTTTATAACAATCATATGAGGTAGACATTGTTAATTCCATTATGCATTTGAGGAAAACGAGGCCTAAAGAGTTTATATAGCATGTCCATGGTCATTCATATAGCCAGTGGCAAAGCCAGGATTTGAATAAGGTTGTGTTATACTCCAAGACTTCATGCTTTTCAGTGCTGTGTCACGCTAGTGCAAAAATATTGACATATATATATACACAAATATTTGTAAATCTGATCACATTGCTTCTCTAATCCAACCCTTTACTTCTTACCATACTTGGAATTAAACCCAAACTTACCTCTATGGCCTGTAGAGCCCTTCATGTCCTGGATCCTGCCTTCCTCTCCATCCTCCTCTCTTGCTACTCTTCTCTTAGCTGCACTCCAGCCATACATACCTCTTGCTCCATTCTAAGCACACCAGGTTCACATCACCTTCAGGACAATGCATGTGCTTTTTCCTTTGTCTTGATTGCTTTTGCCCCAGATATTTGCATGGCTAACTCCACTTCCTTCAGGCTCCACTCTTTCTCAGACTCCCATATCTAAAATTGTGGCCTTCAGCACACTCTCTGCTCCTATTTGTCTTTATTCACAGTATGTATCACAACCAGATGTTACATTATTAACTTACTTGTTTGTTGTCTATATTCCTCATCAGACTGTAAGTCTGAGGAAGCCAACTGCTTTGTTCACTATTGTGTCCTTGGAGTCTAGATTAGAAGTTAGCCTTTTTTTCTAATAGAGCCTGATATTAAATAATTTAAGCTTTGCAAGCCGTATAGTCTCTGCCACAGTTACATTTCCATAGTAGCAAAAGCAGTCATGGACAATATATAAATCAATGAGTATGAAAATGAGAAGGTTGTGTTTCAGTAAAACTTTATTTACAAAAATAGGGGGCTCCTGGGTGGCTCAGTCAGTTAAGCATCGGCCTTTGGCTCAGATCATGATCCCAAGGTCCTGGGTTTGAGCCCTGAATTAAGCTCCCTGCTCAGTGGGAAGTCTCTTTCTCCCTCTCCTGCTGCCCCTCCCCCTGCTTGTGCTCACTCTCATTCTCTTTCTTTCCCCTCTCTCTCTCAAATAAATAATCAAAGTCTTTAGAAAAGGCAAAATAAAACTTTATTTACAAAATAGGTGGCAGGTTGGATTTGACATACAGGTCATAGTTTGCCAACACCTGGTCTAGAACATTAGCTGGTTGGTACTCAATACATACTTCTTGAATGAATTTATATGTCTATAATACATGTGCACACAGACAAATAGATCTCTATACACATTCGCACGTGAGTTTGCGTGTATGTGTGTGAATCTAAAGGATACTGGAAGGAATCAAATAAAAATATCTTAGTAGTTATCCCTAGTGGCAGGATTATGGCTTTTTAAATTTAAAATTTCTATATATTTTCTTCATTCTCTAAATTTGTAATGAATATGCATTAGTCTTTTAAATTTTTTTCTTGAAGTATGATATAAATACAGAAAAATATACAGTGCATAATTGTACATCTCAAAGAAGTTTTAGAAGTGGAACACATTTGCATAACAAGCACCCAGCTAAAGATTCAGCAGATCATCAGTATCCTAGGACCCCCTTTCAGTCACTTATGCACACTATCCTGACTTCTAACAGTATGGATTAGTTTGCCTGTCTTTTTATTTACATAGCTATAATCATATAGCATGTAGTCTTTTGTGTTTGACTTCTTTTGCTCAACATTATGTCTCTCTGAGAGGTATCCAGACTGAGGTGTGTAATTGTGCTTCACTCTTTCCTTATTTCTCTATAGCATTCCATTGTTTGAATTTATACCATGTGTTGCTTATATTTGTGTTTGTCTTTTTCATATTTTACCTTTCTCTCTGTACTATGCAGGAATCCAGAATCTCTCCCTTCATAATTCTTTTTTTTTAAAGATTTATTTATTTATTTATTTATTTATTTATTTATTTATTTATTTATTTATTTATGATAGACATAGAGAGAGAGAGAGAGAGAGAGAGAGAGAGAGAGAGAGAGAGGCAGAGACACAGGCAGAGGGAGAAGCAGGCTCCATGCAGGGAGCCTGATGTGGGACTCGATCCCGGGACTCCAGGATCGCACCCTGAGCCAAAGGCAGGTGCTAAACCGCTGAGCCACCCAGGAATCCCCTCCCTTCATAATTCTTAAGTTCAAATGTTTTTTGTTTGTTTGTTTTTATTTTAGAGGGACAGAGAGAGAGAGAGAGAGAGCGCGCTTCCGTGAGTGTGCATGTGCAGGGGTGGGGAAGGGGAGGAGGGAGAGAGAGAATCTTAAGCAGGCCGAGGTGGGCTCTATCTCATGACCTGAACCCAAATCAAGAGTCTAATGCTTTAACTGACTGAGCCATCCAAGCACCCCTCAAGTTCAAATGTTTTTATAGGACTAAAGACAAATACCCTAAAGTAAGTATCTTTCATAAAAGCCAAAGTATATTCAAAATAACAATGAAGAGAGGCAGATGGGGAAGTGGAGAGAGTGTATTTGAGATGAAAACCTCCCCTAAATTTGGGAAGAGAGAGGGACTAGCCTGTTAGAGCTGGGGGTTGCACACAACTTAGTTACAGAGCCCTGGGGGAAATAGTTGAAACAATTAGGGAGACTGGACCCAAGGACTATGCTTTTATCTCAGCATGGGAAGGACATAAAAAGGATTTGGACATAAAAAGGACCATTGTGGGCATAAAAATGATGGCAACTGTGGTTTTGCCCATTTTAGAGGCATCACAAAAGAATCCTGTGTTCTGGTTAAGCTCTAAGAAGATAGATGTTCCCAGGAAAGAAGGAAATTAAATTTCTTAGCAGTCTGACAATATGGGCGGTCCAAGTGAAGTGAGATCTAATTTGATCTAAAAAATAATTCTTCTGGTTCCTTTTTCTACAAATTTAAGTACTTCCTAAGTCTTTAGAACAATGAACCCATTTTTATTTTGAAATTATCTGCTTTAAAAACCAAGGTTAGCTGTTTAGTTTTCTGGTAGGTATGAATCTGAGGTTTGGGAATAAGAGTACATAGCATCATGAAGATGTAAAATTCCTTTCTGTCTTCTTTGAGATGTGATGTTCTCCCTTGTTTCCCAAGATAAAATACGAAAGACCAGTGAGATCCCTCCCCATCTCTTTCCAGTCACTCAGTTGGAAATTCTGTAAAGATACTGGTAATGGTGTGTCAGTTGTAGTTTTTCGGGCTGTTAATTTGTACTTGTTCATATTTTTTCCTTGTTACTTTTCTAGATAACTAGGAGAGGCTGCCTCTTGATTTGTTTGCCAGACATCATTTTGAACTAAACCTGACCTAGATTTCTTGGCTTCTTGCTTTAAGTCTCTCATGTTACCGTTTCCTTGGAAATAGACCTTTTCTAGCAAAACAGGTGCTCATACCATCCACGTTAGTTTTTTAGGTTCTCTTAGACAGTTATGGATTGGAAAAAAATAAAGAGGTACTCAGAAGGTATCTTATATCCTCAAATGTTTTAATATCAAACACAAAGAATGGAAATAAATTAGCTAATTATTTAACTCAAGAAACTGAAAATGTAGCAAAAATATAAATCTAGGGAAGGCACAAAAAAGATATTAAGTGGAGAATAAAATAACAGTTCTTCAGCAGATTGGTTAAATGAATACAAGAACTGTTTTTTGGAAATGACTGACTAAAATTTCTAGTAACTCTAATTCAAAAAAATAAAGTGAGAACAACTCCAGGAATAGAAATTAATAAGGTGTCAGATCTCCCCAAATTAACTACAGATTTTATGTAATTCCAATTAAAATTCCAACAGTATTTTTAAAACTTGACAAAATGATTTCGAAATCCTCTAAAAAATATTCATGTGAAATTAGCCAATAAAACCATAAAATTGAACAGTAACAAATGATGACTTATATTAGCAGATATTTAAAAATAACTTAGTAATAAAACAATCCTGAAGGTTTGGTGCTAGGGTAAGGAAGGCAGAGAAATGACCTGAAAAGAGTAACATAAAGAACCAAGTATGTATGAGGGTTTCATCTAGAAGAAGGTAGCATTTTTTATTGTTTTGATGGATTATTTCAATGGTCTTGAGGTTATTCTCTAACCATTTGAAATAGCTACATTATGCTAGGATTAGGAGACTCAAATGTCTTCAGGATCTAGGCAGGTAATATGTATGGTGAAATGTGTTAATAAGAAAGGGCAAAATATTAAAAATTATAGAAGGTCTAGACAGAGATGCCTACATGTGAGTAAAATATATATTCATGAAAACTATGCAAATGGAAACCACCTGAGGATGGAAAACACTAGTTTCCAATTAAAGAACATTCTCGGCAAGCGCCTCTCACTATAAAATAGGAATAAGAATTCATCAAAGCAAATACCAAAGATGGTAAATCATCACAATGAGTCAGATAAGGGAAGAGGTAGGTGGACAATATGTCTATATTTATATCTGTATCTAGATACATTACTATCATATTAAGACACAGAATAACCATGGCTGAAAATCAAATTACCACCAGAGAACAAAAGCTTGTCATAGTCCTACTATAAGCAAAGGACTTATTGATTATTGGTCAGTCATCATCAGTAACCCTTTACTACTGGTCAGTATCCAGCATATTACATATATGCTGTATAACACTCATCAAACATGAACCAAAAAAATCCTCCATTGACCCTTCATTATTTCTAATACTTCTTGGTTCCTTCTCCCCTCATTTCTTCATGAGCACAGTCTTGTCAGGCTTTTGACTCTCTACCACTCTACTGAAACTGCTCTTACCAAGCTATCAAGCTCACCAATGACCTCTGCAGTTTGTTTATAGGTCCAGTCTTTCCCCTAAACTCCACATCACGATATCCACCTGACTAGTTGACTTATTTTCTTGGAGTTGTAATAAATATATAAAATCTAACCTGTTCAGAACAATTCTTTGGCCTCCAAACTTGGAATTACCCAACTGTTACCCATCTTGGTAAACTAAACCACCACATTTATCCTCTTAGCAACCACAAAATTTGGAACTTTCCTTGATAATTTCTCTCATATTCTTTATCCAATATATAATTAAATCTATAAGTTCTAATTTAAAATATATTTCCAACTTCATTTCCTATCATTATTAATCTTCAGTTATTCTAACCCATATTTACTTGCTTCTTGGCTTTTCCTGGAGTACAACAGGAAAACTTCCAGCTTAGGACCTTTGTATTAGCTGTTCACTCTGCCTGAAATGCCCCCTCCTTGTCCCCAATCTATACCTCCTTCAAGTCTCTTTTCAAATATGACCTTCTCTGGCTACTCTGCTATAAATAGGACCCACTCACCATGTTTTATATCCCCTTACTCTGCTTGGTATTTTTTATACCGCTTAACACCACAGGACATACTATAATTACTGTCTTTCTTTATATAATAAAGTAAATGGGTGCTGAGATCTTGGTTTTTTTTAACTATGATTTTGTATCTAGTATATATTGTACCCCTTGGGTTTCTTTTTTTCTGAGTAGAAGTTTATATCAGATTCAAACTTTTAAGTTATATTTATTCCCTTATACCTTTCACTTGTTTTCTTTCCTTATAGAATAGACCAATACTTCAGATGATATGTTAAAAAGTAACACTTTAGACTAAACATATGCATTGTCCCAGATCTTAAGGGGTTACATATAATGTTTCTCTGTTATATATAATGTTTGCTGTAGGCATTTGGCATGTAAATTTTACCAAGGTAGGAAGTTTCTATGATTTCCCATATTACTAAGAGTTTTGTTTTCATCATAGATTGATATTGAAACTATTTGGGTAGGGATGAATGTATGATTTTTTTCCTTCAGTCTTTTAATGCTCTTAATTGCACTTATTTTTGATATTAAAATCATTGTTTTTGGGCAGCCCGGGTGGCTCAGTGGTTTAGCGCTGCCTTCAGCCCAGGATGTGGTCCTGGAGACCTGGGATTGAGTCCCACATCGGGCTCCCTGCATGGAGCCTGCTTCTCCCTCTGCCTGTGTCTCTGCCTCTGTGTGTGTGTGTGTCTCTCATGAATGAATAATTAAAATCTTTTTAAAAAATCATTATTTTATTCCTGGGGGGAAAATCCTACTTAATCATTTTGTATTGTATTCATCTTATACTGTTGAACTTATTTAGCTCCTATTTTATTTAGGATCTTTGCATCTGCATTTGTATCTGAACAGGACTTAAATTTTCCTTTTATTTAATCATCATCTGATTGTAGAATCAAGAAAACAACGTCTAGTAAAATTTGTTTGGCAGCTTTTTCTTTCTGTTCTCTGTGGGGGAAAATTGTATATGGTTAAAACTTATTCTTCTATACTTTGGTATAATTCACTTGTAAAATTATCCTACTCCTACTCTTAGTCTGCCATTAATTTCAAAGGGAGTTCTTTGACTACCACCATTTCTATTAATGACTGTTGATTTATTTAATTTTTTCCCCTCTTACATGGACACTGATATCAGTGATTTATAATTTAAATATTTACTCTAGGTTTTTAAATATTTTATCATTGTTTTTAAATCCTTGCATATGTAGTTTTATGTTATTTATATTTTATCATTTTTATAGGAATCAACTTTGCTAGAAATCTGTCCATAATTAATTTTTTCAGAGAACCATCCTTCTCTTTTGTTAGTCTTCTCTATCAGTTTTTGTTTATTATCATCACTAATTTCTGTCCTTATTTTTATTATTTTATTTTTTTCTTTTTTGGGTTTACTCTGTTGATATTTCTTCCAATTACTAGGGTTGATTGCTTAATTTTTAAAATGTCTGTTTTATTCTATTTTTTAAAGATTTATTTACCTATTTAAGAGAGTGAGGAGAGAGCATGTGTGAGTAGGGGGAGGGGTAGAGGGAAAGAGAGGAAGAGGGAAAGAATCCCAAGCAGATCTGCTCTAAGCATGAAGGGAGGGCCTCCATCCCATGATCCACGAGATAATGATCTGAGCCAAAACCAAGAGTCAGATGCTCATCTGACTGAGCCACCCAGGTGCCCCTGTTTGTTTTATTCCATTTTAAAGTAATACATGCTTATTATAAGACAATATAGAAAAAATAAGAAATTTAATTTAATTTAAATATATTATTTAATTTAATTTAAAGACCATATAGAAAAAAATTTAAATTTATTATTAATTTGATTTAAATTTATAAGACAATAAGAAAAAAATTTAACCCATGAACTCTGCCCAGAAGCAAACATTATTTATGATTTGATGTATTTCTATCATATATATGACCATATATGGTCCCATCTGCATATAATTATAAATGTAGATATAATGGGGTATACCATATACATTTTTTCCTCAAACAGGGAAGTTTTGTTTCCCAACTTATTTTTGAAAGTTTCAGATACATTGGAAAGCTTAAATAATAACCCAATGATCACCTATATTTGGCTTTCCTTAAGATTCAGCAGTCATTGACATGCATTTTGCAACTTTTGAGAGAGGCAAACAAACCAATTAAAATTGTTTCATCCAAATACTTCAACATATATCTCCTAAGAGCAAGAGCATTCTCCTACACAACCACAGAACATTATCACATCCAAAGAATTTAACATTGATACAATACTATTATCTAGTATATAGTTATTTTTAAATTATTTTTAAAGATTTTTTGTTTATTTATTCATGAGAGAGACAGAGAGAGAGGCAGAGACATACATAGGCAGAGAGAGAAGTAGGCTCTATGCAGGAAGCCTGATGTGGGACTCGATCCTGGGACCCCAGGCTCATGCCCTGAGCCAAAGGCAGACATCAACCACTGAGCCACCCAGGCACCCCTGAATATCTATTTTTTAAAGATTTTATTTATTTGAAAGCAAGAGAGCACATGTGAGGGAGGGACAGAGGGAAAAGGAGAGAGAGGGTCTCAAGCAGACTCAGCCCAGAGCCTGGAGCCCGTTGCAGGACTGGATCTCACAACCCTGAGATCATGACCTGAGCCAAAATCAAGAGTCTGACACTTAACTGACTGAACCACTCAGGTGCCCTGGATATCAGTTTTTTTTTAAAGTGACAGTCTTTTGCCTGTTTTGTTTGTTTTTGTTTTTGTTTTTTTTTTCCCTTTTTTTGTTGAGTTGTGTAGGATTGCCAAATATGGGATAATCAGTTAAATTTGAATTTCAGGTAAATATCAGGTATTTTCAGTATAAGCTTAGCCTAAATGTTGTGTGATACATACTTATACAAAAAAAAATCATTGTTTATCTGAAATTCAAATTTAACTGGGTGACCTGCATTTTTATTTGCTAAGTTGAAGGGAGTAAGCATGAAGATGAGAAAGGAGGAATAAACCATATTTATGAAATAGGTTTAGAAATGAAATATTAAGATAATTTTATTGTCCAAAACAACCACAATTATTGACAAAGTTTTCTATAGTTCCAGACTTTAAAAAGAATCCTTCAACCTTTAACCTAGCAGAATTGACAAACTTGCTGAGAAGGGTGTGTGGTTCAATTTCAGCATGTTCTCCAACACCAACTTTAGGTGTGGCCAGGCAAAAAAGAGAGAAAATGTAAAAGAATCTCCCAGAAAGTAAATCCACTGAGAAGAGTGGACAGGGAAATTCTCCCAGAAAACAGAATCCAGGTCTAACTAAGCAATTGCTTTAGCCCCAAAGTTAGGAGACAGATCTTCCCCATATTTGCCGTCAGTCTTTCAGAAGCTGTTTGACAGCCATTAACTTTTGTGTGTCTCCTATTTCCCCCTTCTTTGAATGAGTATTATTATTGTAGTCATCTGCTCCTGCTCCGCTGTTGTAAATTGGGTATATAAGGGGTGCAAAGCAGATGATTTGTCTTTTTAGTACATAGGTCCCTAGAATAAGAGAAGCCACATCCTAGACCTTGTACCAAGATGCAATGACTTTTTGGATTGCAGATTGTCTCCCTTGGGAAGGGAATGAGTATTTTCTATGTGTAGGAAGAAAAATTGAAGTTTCATTACCAGAAGGACAGACTGTGACAGTTAATACCATGTGTTCACCCTACCACTTCCACCTCCTAGGAAGTAGAGTTCTACATCCACCATAGAAAGGCTGTATTTCCTAGTCTTTCCTTCAGATATGATGGGGACTGAGTTTGGCCAAGGGTGTAGACACAAATGCTGTCTTAGTCAGTGTTTGTAGTCAGGAAAGCCACTATACATATATCTACTGGAGATTGTAAGTGAGAAATTAGTTACAAAAGTCTAGGAGGACTGGAAGAGCAAAGGAAATGAGAGGGTTTCCCACATTTCAGGAAGATGCAGCTACCTTTGGACTGGATCCCACAACTCACTCCCCAGTAGCCTGATGGAGATTGTCACTGTCACACCACTGCTGCTTAGCAGGAACTTAGGACCCGCACTCCTATTAATGCTGTTGAAATTGCTGCTGATGTTGCCATCTGTAACCAATGCAATTGTGTTTTTCATAACTTCAGTATTTGTGCTTTCCTTTTTTTGTACTTTCCCTTTTTTTTTTCTGCTTGATCTCTCAGGGTCTGACAAGGATGTTTAAAATCTCCCTACTGACAAACTCCCTCTGTCAGTTCTTTATAAAAAGGCAATAACTGTGTTTTGAGATAGTATTGTTAGATCCTTACATGTTATTAATGGTCTTCTTAATTTCCTCTTGTATCAATGTATCATATCTTTATTTCTTATGATGTTTTAGCTCAATTTATATTTATTGCATATTAAGATTTCTATCTTAGCTTTATTTTGGTTCATATGTGGCTAGCACATCTTTTCCCAGTTTAAAAAGTCTTTATATGTCTTAATTTTAAGGATTTTGGGGGTTATTTTTGGAATACATTTTTTTATCCAAACTGAGCATTTCTATCTTTTAATTGCTAGAATTAACCAACTTATATTTACTTTTTTACAGTTTTAACAAGGCTTATATTTGCCATCTTATTCACATTTTCTATCTTAGATACTTTTTTTTACTTCATAAATTCCACCAAATGTAACACTTTTTATTCTGATTTAATGTTTTACTTTTTACTTTTGTTCATATGGCTCATGTAGCATAAAGCCCACACTCATGTTCATTTTCCTCTATTGATTTCATAAACTTATCAACATCTGTATGCTCCTTAATGATATGAATATGCTCTCATACATCTTTAATCCTTCCCCTATTCTTTACCTTATTAATATTGTACTACAATTTAGCCCTAGTGTGCTATAAATATATTTTCTAAATATTCTTTGGTCCTAGCTTTGTTAGGCAGAAAATTTTAAAGTTATCTGATCATCTTTAATTGTCATATATCTTAGAGAGTTCTCCTGAGTTGATTTCTTGCACACCTCCCATCCTCCTCCACTTCTAAGCTCCCAGGGCAGGTAGAAACTGCCCCTTTCCAACACTGCTTTTGTGAACAGAAAAGCTTCCTGACAGAGTGGCAGCAAAGAAGTAGAAAACAACAATTTTAGAGTGCCTTGAATTCTCCTGGGGCATATCCTCGCCTTTCTTTTTAAACTCACCATGTAGGAGCTGAACATATACCAGCTGAAATAGAATTATTATAACAGAAATACCAAACATTTTATTTATTTATATATATTAATATACAGATATGCACATTAAAATATTCTTAGATGATGAATGAATGAATTTGCTATTCTTAGCAAATTCTTCTTAAAAGATCCAAGTAGAAATGTTAGGAGAATATAATATTTTAATCATAAGCACAATGAGTAGAATAAATAGAAGGATGACTATAGCTGAAAAATAATTTGATAATGTGGGAAATCATTCCTGACAAGTTTTCCCAGAAAACAGCATGAAAATATAAAGAAGTAGAAAACACATAAGAAGGGTAAAGAGATACGAAGAATACAGAATTGCTGATAGGTGTACCAAAAGAAGAAAAAAAGAGATGGAGATTGTATTAAGTAGGGAAAGTAACGGTATCCTCTTAAAAAAACCATCCCAATCCTCAGTGGTCTAACACAGTAAAGGTCACAAAACTATAGGTCAGAGTCATTTAGGGACTCAGGCTCCCACCATTCAGTGGTTCTGTTACTTTCTAGACATTCAAAGCTGCCACTGGGTCCTTTCTAGCCAAGCAGTGAGTGAAGAGAGAGTACAAGGAGATTCATGTGAGATATTTTTGAGGCTAGGCCTGGAGATGGTATATCCCTTCTGCCTGTATTCCATTAGCCAGAACTCAGCAAACCATCAGAAGTCCAGAAGTTGTAGTTTAGCAGTGTGCAAAGAGAAAAGAAACATTTATAGTATAAATACTAACATTCTTTGTCACAGAAAAATACGAAGAAATTATAAAGATAAGCTTCTCAGAAATGAAAATTAAAGGCCATTTAATAGAGTTAATAGTGTACAAAACAGCAAATATAAAGGAAACCCCACTGTATGCATTAAAATAAAACTTAGAATCATCAAAAGCAAAAAGTCTAAAAACTTCTAAAAAGAAAGAGCAGATGAAATACAAATATAATAAAAATCGGATTGATGTGAGATTTCTCACTGCAACTGAATTCAGAAGAATGCAATATTTTTAAAATATTGAGAGAAAATAATATTAGATGTAGAAATGTATATCCAGCCTATTTATCATTTCAATATAAGCATGTAATAAGATTTTTCTCAGGCACACAAGCCTCAGAACATTTGTCACACAAAAACCCACTTTAAAATCATTCTCAGAAGGACCATCAAAATGCCTAACAGACACATAAAATGATGCTCAACATCACTAATCATCAAGGAAATGCAAATCAAAACCACAAGGAGGTATCACCTCACACCTGTCAAAATGGCTGACATCAAGAAAAGACAACAGGTGCTAGCAAGGGTGTGATGAAAAGGGAACCCTTATGCATTTTTTTCTTACACATTTTTGATGAGAATGTAAACTGATCCAGCCACTATGGAAAACAATATGGGGGTTCCTCAAAAAATTAAAACTTGATCTACCATACCAATAAAACAACTCCACTTCTGGGTATATGCCCAAAGAAAGGAAAACAGGGTTTTGACAAGACATCTTCACTCCCATATTTATTACAGCATTCTTTACAATAGGCAAGATGTGGAAGCAACCCAAAAGCCCATAAGAGATGAATGAATAAAAAAGATGCAGTATATACACACAATGGAATATTATTCAGCCTTGAGAAAGGAAAAATATCCTCTCATTTGTGACATTGATGGACCTTGAGTGCATTATGGTATGCAAGAGAAGTCAGAGAAAGTCAAGTACCATATGGTATCACTTACATGTGGAATATAAAAAAATGTAAACCTTTAAAAAACAGTAAAATGGTAGCTACCAGAGGATAGGGGCAGGATAAATAAGAGTGATGTTGTATAAAGGAACAAATTTGTAATGAATAGTGAATAAGCCATAGAGATGTAAGATATAGTATAATAAATACAATACTATTGTACTGTAATTATACAATCCCATCAATATTGCTACATCAATCATATAAAAAATTTATCAAAGTAATATGTTATACACTTTTTAAAGATTTATTTATTTATTTATTTGTTTGTTTATT
Organism: Canis lupus dingo; assembly: GCF_003254725.2. Taxonomy (NCBI): domain Eukaryota; kingdom Metazoa; phylum Chordata; class Mammalia; order Carnivora; family Canidae; genus Canis; species Canis lupus. The sequence goes on along the minus strand of NC_064281.1, from coordinate 114,452,563 downwards.
TATTTATTTATGATAGACATAGAGAGAGAGAGAGGCGGAGACACAGTAGGAGGGAGAAGCAGGCTCCACGCCGGGAGCCCAACTCGGGACTCAATCCCGGGACTCTAGGATCGCGCCCTGGGCCAAAGGCAGGCGCTAAACCACCGAGCCACTCAGGGGGTCCCCTGTTATACACCTTAAACTTGAACAATGTTACATGTAAAATTTCCTCAAAAAAGCCTGTTTAAAAAAAAAAAAAGAAAGAAAAAGCCTGTTTTGTCTAGAAAACAAAGTAAATAAAATCACTCTTAGAGACAGAACATGAGAGACTCCTAACTCTGGGAAATGAACAAGGGGTGGTAGAAAGGGAGGTGGGCGGGGGATGGGAGTGACTGGGTGACAAGCACTGAGGGGGGCACTTGATGGGATGAGCACTGGGTGTTATGCTATATGTTGGCAAGTTGAACTCCAAAAAAAAAAAAAAATCACTCTTAGAAAACACCTGTTTCAGCCATTCAACAAATATTTATCAAGTACCAAGTACCTGAGAAGTTCTAGTAATACAACAGCAAAGAAAAGCAGTTAAAATCCCTGCCTTTAAGTAGATTACATTCTAAAAGGTAAGGATCATCACAAAAAATTACATATATGCACACACACATATATAATATAGTATGTGTGTATATAAGTATGTATTGTATACATTGCATACATATGTGTGTATATATAGATACATGTTATATGTAAGTATACACATGCACATAAGGTATAGTAAGTTGTCGAGTAAAACAAATCAGAGAAGAGAATAGAAATACTAGAGTTGCAGTTGTAATTTAAAATGAGAAATAAGTTCAGGAAAATTCTCTAAGATATATGACAATTAAAGGTGATCAAATAACTTTAAAATTATACAGGTGCAGATTAGATAGATGAAGGAGTTTGGGTATCACCAACATAGTAGATGATATTTGAAGCCATAACATTGATTGGGTCAACAGGGGGACTGAGATAGGGAAGACAGTCAAATTGAAATGGGAGAAAAAACCCAGAGGGTATAGTATTCTCAAAGGCAAGTGAAGAAAGGAAGCAGGAAGGAAGTGGGACATATGTGGCAATTGCTACTGGTCGGTCCACTGCACATAGTAATTGGAGTTCACTGGAAACTACAGGAAGAAGTTTTGGGAAGCCTGGTGAGGGTGAAAGCTACACATTTGAGAATGTTAACTGGCCAATATCCTCTAGTAATCTTGACCTTACTCCTAAAACCTAGATGTCTTATGCCCCCACAGCTCCTAGTTCTTACCATTTTCAATGCAAAGTATTTATATTAAACTGAACACGTTATAGCTGTGTACCTTTCTCCCTTGGTAGTGAGCTCCTTGAAACTAGGCTGTTTATTTTAGCTCAGCGTCTTTAACTACTTGTTAGGCTCACAGTAAACAGGCATCGAAAGAAGTAAAAAGTGAATGAAAGGCACTGATCTTTCATATTTTTCATATTCCTTGGCAAAATATCTCTTTGCAATTCAAGACAATTGTACCCTTTGAAAAGTGTTAGGTTGATCATTCAGCATTCTGAAGCAGCCCTGAGAATTATAAATGAAACAGAGCACTGCCTTAAAAAAATCAAAGAGCCACATATTAAAGATGATTGATTAATCTTATGGCTTGAGGAATGTCCACACAGTAAATGTTACTGAGTGGGCTGCTTCTGTCATATTGGTCTATGCTATTGTGATAAACTGTAAGGAGACATGGCAGATGAAGCTAACTCATAATTCTGAGGAGTTACTCTGCAAAGAAACACCAGAATATATCCGATCAAATAAAATAAGGTTTTAGGTTCATTTTCCAAATTTCCTTTTCATGATAAAAGGTTGAATGGGAAAATAAGAACACGATCTTATTTGCAGAGAAAACTAATGGGAAACTTAGACTCACTTGCAAGTTTCTTAGTGTATCTGTGCTATGTTATGATCACTTCTTATTTTTGTTCAATATGTTAGGCTTGTTTCTGCTATGTCAGAATAAGAATATTAAAATCCTTAGACCGGGGCAGCCTGGGTGGCTCAGCGGTTTAGCACCACCTTCAGCCCAGGGTGTGATCCTGGAGATCCAGGATCGAGTCCCAGGTCAGGCTTCCTGCATGGAGCCTGCTTCTCCCTTTGCCTGTGTCTCTGTCTCTCTTTCTCTGTCTCTCTCTTTGTCTGTCAGGAATATATAAAGAAAATCTTTTAAAAAAAATAAAATCCTTAGACCAATAGCATAATGCCAAAAACATCCATGTATAATTCAGGATTACAAAAGAGAAGAATATTTTTTTTTTGTAATTCTTACATAGTAGTTGATGTGTTATGCATTCCCTTAATGCATATTTAATCCATGGCCTTCAAGAGATTATTCATATGCTTGAATTACTATAATTAATAATAACAACAATAATAATAAGCAACAGAAGTTATCATTCACTGAACACCATCAATATGCCAGACATAACATTACAATGATTAACCAAATTGTATAGATGAAAAAGTTGAGTAGCTCATCAAGGTCACACAGCTCATTAGTAGTGGCTGGGATTTAAACCCAGGCATCTCAGGCCCTAGAACAGATTTCCTCAACTTTGGCAATATTGACATTCTAGGCTAGGAAATACATTGTCATGAAGGTTGTTCTGTGCATCCCAGGATGTTGAGCAGCTTCCCTGGCCTCCATGCACTACATGCCAATAGCATCTCCCAATTGTGACAACTACAAATGTCTCCAGACATTTTCAAATGTTTCCTGGTGAGCAAAATCGCTCCCAGTGGAGATCACTCCTCTAGAGTTATTGCCCTAGTCTCAATGCTCCATGGTCTTCAGAGTAAACTCTTTAAATACAAGAGAATAGAAACAGGATCCACATGTGGACTTGAATCTTAATTCTCCTCAGTGACCTAGTCCATTTTTAACATTGTGGCTCTTAGAGGTGAACTCAGTCTTTGCCTCAACAGTCTTCAATCGGCTGGCATTTATTGGCCATCTTTATTGTTCCTGGCACTGGAATAAGAACTAAGATTCTAATTAATGTGTTGTTCCTGAAGGAAGTATAACCTCAGCCCAATGGTGGAATATCCTTAACAGAGTCTTAAAGTTTCAGAGCAATGTGTCAGTTGATCCCAAGAAAGCATTTCTTTACTTCAGTTTTCCCAGTCTGGAGTATTTGTAGTTGAAAGATCAGGAAAGGGCATTTAAAATGTTTGGGGAAACAAATTCCAATCAGGCCTATAATAGAATACATATTATTTTCCTAGTTTAAAAGTAGGCAAACCTAGAAAGTCTTTTGTGCTGCTGGCAAGCCCAGAGAGTCCAGAATATGTGAAGGAGATCCTGTGTTCTCTGCATCATCCAATTTATATATAGCTGGCCAGGGCAGGAATATCTATGTCATAAACTTTTTGGAGTTGAAACAGGAAGATAGTAATATAATTGATATCACAATCAGAGATTTATTAATAAGTAGGAATAAAAACAGCAACAATAAGAGTCGATAAGGAGTGTTTAGTATGGACAACTCTATCAAGCATTCCTTTAAACCCATGTAGCCATCCTATCTGCTGATACAGTCACATTTTACAGATGAGGAAACTTAAAAAAAAAGAAGAAGAAGAAGTAAGTAATGTCCTAATGGCATACAAGCAGTGATTGGCAGAATGGAAATTTGAATGGAGGCAGTCTGACTCCAGCCCCCCCAACAAGGTTATACTGCTTTTAAAATATTACTTTTAATATGCTGGATGCTTTCATATACATATGGGTACATGAATAACAGACATACTCTATCCAGAGAGGAGGGTGGGAAGAGGAGGTTGGGTATGCTAAAGTATAGGCATTCTAAAATCTGCAATTTGTCAAATTAGGTATACACACCCTTTATACCAGCATTCTCACACATGCTGGTGTGTGTGCGTGTGTGTGTACCCAAACAAATTCCATAAAGAAACATGCATGGATATACCTTGCAGTCTTATTTTGAGGGGTGGGGACTTGGAGGCAATCTCAATATTTTTTGCTGGACCAATGGTTAGGTAAAATGTGGTACCTACACATCTGTAGTACTATGCAAGTATTCAACTAGATATAAATATAATACATGGATGGTTCAGAAAATATAGCACTGAGTAAAGGAAGAAACAAAATGAAACATAGTGAAATACCATCCTCATAAATTCAAAATGCATGTACACATTTGGCAAAATCATACAAAGGATATGTATTAAACAGATTAGAATGGTTCCATATGGAGGAAAGGGAATGGGAAACACAAATGCAAATAAGATGGAAAAATAAATAGAATAGGGGCCTTGCTGTGTACCATATGGTACTACAAATACCTCAACTCTCTGCATTTAATTCCAAAAACCAAATCAAAAGTATTCTCTAATACCGAGTTCCAAAGTAATTTAATATGAAAATATGAAACATTAAAAAATTATCTCCACAATAAAAATATAATGACTTATCTTTTCTTGACCATAACATCATTCTGGTATTTGTTTTACAAATGCAGGGAACTGTATGGGCCTGCAGAAGAGTGATTCACTACCTGGCTAACTGTCTTTTAAGAGTTTATCTTGTTCCACTGCTGGCACTCCAAATCTATCTACTTACCTATATTGCAAAGAGTTTCAGGTGGGAAGTAGCTTCCATCTGATGAATTTATCTAAGAACTCCTGCTTTTCAGCTCTCCTTTCCCTGGCTTTTTGCTCTAATTTTAAAAATCTTAATCGTTAAATTCTATGCTGGTCATTAGTGCTATTCACCAAGTATTTCTGCTTCTTGCCATTCTCGGTACACAGAATCATTTTCTGGCTTCCTTTGGGTTTAATGGGACTGACTTGAACTGGCCAATGTGTCTGACCCTTCTTTGGAAGTGCAAGACCTCTAAAGCTGCTTTTTCCATCTGACACAATAGTCGCAAGTTTTAATGCTTGCTCCTTTTGCCTTAATATCTGAGCAACTAAAATGTACACAGAGCCCAGTTAGTTTATATTGGACACATAATATGCACTTAAATATTTCTTAAATTACTGGGATTTGGTGAGTTTATATTGCTGAAGTATACCCTAATACATCTTGACTATAAAATTTCCAATAGTTAAATCATTGGTGAAAATAATCCCTATGATCCTAGGATTGTTTGTACTGGAATATTGGTTGGTATGGCTAATGAGTTTATATTTGCTGAAAACTCGAAAACCTTAGTATAGGCCACCTGATTGAGTAAACATATTGACTATCTTATATGGTGTAACATAAAAACATGAACTCGAGTCCAGATGAATATTTTCTTTTTTTTTTAAATTTTTATTTATTTATGATAGTCACAGAGAGAGAAAGAGAGAGAGGCAGAGACATAGGCAGAGGGAGAAGCAGGCTCCATGCACCGGAAGCCCCATGTGGGATTCGATCCTGGGTCTCCAGGATCGCGCCCTGGGCCAAAGGCAGGCGCCAAACCACTGCGCCACCCAGGGATCCCCAGATGAATATTTTCTATATTGTTTCTTACTGATTGAAAAACTTGTTTTTGCCATATACAAAAGGAAGACAGATTGATAGAAAAAGATTGGATCTTAAAGCATCATTAGTCATTTCTGAGATTTTTAAAACAGGCCTATTGATTTATTTGTGGATAATTTCTTTTTAAAGTTTTCCCCCTTAAAAAATATATTTAGCCAACCATCCTGTCCATTTCCTTGGTAAATTTGTCAGAACATGGCACCTGGTTCAACTAATCCACTCTTGCCTTTTTTCACCATGACTTTTCTATGTAGAAAATTTTCACTGTCATTGTGAGATTCCTTTGTTCTCCGTTGAATGAAAAATAATTTGCAATTAATTTGACAGTTACAAATGAACATGTTCTCTTTTGTTTTGTCTAAGAGGTCTGCATAAACACTGCTTTTGAGCAGTATCTTCAGTGAAGGAAAATGAAGCATAGCCTTCTAAATTAATGTGCCAAGAGGGATTGAAAACTTGCCATTACCTAGTTGGCATTTTAAAGACACCAGGTATATGGGTGTACAAGATGTCTTTGTTTATTCTATGACAAGAGTCAGGTAGAGTCAATTGGATGCTTTTTAAATGCATCCTCTTATGTTGATATTTTGTATGTATGATTCCGTGAGGGGTGGTAAATATGCTATTTACTGCTAGATGTGTGCTTGAGTGCTCTTCAGAGAATCTTGTCACTCTATCGCAAGGCAGAAAACTATGTCCCTTCTCCTTGAAACTGGCTGGGCTCTTGTGACTGCTGTATTTTAATTGGGTATGGCATAAGTAATACTCTGTGACTTCTGAGACTATCATAAAAGATGATACAACTTCCACCTGGTGCTGGCTCACTTCATATTCTCTCTCCTTCACTCTCATTCTCTCCTCTCTTTCTCTTCTCACCCTTGGAATCCAGCTGCCAGACTGTGAGGAATTCTAGGCCACGTGAAGAAACACCTGTGGGTGTTCCAGCTAACAGACTCCTCTGTGGTCCCAGCGAGCATCCCATACTAACTGCTAGATGTGTGAGTGAAGAAGCCAGCAAGGCTATTCCAATCCCACTTGTCATCTGATGGCAGGTGTGTGAGAGATCACAGGTGAGAACCCTCCAGCTGAGCACAGTAAATCCCCAGCATTGTGAGAAATAATAAATGACAGTTGTCATTTGTTATATCACTAAGTTTGAAGGGGTTTGTTTTGAAGCAATAGATAACTAGAGCAAACCAATTGGTAAAGTGACTTGTTACGGTCACATGGAAGTTGGATTGTCAAACCCCAAGGTTTGCTTGTTACCTTTTTAAAGATTTTTTATTTATTTGAGAGAGAGAGAGAGAGAGACGGAGAAGCAGGCTCCATGCAGGGAGTCTGATGTAGGACTCCATCCTGGGTCTCCAGGATCATGCCCTGGGCCGAAGGTGGCACTAAACTACTAAGCCACTGGGGCTGCCCTGCTTGTTATCTTATAAATGTACTCCTTCAAAGTTTTGCACCTGTAATCTATTCTTTGGAGAAAAGAAACCATGTATGTATCTATGGGTAGATGCTCATAGGAAAATACTGATGGATCTTCATTAACTTTATTCACTGATAATAAATAGCAAGAGTTCTAGAAAAACACTGTTAAGCTCTGCTGTAGTCTATCCTATAATATTTCATCCTCTTTTTTGTTGGTGGTAGATAGGAAGGAGTTGAGGATAGGGCTTGCATTTAGAGAGTATGTTTTCTTTTTTGTGAATTACAAAGAATCTCATAAAACAGCAAGTTTAGAGCAAAAAAAGAGCCCAGATTATGTGTCAGACCTATATATGGATCGAACACTTGCTAGCTATGTAGCTTTGAACAAAGACCAAATGAACCAATACTCATTTTTTGCAGATAAGTGATCGAAAAGCCAAAGAGGTGAACTGACTTGCCCAAGGTCATGTCCTAATTATAAATTAAAATCAGGTGTTCTCTCAACTATATTATGCTGTGCTATTTATATGTATTTTTTTTACTAAGGAGAGGAAAAGGAAACTTAAAAAGCATTTATCAGTTGCTTACAATGGAGTAAACAAAAGTGCCATGCACATATAAGGATCCTTTGGAGTTGATGCTGGTGTTACTAAACCACAGAACAATGGAGTTAGCTGAGGTTCCTGAAGCTAGCTCAGAGTCACAGCTAACATGTACAAGAGGCAACATTTAGATTTATACTTGAGTCACTATAAACCTATTTACTCTGCCATCAAATCTCCATGCCATATTCTTGATTACATTTATTTTCCTTAATGTTTATTTTAAAAATTGGCATCGCTTTCATTTTTTCCAAGTTTCTCCTTCTCTCTACAACTTAAATTAACATTGGCATTCTTTTCTTTGTATAGTTCTGTTCCCTAATTAAAAATACATCTTAGGTGTCATGTCTTTCTAAAAATCATGAAAAGTTATTTCATTTGAAGTTTCTGAAAAGACAAAATCCTATCTGAAAGATAATTTTCATCCTATCGCTGCTCTGTATTCTTTGCCTTTCTATTTGACTTTGCAGACAGAATCTAGCTCTGAGCAAAGAAAGGGCAAAGTTCCCCTCTGAGGACCACTCCCCAGAGCCTTCATGCCTTAGTACCAGAGAGTCATTATTGTAGTCTTCAAACACTAATTAACCCAGTAGTGATTTGGGCGGACTTGGCTAGGAATTAAACTATGAATCCTCCTTAGAAGCTTGACTGTTGACTACACATCATGGACATCCAGGAATATGATTTGCATCCCATCCATTCCCTTACTTTATGGGAGAAGATATCAAAGACCATCACAAGCAGGACTTATGCACTTAGCAAATTATAATCATGAAAGTACTTCATGAAACTTGGTGAAAGACATAATGGAGGAATAATGGCTTCCAACTCCACTTAAAGGTACTTATAACAGCTCCTGGGTGGTTTAAGCATAAGATGAAATATAACAAGAAAAATTTCACACTGCAACATCTATTTATTAGAACACATGTTTTGAAGACAGATCTGGGTTTGTCAGGTAGGTAGTTGGGTCTTTTTGATTTTTTCAGTTGGATCTTTTTGATAGCTTCCTTATCACATGAGATAATATCTACTTTACATGGGTTTTTATTAGAATTAAGAGATAATGCTCTTAAAAGATTTGACATGGACTTACTAATGTGTAATAGGCACTTAGTAGTTTCTAGAAAATAATATTACAAAGATGGGCTAGATTTGAAAATCCCATGTACTGAAATGTTTTTGGTGGTGAAGTGGATCAAAATAAATGCTTGAACTGGCAGTGTATAATACAGGAGGGAGTTGAGCCTGTAGAGACCTGGGAAAAGATTTCCAATTGAGGGTTTCCCAATACATTTTTAAAGGAAACGCTATACTGACTAAACAAAGCCTGTGCATTTTGTTTGCATCTCACCAGTTCAATACCCATAACATACAGAAATATTAGACAAAATTTCTACTTCTCCCTATTTCTAAGTAGTATTTTTAACAGGACATGTATTGATTTTCTATCTAACTAAATATAGAGTAAATTAGGGTCCAGCAACATAGTCAGATTCTTGTAGAAACATATACATAGATGGGATTAAATATATCAAAATAAAAGTTTTGTTATGTAGATAAGCTTTTTAAAAAGTCTCTAGAAATTAAGAGAGAATTTGAAAGTTTGACATTGTATAAGAGCTCATATTGCAATGGCCCATAAAGTTTCAATGTTCCAGGTATGCTTTAGTAGGAAGATCAGTTTCTAACACAAATAGGGACAAGACATGTGACCCAGAATCTACAGGAGGAAGAGAAACTACAGTTCTTACATAAAGCAAAATTCCTTCAAGAGCTGTCTCATCTGACATGAGAGACTACAAAGAGACTACAACATCTTTCAATAATGCCCTGAGGATATTGTGAAGAAGTTTGCCATATGAATCTGACCAAGGCCTTTGGTATGGTTTAGCCTCCAATCTATTTTTTTAATTGACATATAATTAACATACAGTATTATATTAGTTTCAGGTGTATAATATAATGATTCAGCAATTCTATACATTATTCAGTGCTCATCATATTAAGTGTACTCTTAATTCTCATTACCTATTTCACCCATCCCCCTACCTATCTCCCCTCTGCTAACTACCAGTTTGCTCTCTGTGTTTAAGAGTCTTTTCTTTTTTTTAAGATTTTATTTTTGAGAGAGAGCACACAAGAGAGAGCACAAGTCAGGGGAAGTGGCAGAGGGAGAAGCAGACTCCCTGCAGAGAAGAGAGCCCAACTTGGGCCACAAGCCCAGGATCACGACCTGAACTGAAGTCAGATGCTTAACTGACTGAACCACCCAGGTGCCCCCTAAGGTCTTTTTTGGTTTGTATCTTTTTTTCTTTTATTTTCTGTTCATTGTTTAGTTTCTTAAATTCCACATGAGTGAAATTATGTTATTTGTCTTTCTCTGACTAACTCATTTAACTTAGCATTATATCCTCTAGATCTATCCACGTTGTTGCAAATGGCAAGATCTAATTATTTTTCATTACAGAGTGATATTCCACCACCCATACCCACTCCACACATCTTTTTTATCCATTCATCTATAAATAGCATTTGGGGTTGCTTTCATACCTTGGCTATTGTAAATAATGCTACAATAAACATAGAGGTGCATGTATTTTTTCAAATTCATGTTTTTGTTTTCTTTAGGTAAATACCCAGTAGTGGAATTACTGGATATTATGATATTTCTATTTTTAATTTTTGGGGGAACCTTCATACTGTTTTCCATGGTGGCTACAGCAATGTGCATTCCCACCAACAGTGCATGAGTGTTCCTTTTTCCCTGTATCCTTACCAGCACTTATTATTTCTTGTCTTCTTGATTCTAGCCATTCTGATCGGTATAGAGCGATATCTCATTGTAGTTTTGATTCGTATTTCCCTGATGATGAGTGACGTTGAGAGTCTTTTCATGTGTCTGTTGGCCAGCTATATATCTTTGGAAAAATGTCTACTCAGGTCTTCCTCTGCACGTTTTTTGATCAGATGTTTCTTTTTTTTTTGGCATTGTATAAATTTTTTTTGAGAGAGAGAGAGAGAGCTCAAGAGCTCATGTGCTGGGGGGAGAGGAACAGAGGGAGAGGGAGTAAGAGAACCTTAAGCAGGCTCCATGCTCAGCATGGAGCTCATCATGGGGCTCGATCTCACAACCCTGAGATCATGACCTGAGCCAAAATTAAGAGTCAGTGGCTTAACTGACTGACCCACCCAGGCACCCCAGAGTTGTATAAATTCTTTCTATATTTTGGATATTATCTTATCAGATATGTCATTTGCAAATATCTTCTCTCATTTAGTAGGTGCCTTTTTATTTTGTTGATGATTTCCTTTGCTCTGAAGGAACTTTTTATTTTGTTGTAGTCCCAATAGTTTATTTTTGCTTTTGTTTTCCTTGCTTCAGGAGACATATCTAGAAAAATGTTTTTATGGATGATGTTGAAGAAATTGCTGCTTATATTTTTTTCTAGGGGTTTAATGGTTTCAGGTCCCACATTTAGGTCTTTAATCCATTTTGAGTTTATTATTATGTATGGTGTAAGAAAGTGGTCCAGTTTCATTCTTGTGCATGTAGCTGTACAGTTTCCCGACACCTTTTGTTGAAGAGACTGTATTTTCCCCATCATATATTCTTGACCCCTTTGTCTTAGATTAACTGACTATATAAAACAAAAGCTATAGTTTTAATTTGCTACACTAACAAAGGATTAAGAGAGAAAAAAACACATTATAAACTCAATATATATAGAAAATGTAGGTAATCAAGCATAATGCCCATTCATGATTTTAAAAAAGCTCTTAGTATACTGCAGATTTTCTTAGCCTAATAAAAGAATGATACCAAAATATTTGATTCAATACTATAATAAAAGGCTCAACCTTTGTGATAAGAGAAGCAAACGTTTTTAAAATATAAGAGAACAGAAAAAATAAAAAGAAAATTGTCTTTATTTGCACATGATGGTTATCTACACAGAAACTTCAATGACCCCTACCAACTAATAGAACTAAGAAAGTGACTATGTTTTGGAGTAAACGATTGCTGTGAAGTAATCTATAACCCTTCTGTATAACAAAGTAGCAATAGCCAACTTGAAATTATAATAAACAAAGATCTTATCAGCAATAAACTCTAAGCACCTAGTAAAAAAAATTTAAAGTTGTAGAAAATTTTGTGGATAAAATGCAAAGATTATTGAAAGTGATGTATTAGGGTTCTCCAGAGAAATAAAAATGATAGTACATATAGAAAGAGATCTAGTATACGCACTTAGCTCACATGATTATGGAGGCTAATTCCTACTATCTGCAGTTTACAAGCTGGATGTCTAGGAAAACTGGTGGTATAGTTCTAGTCCAAAGCTTAGGGCCTGGGAAACAGGGTATGCAATAGTGTAATTCCTTGTATGAGTCCAAAAGCTTGAGAACCAGGAGAAATGATGTCTGAGGGAAGCAGAAGATGGAGGTTCCAGCTCAAGCAGAGAGCAAATTTACCTTTCATTCATCTTTTTGTCCTATTCAGGATCTCAAGGTTCCTGTCCATATCAGTGAGGACATTCTTCTTTACTCAGTGTACTAATTCAAATGCTAATCTTTTTCCAGAAACATCTTCACAGACACACTTTGGAATATGTTTTACCAACTATTGGGGCATCGCTTAGCCCAGTGAAGTTGACAGAAAAATTTATCACAGGCCATAAAGAAGACGTTATTGTATCAGACATCGTGTTCAGGTGCTTATAACAGGAAACACTAAAAGTGGACTAATTAAAACATGTTTTACTTCTCTCATGTAAAATGAACCATGGAGGAGGTTAAAGTTAGTGCAGTGACTATATAATGCTCTCAGGGACCTAGGTTTTCTTGAACTTTCACTCTACCATCCTTAGCGTGTGACTTTTATCATCTTCATCAAAGGGAGGGCTTGTCCAGCATAGTAGGAAGCATTACAAGCTTGAAGAAGGGGAAGGGTGAAGGGCAAAAAAAGTTGATGCTGGTCGATTCCAACTCTTTGTAAACAGCTGTCCTGGAAGTTCTGCCCAGCAACTTGCACTTATATTTTATTGGCCAGAAATATGTCACATGGTCTCTCTACCTGTAAGGAGGCTGTGAAATGTACCTTTCCTCATGAGGATATTGCTACTCTGAAGAAAATTGGAGTTTTGTTACTTAGAAGAAGGCAGTTCGGTTATTATACAGGGAACCAGCAGTCTATTGCCATGCTCAGTAATTGGCAAGCTATTCCTAGTTTATACATGTGAAGATTCACTATCAAAATGATATTGATTCTACCCTAATTAGTATATGGATTCAGTGCAATATCACTTTCATGGATATTGAAAAATTCACATGAGAAGGAACACAGCATAGTGATTAGGATTACAAACTCTGGAGCCAGACTGATTGACTTCAGATCCAGGCTCTGACACTTACAAGCTGTGTGACCTTGGGAAATTAATTAACCACTCTGTACTTTAGTCTCTTCATCCGTAAATTGCAGATGATAATAGTAGTACCTATTGTAGTACCTCATTGTGTTTATTGTAAAGAATAAATGAGTTGTTGTTTTTAAAGGACATTGAATAGAACCTATCATATATTAAGTTCATTGTGTTTGTTAAAGATATATTAACATATTAACAGGAACCAATAAGATCCAAGATAATTTTTAAGATGAATATATGGAGTCTTACTACATACCACAGATTATTACAGAATGGTAGTAAGACCATGTATTATTGATGCAGGAATAGACAGACCAGTGCGATAGAAATAACCCAGCACCTGATGGAAACCCACCAGAGAACTAGGCATATGACAGAGGTTGCAGTAAAACTCAGAGGGGAAAAATCAAGATTGTCAGGAAATGATGCTGGGACAATTGGTTTCCCATTTGGAAAAAAAAATCCTATCTGCTTCACAGTATATTCAAAGATAAATCACAACACGCTCAAAGATAAATTTCAGATGTATTAAAGATAGAAAAAAATTTTTAAAGAAGTGAACTTTAAAGTCAATACATAAAAATCTAAGAGAATATCTGTTACCTCCAGGTATGAAAGAATTTCTTAAGCAGAATAAACACAGACTGCCAAGGAAAAGATGGTAATTTGACCACATAAAATTTGAAACCTTCTACCAATTAAATAAAAACACTGTGAGAAAATAAAAAGTTAAACCACAAACTTGGAAAAGAAATGTGCAAAGCACAGTACCAATAAAAATTAGTAACCACAATTCATAAAGAACTCCTACAAATAAATAAGAAAAAGTCAACTCAAAATAAGATGGGAGAAGAAAAGATAGAACTAGGTACTAGAAAAAAAAAGTATTTGTCAGTATTTTTTATTTTATTCATTTTTATTGGAGTTCAATTTGGCAACATATAGCATATCACCCAGTGCTCATCTTGTCAAGTGTCCCCTCAGTGCCCATCACCCAGTCACCCCACCACCCCACCTACCTCCCCTTCCACTACCTCTTGTTCATTTTCCAGAGTTAGAAGTCTCTCATGTTCTGTCACCCTCACTGATATTTCCCATTCATTTTCTCTCCTTTCCCCTTTATTCCCTTTAACTATTTTTATATTCCCCAAATTAATGAGACCATATAATGTTTATCCTTCTCCAAGTGACTTACTTCACTCAGCATAATACCCTCCAGTTCCATCCAAGTCGAAGCAAATGGTGGGTATTTGTTGTTTCTAACGGCTGAGGAATATTCCATTGTATACATAGACCACATCTTCTTTATCCATTCATCTTTCGATGGACACCAAGGCTCCTTCCACAGTTTGGCTATTGTGGACATTGCTGCTAGAAACATCGGGGTGCAGGTGCGCCGGCATTTCATTGCATCTGTATCTTTGGGGTAAATCCCCAGCAGTGCAATTGCTGGGTCGTAGGGCAGGTCTATTTGTAACTCTTTGAGGAACCTCCACACAGTTTTCCAGAGTGGCTGCACCAGTTCACATTCCCACCAAGGGTGCAAGAGGGTTCCCCTTTCTCCACATCCTCTCCAACATTTGCTGTTTCCTATCTTGTTAATTTTCCCCATTCTCACTAGTGTGAGGTGGTATCTCATTGTGGTTTTGATTTATATTTCCCTGATGGCCAGTGATGTGGAGCATTTTCTCATGTGCTTGTTGGCCATGTCTGTGTCTTCCTCTGTGAGATTTCTGTTCATGTCTTTTGCCCATTTCATGATTGGATTGTTTCTTTGCTGTTGAGTTTAATAAGTTCTTTATAGATCTTGGATTACTAGCCCTTTATCTGATACATCATTTGCAAATATCTTCTCCCATTCTGTAGGTTGTCTTTTAGTTGTGTTGACTGTTTCTTTTGCTGTGCAGAAGCTTCTTATCTTGATGAAGTCCCAATAGTTCCTTTTTGCTTTTGTTTCCCTTGCCTTCATAGGTGTATCTTGCAAGAAGTTGCTGTGGCCCAGGTCAAAAAGGGTGTTGCCTGTGTTCTCCTCTAGGATTTTGATGGATTCTTGTCTCACATTTAGATCTTTTATCCATTTTGAGTTTCTCTTTGTGTATAGTGTAAGAGAATGGTCTAGTTTCATTCTTCTGCACATGGGTGTCCAATTTTCCCAGCACCATTTATTGAAGAGACTGTCCTTTTACCAATGGATAGTCTGTCCTGCTTTGTTGAATATTAGTTGACCATAGAGTTAAGGGCCAATTTCTGGATTCTCTTTTCTGTTCCATTGATCTATGTGTCTGTTTTGTGCCAGTACCACACTGTCTTGATGACCACAGCTTTGTAGTACAACCTGAAATCTGGCATTGTGATGCCCCCAGCTATGGTTTTCTTTTTTAATATTCCCCTGGCTATTTGGGGTCTTTTCTGATTCCACACAAATCTTAAGATGATTTGTTCCAACTCTGAAGAAAGTCCATGGTATTTTGATAGGGATTGCATTAAATGTGTAAATTGCCCTGGGTAGCATTGACATTCTCACAATATTCTTCCAATCCATGAGCATGGAATATTTTTCCATCTCTTTGTGTCTTCCTCAATTTCTTTTTTTTTTTTTAGATCTTATTTATTTATTCATGAGAGACACACGGAGAGAAAGAGAGAGGCAGAGACACAGGCAGAGGAAGAAGCAGACCCCATGCAGGGAGCCTGACATGGGACTCGATCCCGGGTCTCAGGAGCAGGCCCCGGGCCGAAGGTGGCACTAAACAGCTGAGCCACCCGAGCTGCCCATTTTCCTCGATTTCTATTTGTCAGTATTTATGAGCAATGCTAAGCAAATTAAATCAATGCAGTACCACTTCATATTCATTAGATTGGTAAAATTAGAAGATCTGATACTTCCAGCAGTTTGAGAAATTGTGTAGAAGTGAGCCATCTCATTCACTCCTGGTAGGAAGATAAATTGGTTTGTAACTACTTTGAAGGGCAACATGCCAGTTTCATGTAAAGATGAAGATGTGCATATCATATGCCTCAGCAATTCTACTTCTAGGTATAGAGAATATCTCCTACATGTAAAAATTTATTGAGGAATGATTATGTGTCAAGTGCTTAATGAATTGTCTTACTGAACCTTCAGTGCTAGTGTATGAGATAGACACTGTTATTGTTCTCATTTTATAGACAATGAACCAGGGCAGAAAGAGATTTAATAACTTACCTGGGTATATGTAGGTAATAAGCAAAAGACTTGAGATTGAAACACAGTCCGGCTCCAGAGACTGCTTTCTTAGCTAGCACCATCATATCATTCATATATAAAAGTTTGATTCAATTTTGTTGGTAATAACAAAATAATAATTATTATTCATAAAATTACCTAAGAGTTCTTTATTGTAAAATGGCTGAAGAAGTTGTTACTCTTCATATGATAGAATTCCACATGCCAGTTAAAATAAATGATTAAGTGGATCTATATGTATTACAGGTCTTAAAACATAAAATTGTGTGATAAAAAATGCAGAAGGACTCATACATTCTTTGTGTAATTTCCAAAACAATACTTGTAGATATGAACATAAGCATATTTAATAAAATATGAATTTATGGACGGAAGTGGTATATACTCACTCTGAAATAGTGGTCACTTCGGGATGAGTTTAGGAAGTGAAATTATAGGATTAGGGAGGAATATAAAGGGGACTTCCACTAAATTTGTAACATTTTATTTCTGTAAAAATTAAAGGCAAATTCTTAAAAGCCAACAACAAAAAATAACCCTAATTTTAAAAAGGGACAAAGGACTTGAATAGACATTTCTCCATAGAAGATCTATACGTAGACAACAAGCACATGAAAAGATGTTCAACATCATGGGTCATTAGGGAAATGCAAATCAAAGCCACGTTCAAATCAATTCCTCTTTTTACCAACTAGAATGACTATCCTAGGATGTTGGTAAGGATGTAGGGAAATAAGAACCTTTGTACATTGCTGATGAGAAGGTAAATAGTGTGACCACTGTGAAAAACAGTTTGGTGGTTCCTCAAAAACTGAACATATAATTATATGAAGGAAGGAAGTCCACTTCTAATGGAAAACAGAGACTCAAACAGATACTTGTAGGACAATATTTTTTTTTTACTTGTAGGACAATATTTATCGCTACATTACAACAGCCAAAAAGTGGAAATAACACAAATGTCCATCAACAAATGAATGGGTGATGGGCATTAAGGAGGGCATGTGATGTGATGAGTCCTAGGTGTTATACACTACTGATGAATTATTGAACTCTACATTGAAAACTAATGATGCACTATATGTTGGCTAACTGAATTTAAATTAAAAAATGAGTGGATAAATGAAATGTGGTATATACATACAGTGGAATATTAAGTCATAAAAAATAAATTCTGATGCATGCAAAAACCAGGATGAACCTTGAATACATTATGCTAATGAAAGAAGCCAGAACAAAAGATCAAATATTGTATGACTTCCCTTACGTGAGGTACCTAGACTAGGTCATAGGGACAGTAAGTAGATAAGATGATACCAAAGGGCAGGGGAATGGGAAGTTATTACTTAGTGGGTACAGAGTTTCTGTTTGGGATAAAAAACATTTTAGAAATAGAGGGTAATAATGGTTGCACAACAATGTAATTAATGCCACTGAACTGTACACTTAAAATAGTTTTAAATTGCATATTTTATGTTATATATATTTTACCACAGTATTTTAAATTCTGAGACAACTATGGCTAAATATTAATATTTTAATATTTAAATGATAGACACATGGTTCTGTATTATTTGTATTTTTTTAATTCTTGAAATAATTCCATGGTGGATTTATTCAGAAGAAAAGCGTATACTATTAAAGAAAGAGAAAAATATCTTGGGAGGGTTTAAGATTTCTGGATATAGGAAGTTCATTAATTCACTTGCCAATGATATCACAGTGTATTGCATTAAATATTAAAATTAATGAATTAGGGGATCCCTGGGCGGCTCAGCAGTTTGGCGCCTGCCTTTGGCCCAGGGCGTGATCCTGGAGTCCTGGGATCGAGTCCTGCATTGGACTCCTGGCATGGAGCCTGCTTCTCCCTCTGCCTGTGTCTCTGCCTCTCTCTCTCTGTCTATCATAAATAAATAAATAAATCTTAAAAAAATTAATTAATTAAAGCAACCCAAATCCACTCAAATGATTTGGAAGCTGAAACAATGCATGCTTTTATGTGTGCAAACATTTTAAATTCATTTGAATGTCAAGCAGACAAAGGGTCATACACCTTGACAATCTCAGCAGTTTGGGGAGAAAGCTGCATTTAAATTTTAAAAGGCCAGCAAAACAGATGTACTACATTTGCACTGTTCCCATTAGAATTTCAGGCTACGAATCAGCAGGAAAGAGTGCGATCCAGGCTACTTCCAAGTGTATGTCTAATTGTGTGAAAATTTCTCCTATTTTATGTCCTATCCATATATTATACAGTAAGGAGACCTTTTTTAGACATGAATTTTGTAAGAGGAGCTTAACTAGTCCATTTTCAAGTGTTTGATGTTCTTAAAACAATTAAAGTTTATATTTCTATGGTAAGAAAAGGATGGACTTAACAATAGGTTTTAAATGTGCTATGTTAGTAAGAAATTCAGATCAGGTGATAGAACTGAATTCAGATTGTGTCTCTATCAGTTTTTAACTACCTGTTGTTGAGCTAGTTGCTTAATCTATCCTAGATCTCCATCTAATATAAAAAGGAATGGGTTGACATCAGATCATCTCTGAGGATCAACCATTCTCTACTAACAAGGTCCCTTCATTTTTTATAAAATAAGGTAAAAATGATTCCAGAATCTTGGCATAAAAGCCATTTTAAATCAGTGTTTTTTATGGACAATTGCTGTATGCCAAATATTTTTTTTCATTTTCTTTTGGCTACATTTAGATAGGATGAACACAATTAAGAGGAGGGTCAAACTAACAGCAGGTTCATGATTTTTAAGTATTCTTTATGGTACAAAATATCATGTGCAGGGTTTCAGTTTCCAAAACCACCAGCCTATTTGCTTTCTTGTTCCAAGCTGTTTTGTGTACACTGAGAAAGCTGGGATAAACTTTCGTTTGACTTTGGGGTTTTGTTCTTCTAAAAGGAAGTCTATATTTGCCCTTCAAAAGTAATAAACAAGTAATAAAATTGTCTTCAAAAGAAGCAAGACAATTAAGTACCCATTATTCTAGAGCAACATTGTCCAGTAAAAAGATAATGTGAACTACATATGCAATTTAAAATTTTCTAATAGTCATTAAAATTTAAAAAGACATGAATGAAAGTAATTTTATTTTCTTTAACACAATATATCTAAAACATTACCATTATAACATATAATTAATATTACAAAAAATAGTGAGATAGTTTGCATTCTTTTTTCTTAGTCTTTGAAGTCTGGCATAAATTTTGTTTTAAAGATTTAGTTTATTTGAGAGGTGGAGAGAGAGTACAAGCAGGGTGAGTGGCAGAAGCAGAGGGAGAGGGAGAAGCAGGTTCCCCACCAAGTGGGGAGCCTGATGCCAGGCTTGATTCCAGGACCCTGGGTTCATGTCTAGTGTAAATTTTATACTTGGAGCACATTTTGGTTTGGATTAGCCTCATTTCAATAGTCTGTGGCTATCATATTGGATACTGCAGGCTATAAAAAAAAGGTAGGCTTTAAAAAATTATTTTGTAAAAAGTATTTCCAGCCTTGACATGCAAACAGGTCACTAGTGGAGAAGTGCACTCATTCATATAAATAACCCAGACCAGCTGGTGGAGGAAGATGTTTAGTCCAGTTGCTGCTCTCCAAAATCCAGATGTTAGGGAGATCTCTTAAGGGGGACAACAAGTGGCTAAGTTAGGCCTACTTGCAGATAATTGCAATGTGGAGTAGTTTTACAAAATTAATTTTTGTCAGAGGTGATTTTATTGCAAACTTCAAGTGAACTCCATTCCAGTGAATTTGATTAGTTATCATTTAAGCACAGTATCACAATATCTGTAAGAGGCTGTTGGCAGAGGATAGAGCATGATTTGTCATTTTCTTCTTATTGCTGAGGTGTCTCCTAGATAAAGGGTGCATGACTGGAATAACTATGTTGTAGGCATACATTGTATATTTGTATGTGGTCTTTCATAAACTGAGGGGTGGCTTTTAGAGCAGTCTAGATTAAAAAAAAAAAGAATCCAAGAAACTCTGACAGATGTCAGTCCTTTTTCTTTTATTACATAGTAGAAGCCCTCAGGCTGTCACTCAAGAACTTTTACTTTTTTAATTTACATACCCACATATAAAAATAATGAGGATGATCTTACCTTCTGCTTCTATCTAATTTTTATTTTCAAAATTCCTTTCACTTGTATTATTTTCATTTCTATCAACTTTCTGCAAGTTAAAGATGGTAATCCATCTTTTCTCCTTTGAGACCTTGGTCACTGTGATTAGTACACATCCCTGTACCTTCCTCTTATCGTGTAATGTGAATGCTACCACTTTTCTCATAGAGTTTTGGGGTCTTAAATTTTTTAAAAGTTTTTTTGTGTTTTTTTAGTTTAAATTCAATTTGCAACATAAGTACATCATTAGTTTCAGATGTGCCACAGAGAGTGCTCAATAATTTATCAGTTGTGTTCAACACCCAGTGCTCACCACATCAGTTTTGGGTTTAAATAAGATAGCATATTTAGAATGTATTGCATACTGTGTGTGATCACTAGATGTTAGTTACCCTCATTAATAGATATTTAAGTGAAGAATTTAGCAAACTATATTGTCAGTTTTAGACATGAGAGTCATAATAGCTAAAGTAAACATTTTGCCATATGAAAACATTGACTCATAAACTAGAGGGATCTGAGATTCAGTTTATTTTTTTAATAATAAATTTATTTTTTATTGGTCTTCAATTTGCCAACATACAGAATAACACCCAGTGCTCATCCCATCAAGTGCCCCCCTTAGTGCCCGTCACCCACTCACCCCCATCCCCCGCCCTCCTCCCCTTCCACCACCCCTAGTTCGTTTCCCAGAGTTAGGAGTCTTTATGTTCTGTCTCCCTTTCTGATATTTCCTACCCATTCAATTTAATAACATGCTTTGAGGACCTATAACATGACAGGCACTGTGCCAGGCACAGATGATCTACTCTACAAGAGACGGAAGGCAAGGAAGGGAAGTGGTTTGCTTATGGTCATATGGTTAATATATAATGACAGTGACTCAAAGATAAAGGTTTTCTAATAAGTTCAGGCACTTTTCATGACACTACTTCCATCTCTTCTTCCCCGAAACTTAACAATTTGTTATTTAGCTCATGAGTCCACAGAAACAGCATATTGGAGGTACCTGGACAGTACGTGAGTCGGGCGTACTGACAGCAATAGTGACAGTTGACATTCAGGGCTTAAGGGAGGAAGCAGAAACACTACATGATTATAGTTCATGACAGTATCTCATGTTCACAATGATGACCTCCTAAAAATAAAGTAGAACATATTAAAAAAAACCCTCTAAGTCAGAAAGATTTTCATTAAAGTGGTTAAAGTGACATGACAGTGGAAAAGATTATTAGAAAACATGTAGCAAAGTTGTTTTCAACTGCTCTTTTTACAAAAGTGCCTGAGAGGCCACTGACTACAGCTTCAGCTTCCATAAAAAGTTTCTTTTGACAAAAGAGTTCCGTATATGTGTATATAACGTGCAATGTATGTATGCCTATATGTCATATATATTATATATGGTATATATGCTACATATCTATCCACCTGTCTACCTACCTGTCTATCCATCCATCCATCCATCCATCCATCCATCCATCCATCCATCTCAACAGCAATATGATTCAACTACCTTCTGTTTTCCTGTAAGCCTTTCACCCAGGCCCTCTTTCCCTGGGGTTACTAGACAGGATCATTAGACTAGTTCTTAAGATCCCTAGACTAGGTGTATGGCTCAAGATGGACCAAGGAGATTCCCCTATCCCAGGAATTTAAATTCTGCACAGAGATAAACAGAAACTGAAAATGTTTGGAAGCAGTACCCTGGAGAGGAAATTCATGAGTTCTTTTTGCACTAATCTCCAGGACTGCTCTGATTCTCATCCTTCCCAAGGTTTGATTAGCTAGCTCTTCCTTTAATTTGGTGAATTATCTCAGTATCTTTTCAATAAATCATCATTGCTTAAGTTAGTCCGACTTGGTTTCTTTTGTTTGCAACAAAACTGCTTAAGTGATAGTCTCAGAAAGTGAAAGTGATTTGCTCAATGTCACACAGTGAATGATAGAAACTTGACAAGGTGACAGTCTCCTAATCACCAATCTGGTCTCTAGCTGGATGCATACTCCATTCCTTGCTCCCAAGGTGGAACTCCCCATTCCATAATGATTCTGAATGAATGAGGCATCACTGTATCAGGCCAACACAAAACCGAGAGTTAAAATGAAGCAAGGACTTACCAGCTCCTGAGCATAGAACATACCAACGTAATGTAAGTATATTCTTTGCATAGTACTTTCTCCTCCAGACTTGCTTGAAGACCAAAATGTCCAGAAAAAGAAAAGATTGCTCTCCTCGTTTTGATGCATTGAACTTGACAGTATCTTTCTACACAAGAAAGTGATTAACCATGCTTCAGCTCTGTAGCATTCAGGATTGTGTGGGCTTTGCTGTGGTAACAAACAAATTTTGGAATCTCAGTGGCTTAATACATAGAAATATTCTCATTTGCACATGAAACAGACCACCACTGCTCTGCTCACTCTGCAGGCTGGTTTCCTTCCAAGGGTGCCTCAGAAAGCCAGGTTGTTTCTTTTTTGTTGTTGTTTTTTTAAGATTTATTTATTTGTGAGAGAGAGGGAGAGAGAGAGAGAGAGAGAGAGAGAGAGAGAGAGAGAAGGAGAGAACATGAGCTTGACAGGCAGAAGGAGAAGAGTAGAGAGAGACAGTATCTTAAGCAGACTCCACACAGATCATGGAGCCCAATGCGGGGCTCAGTCTCACGACTCTGAGTTCATGACCTGAGCTGAAACAAAGAGTTGTGCACTCACTTAACCAACTGTGCCACCCAGGTGCCCCAAGCCAGGTTGTTTCCATCTGATGGCTCTGTCATCACAACAGGAAGCCTCTTTGATCACACTGAAGGTTAAAATTCAGCAAGGGCTTTTCACTTCCACAACTCAAAGGAGACAGTGCACTTTACTTGTGCTCAGAGTGGTTTACCCAGTGTATTTGATGCCTGCACTGGATAATTTTGTAATGCACTCCTTCTCTATGTAACAAAATTATTTCAGTAATGATCATGGCATGAAGTGAATAATAAAAATGGCCACGCAAAGTCAGTGAAAATTTTCTTTGTGATTTTCATATCAAGCCAATAAAAGTAAAAAACAAAAAGTAAAATAAATGTTAGTGCAAAAAAGAAAAAAAGTAATGGATTAATACTTCATATTTATATAAAGGTGGTTTTTGAAAAGAGGGAGAAATTACCACATATTACCAACCACATATTGGCATGACCCACTAATAAATAATAACTAAAAAGTAAGATTACATTGCTGACTTTAAGAGTGCTACACATTTGTCAATGATTCATCAAAATCAGTCTCATATTCATGTTCACTTGTCATTGATCAAAGAATACATTTATTAAGTTCAATTTTAGACCTTTTAACAATATGCAATGACAGATTTATACATAATTAGAAAACATATTTTTTAAGATTTTATTTATTTATTCATGAGAGACACAGAAAGAGAGAAGCAGACACAGGCAGAGGGAGAAGCAGGCTCCATGCAGGGAGCCTGATGCCAGACTCGATCCTGGGACTCCAAGATCATGCCCTGGGCTGAAGGCAGGCGCTAAACCGTTGAGCCACCCAGGGATCCCCATAATTAGAAAACATCTTAAACATAAGGAAAAGTTTGGTAGAGACTTAAAGAATCCAGTTTCACAATAAATTCTAGGAATTATAATACTATCCATGTATTTGTCTCTTTGGGATTGATTCCAGTGGCCTTTATGTATTTCTGCGGTCAAAAAACTTTTAAAATCACAAATCAAAATGCTAAATATTGACATAGAACGAGATTGGAGGTAACTTAAATTCTAAGTCTTTGTCTTCATAGTCACTGTGTTGTCATGGTTTATTTTGTATTCACTGTTTAAACACAAGGATATGTAGTGCCACAGGGGCTGGAGACAGGAAGTGTGTTCTAAGGGGCTCAAATAACTCCAGATTCTACTGGGTGACAGCCACTGAGGGGGACACTTGACGGGATAAACACTGGGTGTTATACTATATGTTGGCAAATCGAACTCCGATAAAAAATATACAAAAAAACCCCCAAATGACTCCAGATTCTGACAAACTCTTAAACTTGTATAGCTGAATCTGTGTCAGGGCTGACTGTATACCTACCATTTCTCCAAATTAACTTCTATGTGGAATATAATGTTTCTTAAAGAATAATAACAAAGTGCTGATTTGAGACTAAGATACATGCTATTAAGACACAGTAATCACTGTTTATTTCCAACTTTAAGAATACTGAAATATTTTTTTTCAGAGAGTAATGATGTATTACTGACCTTGTTTAGGATTGCCAGAATGATGTGAAAATAGGTTGGTTTTAAATTCTCTACAGACCATGCATCTTTATTATATGCACCCTGGTAGATTGCTTCCACCTCCATAGTTTTGATGCACCACTGGCTCGCAGTCCATTGACCAGAACATAGTGATTTTCAGTGCTATGTCTGGGTCAACCAGCACTATGACTCAGATGGCGCAGGATCTTTCCAACCAAGGGGTATGTGTGTACTCAGAAACAGCTCAGGCAGCTGTGGTTTAGACTCTTTCAGGTCTGGCAGATGGTGAGGATAGATACATGTACTTTAATGGACAAGTTTTTCAAATAAGACTAGGATTTTTTTCAGAGAGGATTCAGGAAGAACATAACAAAATATAGCTTTGAATCAGAGGGATTAATTTTCTGATTGCTTTCAGGGCCTCTTTCCATTCTCAGAATTCAGTGCTACCTTTTGGGGATTGGTCATCCTCCAGATAAGCTGCATCCTGTCATCTAGAACAGATAAAAATGGGAAAATTTGCAGTAATGCAGTGTTTTCAAAATGTTCTTGCTAAGAATCACTTGGGACAACTTGTAACTACATAAATTACCAGACCTTTCCTCCAAGACATTCTACTTGAATAGTTCTGGGTTGGGGCCCAGGACTCTGAATAGGTAGACTAGGTGATTCTTATTTTCAGGCAATTTTGGATAAGAGTTTTAAGAGTAGTTATAAGAGTACATTCAATATAGTCTAAGGAACCTGGGTTTGACTTTCTGTTTGATGTTCAAATTTCCCTGAGTTTAGAGAGAGAACAATTTTCAGCTGTCTAGTTCTGACAAGGCAGGCCCAAGACTTTTTTTAAAGGTTTTATTTATTTATTTGAGAGAGAGCTGAAGAGAGAGCATGAGGTAGGGGGAAGAGACAGAGGGAGAAGCAGGCTCACCACTAGCAGGGAGCCCGAGGCGGGGGTCTATCCCAGGACCCTGGGATCGTGACCTAAGCTGAAGGCAGATGCTTAACTGACTGAGCCACCCAGGTGCCCGCCCCCCCCCCCCCGCCTTTTAAAAGATTTTATTTATTTGAGAGAGCAAGAGAGAGAGCATGAGCAGGGAGGAGAGGGATGTGGCAGGCCCAAAACTCTTTAATCAGAAGTGGACATGGTAGGCAAAGTGTAGTAAGTAACAGAACAAACTTTCTCAGGTTGTTTGTGGGGATAGGAGGATAGAGACTTACAAGGCAATGGTTTTCAACATGACTGAGAACCAGTTGTATTGTAGTTGAAAGGAATTTCCAGGTGCTTTTAATGTGCATTTTAGTACTTCTAAATCAGTGCTTCTCATTTGTTGGTTGCACATGGAATTATCTGAGTAGTTTATTTTTTTATTCATGAGACACACACACACACACACACACACACACACACACACACACACACACACAGAGGCAGAGACACAGGCAGAGGGAGAAGCAGGCTCCATGCAGGGAGCCTGACGTGGGACTCTATCCTGGGTCTCCAGGATCACGTCCTTGGCTGAGGGTGGCGCTAAACCGCTGAGCCACCCGGGCTGCCCTTATCTGGGTAGTTTAAAAACTGATGACTGGGTGCATCTGGCAGCTCAGTTGTTGAGCCTCTGCCTTCAGCTCAGGTTGTGATCCCGGGTCCTGGAATGGAGTCCCTCATTGGGCTCCGTGCAGGGAGCCTGCTTCTCCCTCTGCCTATGTCTATGCCTCTCTCTCTGTATGTCACTCATGAATAAATAAAATATTTTTTAAAAAGCAAAAACTGATGCCTGGGTCCCACCCGGAGGGTTTCTAATGTAATTGTTCTTGGGTGTGGCCCAGGCACTGGATAATTTTTAAGTTCCCAGGGTGACCTTAATATTCATCCACAATATAAACCTACTCCCTCAGATTGAAATTCTGTGATCTACGGTCTACACCTGGCCAGGTCATAATGGGCATTTGTTCTATAAATCGACAGGTATGCCATTGATAAATTGAAGCAGCAGGAAGTATAATCAGGTTTCACTTGAAACCAGAGTAGACTAGCAGAAAGTTGTGGTGACTTAGGTTTTGCATACAATTTATGTCAGTCTTCAAGACTCTGAAAATTCTTGGAGTAAAGGACTTTGAAAAATGCCTGATACATAGAAGACAATCAATGTGAAATAAATGAAAGACAGTAGAATCTGATGCCTGGAGGAACTGAAATACTTGATAGTGAACAGAAGAGGGCGCTCTGACACAAATCATATTGCATCGCGGTCCCAAAGGAGGTATGAGATGGAGGGGAGTTGGCATGAGAACAAGGCAAAAGCCCACGTTGTAAAATTAGATTTTAATACTTAAGATGATTTGGATGCAGGTGATAGAATACCCAACTAAAAGTCGCTTAATAAGAGGATGTTAATCAATTTCATAACGAGAATTTTGGAGTAGGCAGTTTCAGGTTAATCCAGCTGAATGACATCAGGGCTGAAGATTGGCTCTTCTAGTCTGTGATTCTCTTTGCTTTCCCTTCATGCTCCCAAGATGCCTGCCACAGCTCTCAGCATTCTGTCTTCACACAGTTGCATACAAAAGGAGGAAGAAAGGAGAAATTGAATCTGAACTGGTCTATTCTCAGAAAAACTCAGTAAAAAAAATATTTTCTAGAAGCTGCCCCCCTCAGCCCCAGCGGACTTTCCTTATGTTTTACTGGCTGGAACTAAGTTATATGCCAACCTCTGCATTAATCACTGTCAGAGAGGTAGAGGTATGGAGCAACGTTATTGTCTTAGATCATGTTTCATTGCCTGGGACCTGTACATCGCCATTGCATATCTTTGGTAAAGGAAGAGGGGATGAATATCAGAGGGATTTGCCCAACCTGACTAACTTCAGGTTAAGCTTAAAAAGATAAGGATGTAACTATATTTTTGCTGCGTGGGAACAGTTTGGTCTCAGAATTTGGATTACTTTGTCCAAGAGATGACTGAGGTGGCATTGGCAAGGAGCCACGCCAGTTATTACAGTGTCGGGTACTGAGTTTTGTATAAGTTGGCAAAACTGCTAACTAAACGTCACAAGTGCATGTGTATTATGAACAAAGAGTGATAAAAGACATGTCCTCGTATACAGAGAATTCACAGGAAATGGTTCAGCCAGGTGGCAGGTTTATTTTAATGGATACCAGTGGCAGGTTTATTTTAATGGATACCAGTTAAAGTCTGGTTGGGCGGGAAAGATGCCAAGATGTATTCTCTCTCTCTCTCTGTCTCTCTCTCCCTCACACACACACACACACACACACACACACACAGTTTTGGAGGGGAGTTAGTCTTGTTCTTGTTTGGAGATACTTATTGACGTGTAGGAATATGTTGGGGCCAAATAATTATGTGATCCATTGTTCTTCTCTGTATGAATTTCATATGGCTCTGAGAACCTCATTTGTGTGAGTAGTGTCAAGGGAAGCCTGTGTCCAGTCTGAAGAAACATGGTACCCAGCCTGAAGTGGATTGTTGTATATATTTGAAGAAAGAAATGGAAATCATGCATTGTGGTATTATACTTCTGAGCTTATTCTCTGTAGCAACATTAACACATTGCATATTTCATTATAAGTATCTTCTGGTGAGTTTTTGGGTAAATCTGATAGATGACTACTGTCTGACATTGCCTTTTTGCTGAATTTGTTGAGAGCTATAAAATGGCATCCTCTCAAATGAAATCTGAATTCTGGTGACTTCAAAATCTTAAAGATGGCTGTAGTTTTGTTGAAGCTTATCATTTCACAGAGTAGATTTAAATACATAGGAACTTTGATTCATTTTAGAGAATAAGAAATCACCTTTTCTGTATTTCACCCATGAAACACTAGTTCTACATATTATTTCATTAAAAAAATGGTTTCATGGTTCCATAGTTTTAATGATTCCATTGTTTATGTAGAAAATTGTGTGTTCAGTACCCTCTTCTTCATATTATCAATATATGTTAAAATCTTTGAAAGGTTTTACAACAGAGAAAGTTGCTTTCTTTATTTCAGTGTTTCCCAAAATATTTAAGAACCGAGTATATTTTTCTTGTCATATACCATGAAACAGGCTTTCTTAGCACATTTTAGAGATGCTACACTCCTTGATGTTTACAAAAATAGGAAAACATATTAAGAAATCATCAATCCAAAAGTCAGTCCTAGAGAGAGGTTAAGGTACCAAAACAAGCAAAGAACCAGAGGCAGGGCACAACAGGAAGTGTTTGAAATAATAGACATTAGTTCAATGAAGGGTTTGACATCTTTGCTATGAAAAGGGAAGTGAGGCAATAAAAGTAAGCAAGGGTCAAGAAGGTCTTATATGTTAGGTTAAAGAGTTTGGATTTCATAATGAAGCATTAGTCGTTGAAGTTTTTGAAACACAAGGATGCTTCTGTATTTCAAGAGGCTAACTCTCATCAGTATGATGTCTGGACTGGTGGAATAAGACCCTTTAAGAACATAATAGCAGTAGACCAGGCAGGTGGGAAGAGGATGGAAGAACAGCAAATGGAATTCTTTTTTTAAAAAATATTTTATTTATTTATTCATGAGAGACACAGAGAGAGAGGCAGAGACACAGGCAGAGGGAGAAGCAGGCTTCTCACAGGGATCCCAATGTGGGACTTGATCCTGGAACCCCGAAATCACGCCGTGAGCCGAAGGCAGATGCTCAACCACTCTTGAAGGGCCTTATAGGGATATGGATCTGCTGTGTTTTGGAATCCATCAAGAACCCTCCCTCCCACATTAAAAGCATAGAATGGTGGTTTCCAGGGACTGAAGGTGTAGGGGAAATGGGGAAAGGTTGGTCAAAGGGTACAAACTTCCATTTACAAGATGAATAAGTTATGGAGATCTAATGTGCAACATGGTGATTATAGTTAACAATACTGTATTATATATTTGAAAGTTGCTAAGAGAATTTGTGTTTAATGGGTATGGAGACTCAGTTTTATAAAATGAAAAAAGTTTTAGAGATCTGTTGCACAACAATATAAATATACTTAACACCACTGAACTGTACACTTAAAATGTACACTTAATAATAAATACATTTAATATTGTTATATTTTTACCATAATAAACCTGAAAAATTTTCCTAGCGAATTAATTATATTAATAAATTTCAAATATTATATGATCCTTGTTTGCATTTTAGGGATTTAAAAAACATTTTTATTCAAATCAAAACCACAGCGATCGATCACCTCACACCTGTTAGTGTGGTTATTTCTTTTTAAGATTTTGTTTATTTATTTGACAGAGAGAGAGAGAGAGAGAGAAAGCGTGAGAGAGCCCAAGCAGGAGGAGCAGCAGGCAGAGGGAGAAGCAGGCTACCTGCTGAGTAAGGAGCCTGACATGGGGCTTGAAACGAGGAACCTGGGATCATGACCCAAGCTGAAGACGGACACTCAACTGACTGAGCCATTCAGGTGCCCCAGTGTGGTTATTATTTAAAAAAAAAAGTGTTGGTGAGAAATTGGAACAATTTTATGTTACTAGTGGGAATGTAAAATGGTACAACCACTATGGATAAGAGTATAGACCAGTATAGAAAGTAAACCTATACCTATCATATCATCCAGTAATCTCACTTCTGGGTATGTATCCAAAATAATTGAAATCAGGATTTCAAAGAGCTATCTGTACTCCTATGTTCATTGCAGCATTATTCACAATACCTAAGACATGGAAGCAACTTAAATGTTCATTGATGAATGAATTTGCACACAATGGAATATTATTCAGCATTAAAAAAGGAAATCCTGCCATTTGCAATAATATGGATGAACCTGGAGAACATTTTGTTAAGTGAAATAAGCCAGATACTGAAGGACAAATACTACATGATTCTACTTACATGAGGTGTCTAAAGTTGTCACACTCTTAGAAACTAAAGAGAATGGTGGTTTCCAGGGGCTGGGACGAGGGGGAAATGAAGAGTTGGTGTTCAATAGGCATAAAGTTTCAGTTAGACAAAATGAATAAGTTCTAGAAATCTACTGTAGGACATTTTGCCTGTAGGTAACAATACTGTATTGTGCACTTAAAAATGTAAGAGGTTAGATCTCATATTAAGTGTTCTTACCACAATTAATAAAATTCATTATTGAATATATTATATATACTGCTAGATTTGTTTTGTCATTGTTTTACTTGGTATTTTTGTAGATGGTGCATATATCAGCCTATTGTGTATGATACACACACACATATATTATATATATATATATGTATCAGTTTATATCTTTGGTATCATCTTTCTCATCTCTGGGTATCAGAGTAATGCTTGCATTAGAAGCTCCTTTGAGGAGCTTTCCTTCGTATGTGTTAGAATGTTTTATGTAGCATGGAATTACATTTTCTTTAAAAGTGGCTTCTCAACTCTGGCACAGTTGACATTTTGGATTGGATACCTCTTTGTTGTGGTGATCTGTCCTGTGTTCTGTAGTATGTTTAGCAGCATCCCTGGTCTCTACACATGAAATATCAGTAGGTCCCCTGCCCCTCAACTGTGACAAGCCACAATGTCTCCAGATCTTGCCAAATGTCCTGGGGGGTGGGTGGCAACTCCTCCACATACACACTCACCAGCTGAGAAACCTTGGTATAAAGGAACTCTACCACTGTTTGCGCCTGGAGCCTTTTTAAGGAGCTTTGAGAGTATTTCTCATCTTTTTCATGATTATTAGTCTTCCAAAGTTTTTTACTTTTTGTGCCAATTCTGATATCTTTGATATTCTCACAAAACCATTTATTTAATGAATATAATCTTTCCTCTTCCCATTTTTTGTTTTTGAATATTTTTTGTTTTACCTTTGCCAGAGGTTTGTCTATATATCATTCTTTTTTAAATAATAAATTTATTTTTTATTGGTGTTCAATTTGCCAACATACAGAATAACACCCAGTGCTCATCCCGTGAAGTGCCCCCCTCAGTGCCCGTCACCCATTCACCCCCACCCCCCTGTCCTCCTCCCCTTCTACCATCCCTAGTTCTTTTCCCAGAGTTAGGAGTCTTTATGTTCTGTCTCCCTTTCTGATATTTCCTACCCATTTCTTCTCCCTTCCCTTCTATTCCCTTTCACTATTATTTATATTCCCCAAATGAATGAGAACATAGAATGTTTGTCCTTCTCCGATTGACTCATTTCACTCAGCATAATACCCTCCAGTTCCATCCACGTTGAAGCAAATGGTGGGTATTTGTCATTTCTAATGGATAAAGAAGATGTAGTTCATGTATACAATGGAATATTACTCATTCTTTTTTTTTTTAATTTCACAAAGTCACTTCCTGTTTCTTACCAAGTATTAATACTATGCCATGTGGATCAAACAAGTTCCTTACCAAAATGAATCTCTGAGCTAATTGCAGGACACAGATTTGCAAACCTCTAGTTACGGTATGAGAACAGCATAGGTTGGATCCTATGAAAAGACAAGAAGGATAACTAAATAATAACTCTAGGGTCAGGAAAGGCTTACCAGAAGCTGGAGCTGAGTCCTGAAAGATTTGAAGCAAAATCATCTTAGATACAACTATGTGGAGCTGGTTAAAAATGTTCTAGAAATTCTATGATCTGTCTCCCTTTCTGATATTTCCCACACATTTCTTCCCCCTTCCCTTATATTCCCTTTCACTATTATTTATATTCCCCAAATGAATGAGAACATATAATGTTTGTCCTTCTCCGACTGGCTTACTTCACTCAGCATAATACCCTCCAGTTCCATCCACGTTGAAGCAAATGGTGGGTATTTGTCATTTCTAATAGCTGAGTAATATTCCATTGTATACATAAACCACATCTTCTTTATCCATTCATCTTTCGTTGGACACCGAGGTTCCTTCCACAGTTTGGCTATCGTGGCCATTGCTGCTATAAACATCGGGGTGCAGGTGTCCCGGCATTTCACTGCATCTGTATCTTTGGGGTAAATCCCCAGCAGTGCAATTGCTGGGTCGTAGGGCAGGTATATTTTTAACTGTTTGAGGAACCTCCACACAGTTTTCCAGAGTGGCTGCACCAGTTCACATTCCCACCAACAGTGTATGAGGGTTCCCTTTTCTCCACATCCTCTCCAACATGTGTTGTTTCCTGCCTTGTTAATTTTCCCCATTCTCACTGGTGTGAGGTGGTATCTCATTGTGGTTTTGATTTGTATTTCCCTGATGGCAAGTGAGACATGAACAGAAATCTCACAGAGGAAGACATAGAAATTCTATGAAAGGATAGCTCTGAGTATGGGAAGATGTTGAGGATAGGTTAGGTTTTGGACAGATGTGTGAGTGGTGGAGGTAATTTCAGGTGAGGAAAATTGTAGACATAAAGCTTTAAATGAAAACTTAAAAAAATTAAAGTGTCTTTTTATATTTGAAAGAAAAAAAAGAATGCTTTTGAAAATCTCTAGAATGAGTGACAGGAATATGTGTGTGCTGTATGAAAATCAGGACGCTGAAGTAGTTAGAGGGCAAAAACATCAAAGTCCACTTTCAATCATACTTATTCATTATATGTCTGCACATATCATACACTTCCCAACTCCCCTTGTCCCTTTATAACTTGTCCTTTTTTTGAAGTCCTACATCATTTACATAACTGGAGGGATTTTTCTGGTGCCTGAGGAAACTTGGTCTTAATATGAAAAAAAGTGTTCCACACCCCTTAGCATTAATGTTACGGTCATTGTACATGCGCTTCCCAAATGACTTTTATGAGAAATGGCAGTGTTCCCTTTGGACCCATCTGATTCCTAGCATGATTCATAGTCCTATCAGGCAGTGTGCACCAATGAGAGAGTGAGTCAAGGTCAGGGCCACTGACAAGAAAAAGATTGGAGTGATAATGTCGTAAAATGAACCTGAGCTGAGGGTTTGGCTTTTTACCTCTCTAGAAATTTGAATTACCTGGGTTGTGATCTGGAAACGTGTACATTGCTTTTCAAATCATCATTTGTACTGCTGTTTCCAAAATTGTATTGTGACTTGTTTAGTTCTTCCCTTGTGTTCATGTCACGAAAGAGAATAGCTGAATGGTATCATGCCTTACCAAGTGACAAGTGTACCAACCTTGGTAGGGAATCCCATGTGGCCTTAAAGAGGTAGGCCATCGACAGTGAATCTAATCAAACTTTTACCAGGGGAATCTCTGAGGAGGTTGTCAAAGACCTGTGCCAAGAGCTAAAAGTACTTGTTACACCATTTTGCTACTTATAGAGTGTGATCTACATGCAGTTAGTTAGTGTGGTGTGGAATGGTACTCTCACTGGCTAGCAGTTCTTTGTATTTATGTATGTATACTTACGTTTGCTTTTGAATATCCTTTTCCTCCTGTATGCCTTTTCTCCCACAGTCCTGGCGGTGGGCCCTTACTCATTCTTCAGGCTATCACCCCAGTCATTAATGCTGGGAGGCTGTGATTCTTTTCTCCTAGGTAGAGCTTGTCATCCCTTTTTTGTGGCCCAACTATAACATGTACATTCCTATGTCATTGAACTTAGTGTGCTTTCTTGTAACATGTTTCTTTACATCCTCATCTCTCCTTGTAACTAATATACTCTTTGAAGGAAGGAGCTTTGGTGGTAGTCTTTGAAGCTGAGTGCCTAGCATGGTTAGTATGAAATGTTTTGGGAAATGAATTGAGTGTTGCTCTCTCTGTCACATAACTGTGACATGTTCAGTCTTCAATGGTAATAGAAAAGTTTCCTTTGACTTGGGGTAAAGACCCCATCTGTGACCCCAAATACTTCCTAATAGAACCTAATGTATTTTATTATAATTTTCTTTTCTATCTCTGTTTCTTATGATCCTTTTGGTACAGGGATTGTGCCATATTCATCTCTGTACCCCCCAAAGCCTAGTGTCTACATGGTTTAGAGTATATACTCAATAAATGTTGGATGGATGGATAAATGGATGGATAGGGGGATGGGTAGATGATTATTGGAAATAATGTGATGGAACAGTGACTTGGAATTACAATATCTGGATGTAATTCCCAGTTCTATCTATTATTAACTGCTTGATTTTGAGCAAGTCACTTCACTGTTTGAAGTCTTAGTTTCTCAATTATAAAGTAGAAACAATAATCCTTATTCTGCTTTCCTCAGTGGATTAGTGCAAAGAAAAAGATCAAAATAAAATAATAGCTGTGAGATTTAAAAGATACTTTTAATGGTCTTTGCAAAGTTATGGGTGATTAAAAAAGAAAAGCAAGTCAAAGAATGACCTAACTTTATCATTTCTATGTAAAGCTAGAATAGTCTTTTTTACAAGATTTAAAAATTCTTTTGATAGTGGGACACAACGCACTGATGCTGGGATAGATGAAAGGCAGACTTCTGTTATTATAGCTCTGAATGAGAAAAGGCTGCAAGGCAGGGCCACACAGCAGGTTGTATTTGGGGATAGGGTAACAGCAAGCTTAGAGCTATAGAGGGCAGCTTATGTATCACAAGTGGGATAGGGCTAGCTAGGTTTTGTGGGCTCCCTGTGGATTGGCTAATTTGAATAAATTCTTGTATTCCTGGGGGCTTTTCCTAGTTGTCTGGTACCTGGCCCTTGGGGCAGTTAGGGCAGATACAGAGTGTGTGAGCCTGAGAAGCAAAGTAGTTGGGATATGGACTTAATTAGCTGTTCAAGAAGACGAACTGGCATCTAGCCAGGGCCTCAAAACTGGGTTAAGACAGCCTTTAAAAAATATAATAAAATCTAAGGATCTCTAAAGCACATATTTTATTTATAACATCTACATGAGAAATGTTTTTCCTTTTTTTTTTTGAGAAATGTTTTTTTTTTTTTTTTTCCCATAGAGACTCCTAGTTTCCATCTAAATCAGTGGATAATATAGATACTGAGGACAGTGGTGGGGGTGCTGTCATCTAAACATGTCTAAATCTCACCTCTGTTTCACTCAAGCTTCCTGATAAAACTGAAGCATTATAGACATACTTCAGACTTTGGATTTTAATCCTCTGCTTTCAAAATTTGTTTATTAGTTTTCTGATCATATAATACCAAAATACAATGTTGTTGCTAAGATTGAGGATTATATATAAGGTACTTATCACAGGGATTTTAACTGTTTGGTCATCTTTAATGAATAAATGGATCTAGGCAACATTTAACAGTAGGTGCTAAAAAATTACAAAAGAGAAACAACCTGAGAGAATATACCCTCACATAGCAGTACACAAAGCTCCTATAAAATCCTCTTGTGAAAGAAATACCAATGAACAGGAAATACAGAAGACAGAAGAACATATTAATGAAAATCAAATAGATGAAATCAGCAAAACCCAGACAGTCGAAAGTTGTTCAGGGAAATTATGCTAGTTTCCTGTGGCTGCTGTAACAAAAGTCTGGATAATTGTAGTATTAAAAAAGCAGAAATTGGGCGTCTGGCTGGTTCAGTGGTTGAGCGTCTGCCTTCAGCTCAGGTCGTTAACCCCGGGGTCCTGGGATCGAGTCCCACATCGGGCTCCCTGCATGGAACCTGCTTCTCCCTCTGCCTGTCTCTGCCTCTGTGTGTGTGTGTGTCTCTCATGAATAAATAAAATCTTTTTTAAAAAGCAGAAATTTATTCTCTTGCAATTCTGAAGGCCAGAAGTTTGAAATAAGAATCACTAGGCTGAAATCAGAGTGTCAGCAGGGCCACCGTCTCCCCAAAGCTTCTAGAAAAGATTCTGTTCCTTGTCTCCTCCATCTTCTGGTGGCTGCCAGCATTCCTTGTTTTGTGGCCCACTTCAGGAGCACTACATCTCTGTGCCCCTGATCATATTGGATTCTTTTTATGTATGAGAGGTGTAAACCTCTCTCTGCCTCTCACTTGTAAAGATCTTTGTGATTGCACATAGGGGTTGCCCAGATAATCTAGGATAATCTCCCTTTTGCAGAATCCTTAATTTAACAATATCTACACCCCCTCCTTTTGCCATATAAGCTTACATTCTAGGTTTCCACAGATTAGGATGTGCATATCTTTGAGAGGAGGTATTTTTCAGCCTACCACAGAAAACAATCCAGTTTTCTATTAAAAAAAGGGAAAGAGGGATGCCTAGATGGCTCAACGTTGAGCATCTGCCTTCGGCCCAGGGCATGACCCCAGAGTCCCGGGATTGAGTCCCACATTGGGCTCCCTGCATGGAGCCTGCTTCTCCCTCTGCCTGTGTCTCTGCCTCTCTCTGTGTGTGTCTGTCATGAATAAATAAATAAGATATTTTTTTTAAAAAAAAAAGAGGGAAAGGGGAAGCCTGGGTGGCTCAGCGGTTGAGCGCCTGCCTTTGGCCCAGAGTGTGATCCTGGAGACTGGGGATCAAGTCCCATGTTGCGCTCCCCGCAGGGAGCCTGCTTCTCCCTCTGCCTGTGTCTCTGACTCTCTCTCTCTCTCTCTCATGAATAAATAAAATCTTTTTAAAAAGAGGGAAAGGATAGAAAGGTGAACTATAGATTATAAAAGATTTCAGATATATACAAACCAATTTCAATATATGGAACTTGATCCTGATTCAAACAAATACATTAAAAAAATAGAAGATAACTAAGGAGTTTGAAGTGTTATTTCATGATGATAAAGAATTATTACTTTTTTTCTAGGATATAGTGGCACAATGGTAGTTTTTAATGACAGAATCCTTATCTTTGGAAATACAGAATGGAATAGTCAATTACGAATTGAACAATATATTTCCATAAGAGCAAGATTTAATAAAAATGTATTATAAATGTTGGGAAGTTGTAACAGCTAAATAATAGCTGCTATTGCTTTTTAAATATTTTATTTATTTATTCATGAGAGACACAGAGGCAGAGACATAGACAGAGGGAGAAGCAGGCTGCTCACAGGGAGCCTGATGAGGCCCAGGATCAGGCCCTGGGCCGAAGGCAGATGTTCAACCGCTGAGCCACTCAGGTGTTCCAGTAGCTGCTATTATGAGAATTACAATCCATTTTTGAAATTAATGAGACCAATATTTCAGTGGAAAGAGAATTATGTTTTAATAACTCATTGGGCTTTTATATATGTTTGATATTTTATTTATATTTTCTCTGATTTACATATTTATTCATCATAAGTAGTCAAATAGCAATTGATCATACACCCACTTGCATATATGTGTTAAAATATATGTACATATTAGTTATGATTCTCCACAGAAACAGAACCAATAGGATATGTGTATATGTATGTTTGTACTTGTGTGTTTTGCGTGTGTATAATATTTTATTATAAGGTATTGGATCACATGATTATGGAGGTTGAAAAGCCTCAGGATATGCAGTTGGCAGGCTGGAGACCTAGGAGAACTGGTGTTATAGTTAGAGTCTATACCAAAGGAATGAGAATCAGGAGAACCAATGGCATAGTTCTTGTCCAAAGCTCAGCAGGCCTGAGACTCAGGAAGAATCAATTTTTCAGTTCACTTTCAAAGGCAGGAAAAAAAGCCAATGTCCCAGCTCAAACCACTCAGGCAGCAAAATTCCTTCTTACTTAGCCTTTTTGTTCTATTTAGGTCTTCAATTGACTGGATGAGGGCCAATCACATTAGGGAGGACAACATGCTTTACTCAGTCTCCCAATTCAAATGTTAACCTCATCTAAAAAGATCCTCACAGAAATACTCAGAAAGTTTGACGAAATATCTTGGTACCATGTGGTCCACAAATTGACACATAAAATTAACCATCACACATGTATATGTTATAGACTTCGTATATGTGTGTATATATGCATATATTATACACACACATAATTTTTCTTACTTGATGTCTATTTTAGGTCAGATTCTCCTGAAAACCAGACTCAGAAGTAAATATTTTATGTTGGATGTTTATTGAATGCTCCCAGGTTCAACATCTATGGAAGACTGAATAAAGCAGAATTGGGCACAGCAAGAAGGTGAAGCACAGTACAGTCGCAACAGAGCCAACCCCATAGGGAACTATAGAACTTGGATGACTCTTCAGAACAGTCTTTAATTGAGACAAAGGAATTGGACCTTTTTATTCCCATACTGACTACTCCTTGTGTATACTTTGCCCTTAAGAAGGGGCCATAACTGTGAACAAAGTGGTTCTCTTTAGCCAAGGGCTAGTCCCAGATAGGGTCTCACATTGAGCCTGCAGCAGCTAGCCATCTTGGAACCTATGAAAATGAGTGCATTGAAGGGGGGCTATAAGCAGCACATCACTCCATCCACTACAATCCACCCCTTTTCCCATCCAGATCCACTTACTGCATGTTCACATGATATGAGAATAGCCTCTCCTAGATTCTGATTGGTCTATTTTCCTGGGAAAACTTACAAAAGGAAGGTTAGTGGTCTAATAAATAGCCCCTGCTGCTGTAATTTATCTCAGAAATACAACTGATATTCATTTTTTCCATCTTCCACTACCCATTCTAGATTTTCTTAGACTAAGCATGTATTCTGGACTAGATGTCTTTCTTGGAGGTGTGATGCAGACACTTATCTTTAAGCCTCTTGGCTGTTCTGCTTGTCTATTTATCATAATTGGGTAAAGTAGCAGCAAAAGACACATCATTGGATTACTGGGTGCTGAGCATATTCTTCTCTGCCCCCATTATTTAACAGCAGCCCAATCCCATACTGATTATCAGGTTCAATTACCCCTATTGTGATGCTGAGTTCTTTTTGTACCTGTTGCTCTCTTAGTATGAAAGACTCAAAGAAACTGCAGCATCATAAATTTTAAGTTTAGTAGTAGTGTTACTATTACCTTGGTGAAAGCATTCCTTATATAGAAGCCAAGACCCCCTAGAACTAGAATAAAGAAATTTCAGGGATGGGAAGCACAAATTTCTTAGTGGGTCACAGGAAGTAATTATTAGCAAAGCCATTCCTAATATCACCCATTGGTTCCTAGACTCATCAATTCTACCTTTTGGTAATACAGCACCATTTAATGGTCAGCGATTTAGAGTGTCAACTCCAAGCTCTAGTTTCAGCTTTACCCTTGGAAAGTCATTCCAGGGCCATAACATACATCCTAACAAATTTAAAAGAGTAGAAATTTTACAATGTCTGCTCTCTGAGCACAATGGAATTAAACTGGCACAATGGAACTGATAGCAAGAGGACAACTGAAAAATCCCCAAATATGTGGAGATAAATCAAACACATCTAAAAACATCTAGGTCAAAGAAATCTAAAGAAAAAATTAAAAATATCTTGAATTAAATTAAAATGAAGATGCATTTTTGAAATATTTATTCACTTATGTGAGAGAGTGGGGGGAGGGGCAGATGGAGAGGGAGAGAGAGAATCTCAAGCAGACTCCCCACTCACTGCAGTGCCCAATGTGGGGCTCAGTCCCACATCCCTGGGATCATGACCTGAGGCAAAACCAAGAGTTGGACGCTCAACCAACTGTGCCACCCAGGTGCCCCTAAAATGAAAACACAATTTTTTTTTTTGAAAACACAATTTATCAAAATTTGTGGGATGCAGTGAGAGCAGTTCCTAGAGGGAGATTTCTAGCATTGAATTCATATTTTAAAAAGAAGAAAGGTCTAAAATCAATAATCTAAATTTTCACCTTAGGAAACTAGAAAAAGAGCAAATTAAATCCAAAGTAAGCAGAAGAAAAGAAAAGTTCTGCAGATCCAAGAGTAAATGACAATTATATAAAGTACACATAAAACTAGATGTTTTATTTTATTTAATTTATTTATTTTAAAGATTTTTTATTTATTTATTCATAGAGACACAGAATGAGAGAGAGAGGCAGAGATACAGGCAGAAGGAGAAGCAGGCACCGTGCAGAGAGCCTGACGTGGGACTCGATCCAGGGTCTCCAGGATCACACCCTGGACTGCAGGCAGCGCTAAACCGCTGCACCACCAAGGCTGCCCAAAACTAGATGTTTTATAATTAAAGTCTCATGTTCTTTTTTTTTAAGATTTTATTTATTTATTCATGAGACACACACACACACACACACACACACACAGAGGCAGAGACACAGGCAGAGGAAGAAGCAGGCTCCATGCAGGAAACCCGATGTGGGACTTGATCCCGGCTCCCCAGGATCAGGCCCTGGGCTGAAGGCAGTGCTAAACCACTGAGCCACCTGGGCTGCCCAAGTCTCATGTTCTTATTAGACATTTCTTGAAACTATCGTAAGTGCAATACAAGATTAAGTATAGATAGACAAGGTAGTGAAAATATTACTATAAAGAAAAATTTAAAACCCCTTTATTATTCTAAAAAGCACAAGAAGATTGAAGAACAGAAAAGTTTTGTTTATGTAACTGATTTCTTGTCTCCAGACTCAATAGGAGCCTGGTCTGAAGCATTCCTCTACCAAAATGTCAAGTTGAAGTTAATGACGACTATTTACTGAGTTCCTATATATATCTGGCACTATGTCTTGTGCTTTATATGTATTCTGTATTAAACAACAACTTTATTGAGTTGCTATGGCTATTTTCCTCATTGTACGATTATAGGATCTAGAAACTTTTATCTCAGCAGGCCATAGAAACAAGAATATTTCAGCAAAACATCTGCTAGGCTTATGAAAAAGGCACTGCAGATTTTACTGTTGTGTTTAATCATTTGTGAATCTCAGTTTTACTTCTGTCTCTTTCTGGAGAATGAGAGACTGTGGAGTGCTCAGTTTAAAAAATTATAGCAATGACCAATAACATTTGAAACAGACAATTAATAGAGAAAAATCAATGAAACCAAATGCTGGATCTTCGTAAAGATCAATAAAGTCAATAAGCCAATAGCCAGTCCACTTATAAAAAAAAGAAAGAGATTACAGATTACTAATATCAGAAATGAAAGAGAAGAAAGACATCATTATAGAAACCATGGAAATTAAAAGGATAATAATGAATACTGTGAACAACTCAGTGCTCACAAATTTGTCAACCAGGTGAAATGGACCAATTCCTTGAATGACGGAATCTTCAGACTCTCACAGTGGAAGAAATAGGCAATCTGAATAGGCCTATGTATGTTAAAGAAATTGAATCAATAATTAATATCCTTCCAAAAGTAAAATCACTGCACCCAGATAATCTTACTGGTGAGTCTTACCAGATAGTTAAGGAAGAAATTATACCACTTATCTATAGTCTCTTTCAGAGGATGGAAGCAGAGGGGATACTTCTTAACTAATTCTATGAGGGCAGTGTTACTCTTACACCAAAGCCAGACAAAGACATTACCAGAAAAGAAAACTAGGGGCTAATACCTCCCATGAGCATAGATGCAAAAGTCCTCAACAAAACATTAGCAAATCAAAATTTTTAAATTACATAAAAAGAATTATACATGACAAAATGAGGTTTATCCCAGGTATGCAAGGCTGGTTCAGTATTTAAAAATTAATTAATGTAATCTATCACATCAACAGGCTAAGAAAGAAAAATCACATGGTTTTTATTAATTAGATGCAGAGAAAGCATTTGACAAAATCCAACACTCATTCATGATAAAAACTCTCAGAAAATTAGAAATAGAGGGGAACTTTCTAAACTTGATAAAGAATATCTACAAAAACCCTACAGCTAACATAATTAATAGTGGGAAACTGGAAGTTTTCCCACTAAGATAGGTACAAAGCAAGGGTGTACCCACTTACCACTCCTTTTCAACATCATACTGAAGTCCTTGCTAATTCAATAAGGCAAGAAAAGGAAATATGTGTGTGTGTATATGTAAAACTCTTTGTTTTCAGATGATATAACTATGTAGAAAATCCGAAAGAATTGACAAAAAGCTTATGAAATTAATAAGCAATTACAGCAAGGCTGCAGGATACAAGGTTAATATACTTTCCTCTTTGCCAACAATGTACAAGTGGAGCTTCAAATTAAAACAATGCTAGCACCGAAAACATTAGCATCCAAATGAATGAAATACTTAAATGTAAATCTAACCAAATATGTACAAGATTTAAAGGAGGAAAACTGCAAAACTCTGATGAATTAAATAGATATACCATATTCATGGGTAGGAATACAGAATATTATCAAGATGTCATTTCTTCCCAATTTGATCTGTAGATTTAATGCAATCCCACTCAAAATCCCAGCAAGTTATTTTATGGATACCAACAAACTGATTATAAACTTTATATGGAGAGACAGCCTCTATCACCTCAGGATGGTCTCTAGTTGATAGTAAGAAGATCTTGCTTTTACAAGAGATGAATTCTTCCAACAACCATGCAAGCTTGGAATAAAATCCTCCAAAGAAATACGCAAGCTTGGAGAAAATCTTGAGCCCCAGGAAGGAATGCTGCCTGGTTGGCACCTTGATTGTACCCTGTGAGAGGTCCTGAAGCAGAGGACCCATTTGAACCATGTCTTGATTCCTAACCCATGGAAACTGTGGTTGAATAAATGTGTATTGTTTTGAGCACTAAGCTTATGGCTATTTGTTACAGAGAATTATGAAATGAATATAGTCACCCTGTAGGTTTCTCAAAACTGCTAGTTCCATTGCTGCAGATTGTTTTGGTAGATAGATTATCCTTTGGACCTTTCTGCAAAATATAATGAGTTACTGAGTTTTCTGGCCTTATATAGTAAATCTACTCTAGCATGCCTGCTTCTCGAGCTTTTTGATTCCTTCCCCTACCATCTACCATGGCAATCCTGGCATGTATTTTTCAGTTAGAGTGGTCACTTTTTCCATGTTTCTAGAAGCCATCCTAGTAGCATGTCATCACTTTCCCCTGCTTTTGCTAGATTATTAAACCCTTCATAATGGGGAATTTCTCCCATATTGATAAACTCACCACTTCCAACTATATTCTGTTCTCCTTGATTCAGTGTCTTCAGGGTCTAGCCCCATATATACCCCCTGCTAGATCCTCTAGTTCATTCAGTGTATAGTTACTTTTCCTTCTTTTGGCCAGATCAATACTTTCCCCAGCCAGGTTATGTTGTGACTTTACCTTAGTTAAAGACACATGTTGGCCAGAAAGGGAGGTGGGAATTGAGAGAGGATCCTGAATTGCCTTGCAAGGCAGAGGCCTGTGCATTGTCTTTAAGCAAAGGGTGAATACTATTTTATTTTTATTGGATTATAATTGACATACAATATTATATTAGTTTTAGATATGTAAGGTAGTGATTCAATATTTTTGTATATTATGAAATTATAACCATGATAGGTAGGTATAGTTATCATCTGTCACCATGCAAAGTTATAATAGTATTATTGACTATATGACTTATTTTATAACTAGAAGTTTGTATCTCTTAACAGCCTTCATGTATTTCACCTGTTCCTGAACCCCTCCCCCACCCCCGCTCTGGCAACTACCGGTTTGTTCTCTATATCTGTGAATCTGTTTCTGTTTGTTTGTTCATTTTGTTTTTTAGATTGCACATGTAAGTGAAATCACATGGTGTTTGTCTTTCTCTGTATGACTTATTTCACTTTACATAATACCCTCTAGCTCCATCCATGTTGCAAATGGCAAGATTTCGTTCTTTATGGCTGAATAAGGGTGAATGCTACTTTAACAGAGAGCAGTGGACCCCTGGTGGGTTCAAGGTAATCTGAGGATTGAAGAATTTCAAGTATATTGATGCAGATGTCCTTATCTCCAGAATCAGAGTCCCTTTTCTTCCTTGTGATTGCCCTTTGATATAGTATCAAGAATTCCAGCTTCTCTAGCTCCTCCCCTTTTATAATTAAGTCTGCCCTCTAGCTGCAGTTTTTTTTATATGCTGCCTTGGAAGTCCTCTGGCTGCTGACTGCCGCCAGGGAGGGGCCATAATTTTGGGCAAGGTGGCTTTTTTAGGTCAAGGTCAAGTCCCAGAGAGGGATGTGGCTGTGAGCCATTAGAAGACCCCACTCCTGCAAATGGGGGAAAGAGTGGCTTGATCCTGATGGGGATATCTGGCTAGAGACTGCACCATGTACT
Source organism: Canis lupus dingo (assembly GCF_003254725.2). Lineage (NCBI taxonomy): Eukaryota > Metazoa > Chordata > Mammalia > Carnivora > Canidae > Canis > Canis lupus. The sequence continues at coordinate 114,408,034 of NC_064281.1, read as the reverse complement.
ACGATTTCTAAAGCCTGTGATTATGGATTGTATTGCAGTTAAGAAGGTTTTCTTTTCAAGCTTAAATAGTTTTTCAATAGAACACTTAAAACAGAATGAACCATTTAACTATATTTTTTCAGACAATAAATATTTATGGAATGTTTACTACTCCAGGCACTATGATGGGCACCATGGATACAACCATAAACACTACACAATTGAAAGTATAAAACCATCCCCTTCAGTCCTGCCAGATGGAGACTGTGAATTAGAAACATCCTTGACTTAGAATTTAGTCATTATAAACATTATTTTTAAGGCTTCAGTTGTATCTTTCTGTAGTTGAGGGAAAGGCCAGAAAGAAGTGTATGGCTCAGCAATCACGTTATTTTCCACTCAAAATCAGCTAAAAAAATCTGAAAGGGAAGAAGGTATTAAGGAGATAAAGAGAAGGAACTAACACTTCTCTGCATAGTATAATAAACTAACAGTGTAGCAGGGGCTGTCCTGCAGTTGATAGGTTGGACTGTGCTGTCCTTGAGAATTACTGTTTTTTTTTTCATTTTTTAGTTGGTTTTACTAAGGTATAGCTTACATACAATAAGTTTCACCAAATTTAAGTGTACAATTTGATGAGCTTCAATAAATGAATATAATTATGTGACTCGTACCAAAATCAAGATACAGGACATTTTCATAACCTCCCAAGTTTTCTTGTGCTCTTTTCAATTTATCTCTTCCCTATGGATCAGATTTTTGTCAATGTGATTTTGCCTCTTCCGTAATATCATATAAATAAAATTTTACAGTATTTGAGGTTTTTTTCCACTTAGCATAACCCTTTCAAGATTGATCAACAAAGACTTGTATGTAATTATTTATGTCAGCATTATTCAAAATAGCCCCAAACTGGAAACAATCCAAATGCCCATCAATTAGTTAAAAGATAAAAGAACTGTTACACTCATACAGTGGAATACATCTCAGCAATGAAATACACAAACAACTGATAAATACAATAAGGGTCTGCTATTTTATATATATACTAAATTATTGGGGGTTTTACTGATAAATTTAACTTAACAAAGATAGGGGAAGAAAATTATTCATTGTCTTGGTACAGCTAAGTGTTCAAATGGGCTTGGATGCTGAGCAGCCAAAAAGTGACAAATAACTACTACTCTTGTTTCCCAAGAGTGATGCCTTTAGCTAATCTGTCTGTATCCTCAAGATTTTTCTTTGTTATGACCAACATTTACTCTTTTGTGAGTTGACTTGCCAGGATTAGGGAAGAGCCAGACTGATAAATGTAAAATCTACTGTGAGACTCTAAGATGTCACACTGGTCACTGGTATGAGCAAACACTTTAGGAAATTGATTCATTTGTAACAAGCATCTTAAATATAACCATACATATTGACTGGGTTTACTTATGGAATTCTATCTTATGAAAATAGAAATGCAAAAAAAAAAAAAAAGAAATGCAATCAGGGCTATTACAGTGATGTTCAATGTACTTTTATTTTATATTAAGATTCACACTTGGTATTCTGCAGGTCTGTGGGTTTTGACAAACTCATAATGTCATGTAGCCGCCATTGTAGTATCATGCAAAATAGTTTCACTGTTGTAAAAATCCCTGTGCTCCACCTATTTATCCCTTTGCTTCTCACCCCTCAATCCCTGGTGATCACTGATCTTTTTACTGTCTATATAGTTTTGCCATTACAGAATGCCATATAGTGGGAATAATATAGTACCTTTTAAAGATTTGCTTTTTTTCACTTAGCAATATGAATTTAATGCTCCTCCATTTCTTTTTGTGGCTTAATAGCTCATTTCACTCTATTGCTGAATAATATTCTATTATATAGATGTACCTCAGTTTGTTTAGCCGTTCAGCTATTGAAGAACAACTTGGTTCCTGGAAATTTGGGAGCATTTGTTGATAAGGCTGCTATAAATACTTGTGTACAGTTTTTGTCTGCATTTAAGATTTCAAATCAATTGGGTACAAATGATTGTACCCTTTTGGGTACAAAAAGAGTACAAATGTTATATGGTAAGAATATGCTTAGTTTTGTAAGAAACTGCCAAGCTGTCTTCCATTTGCATTCCCACCAGCAGTGAAAGAGAGTTCCTACTGTTCTATATCCTTGTCAGCATTTGTGTTGTCAGTGCTTTGGATTTTAGCCATTATAATAGGTGTGTAATAGTATCTCATTGTTTTAACTTGCAAATCCCTAACATATGGTGTTGAGCATCTTTACGCAGCTTATTTGCCATATGTGTATCTCTTTGTTGAGGTGTCTGTTTAGATATTTCACCCACATCTTAATTGGGTTGTTTGTTTCCATACTGGTGAGTTTTAAGAGTTCTTCAAATATTTTGGATACATGTCTTTTATCAGTTATGTGTTTTGAAAATATTGTATCCCAATTTGTGGATTTTTTTTTTTCCATTCTGCTAACATTGTCTTTCCCAGAGCAGGAGGTTTTAGTTCTAATGAAGTCCAACTTATTGATTTTTTTTCTTTTATGGATTCTGCTTTTAGAATTACATCTAGGGATGCCTGCATGGCTGAGTGGTTTAGCGTCTGCCTTTGGCTCAGGGCGAGATCCCGGGGTCCTGGAATCAAGTCCCACATCAGGCTCCCTGTAGGAAGCCTGCTTCTCCCTCTGCCTATGTCTCTGCTTCTCTCTTTCTCTCTCTGTGCCTCTCATGAATAAATAAATAAAATATTTTTAAAAAAGAAGTTACATCTAAAAATTTATTGCCAAACTCAAGTTCACCTGGATTTTCTCCAATATTGTCTTCTAGAATTTTATAGTTTTGTGTTTTATATTTAGGCCTATGATCCATTTTGTGTTAATTCTTGTGAAAAGTGTAAGAGGTATAAGGTCTGTGTCTAGAATCATTATTTTTTACATGTGGATATCTAATTTTTCTGGCACCATGTGTTGAAAAGACTTTATTTTTCCTCCATTGTGTTGCCTTTGCTTCTTTGTCAAAGATCAATTGACTATATTTGTTTGGATCTATTTCTGGACTCTTTAGTATATTCCACTGATCTATGTCTCTATTATTTCACCAATATCACACTGTCTTGATTATTGTAGTTTTAAAATAAGTCCTGACCTGAGTAGACATTTTTCCAAAGAAGACATACAGATGGCCAACAGACACATGAAAAGATACTCAACATCACTGAACACCAGGGAAATGCAAATCAAAACAGCAATGAGATATCACTTTACAACAGTCAGAATGGTGAAAATTGAAAACACAAGAAATAACAAGTGTTGCCAAGGATGCAGAGAAATAGGAACCCTTGAGCCCTATTGGTAGGAATGCAATTTGGTGTAGCCACTGTGGAAAACAGTATGGAGGTTCTCAAAAAATTAAAAATGGAATTACCATATGATCCAGTAGTTCCACTACTGGGTATTTACCCAGATAAAACAAAAACACTGATTAAAAAACATATATGCACCCCTTTGCTTATTGCAGCATTATTTATAATATCTAAGATATGGAAACAACCCAAAAGAATGAAATCTTTCCATTTGTAATGACATGGATGGAACTAGGTGGTATTATGCTATGTGAAATAAGTCAGTCATAGAAAGATAAATACCATATGATTTGACTCATATGTGGAATTAAAGAAACAAAACTTCTCTTTCTGCCAACCTGTGGGAGCCTGCTGGGAATAGGCTCCTGAAACAACATGTCTCAAAGGCCATTTTTGCTGGCTCTAAGCGAGGTCTCCAGAACCAGAGGGAGCACACAGCTCTTCTTAAAATTGTAGATGTTTATGCTCGAGATAAAATTGAATTCTATCTAGGCAAGAGATGTGCTTATGCATACAAAGTAAAGAACAACACAGTGACTCCTGGTGGCAAACCAAATAAAACCAGAGTGATCTGGGGAAAAGAAACTCCTGCTCCTGGAAACAGTGACATGGTTCATGCCAAATTCTGAAGGAGCTTTCCTGTTACAGCCATTGGCCACAGAATCTGTGTGATGCTGTATCCGTCAAGGATTTAAACTTAATATAAAAAATAGTGAAAGGGAATAAAGGGGAAAGGAGAAAAAAATGAGTGGGAAATATCAGAAAGGGAGACAGAACATGACAGTCTCCTAACTCTGGGAAACGAACTATGGGTGGTGGAAGGGGAGGTGGGTGGGGGGAGGGGGCACTTGATGGGATGAGCACTGGGTGTTATTCTATATGTTGGCAAATTGAACACCAATAAAAATTAAATTTATAAAAAAATTACTAACTTATGAAAATTTTTTAAAAAAGGTAAATAAATACAGGTGTAGATTTGTTCTCTTGTTAAAGAAAAGAAACTAACCAACAAAACAAAACAACAACAACAAAAAAAACCCCAGGCATTTAAGTAGAGAACAAACTGGTGGCTGCCAGAGGAGAGGTCGGCAGAGGGATGGTGAAATATATAAAGTACACACATCAAGATGAGCACCAAGAAATGTATAGAATTGTTGAATCATTATATTGTACACCTGAAACTAATATAACACAGTGTGTTAATTATACTTCAATAAAAGAAATAAACCAAATGAGCCTCGAAGTTGGATTGTTAGTTCTCCAACTTTGATCTTCTTCAATATTATATGGGCTATTCTGGTCCTTTGCTTTTCTATAGAAACTTTAGAATCAGTAAGTATCCACAAGTAGATTGGTGAGATTATTACTGGCATTGCATTAAATCTGTAGATCATTTAGGAAGAACCAACATGTTAATAATATTGAATATTCCTATCTGTGAACATGGAATATCTTCCCATTTATATAAATCTCTAATTTCTTTCATCAGAGTTTTGTACTTTTGCTCATATAGATCTTGTACATATGTTGTTAGACTTATACCTAAGTATTTCCTTTTTTCATACTAATGTAAATGGTGTTATGTTTTAAATTCCAAATTACAATTGTTCGCTGCTGGTATGTAGGAAAGCAATTGATTTATATATATTAACCTGTATCCTGCAACCTTGTTTTAATTGCTTTTGAGTCCCCATTTTTTGTTATTGCTAATTTTTTGAGATTTTTTATGAAGACAATAATGCAGTCTGAACAGTTTATTTCTTCCTTCTCAATTTACATATATTTTATTTCCATTCTTTATCTTATTGCATTAGTTAAGATTTCCAGCATAATTTTGAATAGGAACAGAGAGAAAATGCTTACATTGTTCCTAAAATTAGAGGGAAAGCATCTAGTTTTTATAATTAGGTATAATGTTACCTGTAGGTTTTTTGTATGCGCTTTTTATGAGATTGAGGAATTTCTCCTTTAAGTTGGCTGAGAATTTTTATCACAAATGGGTGTTGGATTTTGTAAATGTTTTTATGCATGTATGGATATATGACTTTATTTAGCCAGTTGATATGAAAAATTGCATTAATTGATTTTGGAGTATTGAACCAGCCTTACATACCTGGGATAAATCCCACTTGGTCATAGCGTATACCTCTTTTTATACATTGTTGGATTCTATTTACTAATATTCTGTTGAGGATTTTTGCATTTATGTTTATGAGAGACATTGGCCTATTGTTTTTCTTTTTTGTAATGTCTTTGTCTTTTTTGGTATTAAGGTAATGCTGGCTTTACAGGATAAGTTGGGAAGTGTGCCCTCTGCTTCTGTATTTTTCAGAACATTTTGGAGAGAATTGATCGCTACTTTCTCAAATATTTGTTAGAATATACTAGTGAAACTGTCTAAGCCTGCTACTTTCTTTGTAGGATGGCTATTAATTATTGATTCAATTTCTTTAATATACATAGTCTTTTCAGGTTATATGTTTCTCCTTTTGTGAGGCTCTATAGTTTGTATCTTTCAAAGAATTGGTCTATTTCACCTGGTTGTCAAATATGTGGGCATAGATTTGTCCCTACTATTTCCTTATTTTTCTTTTAGTATTTAAGGGATCAGCAGTGTTAGCCCTTTTCATTCTGATATTAATAATTTGTCTCCTCCCTTTTAAAGGCCTCTCAGGGAAGTGCATCTCCCCCTCCCCCCCAAAAGAAAGGAGCAACTCAAACAGATATTTGTGCACCCATGATCATAGCAGAATTATTCACAATAATCAAAAGGTAGAAAGAACCCAAGTGTCCCTCTGTGGATGAAAGGATGAGCAAAATGTGGTATATACATACAATGGGATATCATTCAGCCTTAAAAAAGGAAATTCTGACACATACTACAACATGAATGAACCTTGAGGACATTATGCTAAGTGAAAGAAGCCAGTCACAAAAGAAATATTGTATGATTCTACTTTTATGAGGTACCTAGAATTGTCAAATTCATAGATACAGAAAATATATTAGAGGTTACTAGGGATATGGGAGGAGAGGAGAAGAAGGAATGATTGTTTAATGGGTACAGTGCTTATATTGGTGATGGTTGCCTTGGGCCAATGGAGGGAGAAATGAGGAGTCATTGTTTTGTGGGTACAGAGTTTCAGTTTTATAAGGTGAAAAGACTCCTGGAGATAGATGGTTGCACAACAATGTGAATGTATTTAACTGTACACTTAAAAATGGTTAAGATGGTAAATTTTATTATGTGTATTTTACTACAATAAAAAAGTTTAAAAAATAATTTTTATCTCTTTTTTCTTGGTTAGACTGGATAGAGATTTATCAATTTTACTGATCTCTTAAAAACCCAGCTTTTGATTTTGTTGAATTTCTCTATTGTTTTCCTGTTTAAAACTTCATTGATTGTTGTCCTAATATTTATTATTTAATTTATTCTGGCTAATTTAGATTGAATTTATCCCTATTTTTCTAGTTTACTGAGGTAGAACCTTATATTGATTTTACACATTTCTTCCTTATTTTCTGGTATATGCACTTAATGCATTACACTTCGCTTTAAGCACAGCTTTTACTGCCGTAACAAATTTGTTAAGTTGTAGTTTCAATTTAATTTCATTCAGAATATTTTAATTTTTCTCCTGAGACTTCTTTGATCCCTGTGCCATTTAGAAGTTTGTTTTTAAATCTCCAAATATTTGGGGAAGTCTTACTCTTATTGATTTCTAGTTTAATTCCATTGTTATTTGAGAGCATGCTTTATATGATGTCTATTTTTTTAAAATTTGTTAAGGTGAGTTTTATGGCCCAGAATTTCATCTGTCTTGGTAAACGTTCTGTGTAAGTTTGAGATGAATGTGTATTCTTCTGTTGTTGGATGAAGGAAGTAGTCCATAAATGTCAATTAGATCCAGATGATTGATGGTGTGGTTCAGTTCAACTATATCTTTACTTATTTTCTGCCTACTAGATCTATGAATTACTGATAGAGGGGTATTGAACTCTGAAACTTTAAAAGTGCATCCATGTATTTCTTTTTGCAGTTCTGTCAGTTTTTGCTGCATATATATTGGTATCTTGACACTTGATAGTTGGTATATATACATTAAGGATTCTTATGTCTTCTTAGGTAATTAACCCTATTATTAGTAATGCCTTTATTTATTTTTCATGATTTACTTTGCTCTGAAGTTTGCTTTGTCTGAAATTAATATAACTATTCCAACCTCTTTTGGTTAGCGCCCATACAATGGCATATTTTTCTCTATTCTTTTACTTTGATCTATCTGTATTTTTATATTAAAGTGAGTTTCTTGAAGGCAACATATAGCTGGGTTGTGTTTTTCGATTCACTTTGACATCTGTCTTTTAATCAGTGCATCAATACCATTGGTATTTATAGTGAGTATTTATATAGTTTGATTTATGTCTACAATATTTTAATATTTGTTATTATTTTCAATGCATGACCCAATGCTTTGTTTCTTTTTGTATTACTCTTTTTTTTGCAATCTTTAGGAAAACTTTTTTAATAGGAAACTTTAACAGGTTATTACTATTTTTATTATCAGCTTTTACATTTTTTCTCTAAGTCTTTGAAATGCAGTTATCATTTCAAGTTTGCAAGCAATAAGAAAAAATAATTTAAACAATTTTTAGTGTATTAATTTATTTTTCTTCCTGTCCTTGCTTTAATTGACCATTTTATGATTCCATTGTCTTTCTTAGCATAGTAACAGTTATACTTTTTATATTTTTAGTGCTACCCTTGATTGCAGTATACATTTACAACCAATCTGAGTCCACTTTCCCTTCACATATAGTGTATGTACCTTATTGTAGAGTATTCCCAGTTCCTCCCTCTGTCTCCCATAACTTTGATGCCATTCATTTCATTTATTCATGATCTATGATCATCCCAAAAGTTGTGTCTATTTTTATTTTGAATAAATTATTTTTTGTTAGATTAAGAATAAGAAAAATAAAGTATTTTTCCTTCATTTATTTCTTCTCTAATACCCTTCATTTCTTTTCTTTTTTAAAGATTTTATTTATTTATTTATGAGAGAGAGAGAGAGAGAAAGAGAGGCAGAGACACAGGCAGAGGGAGAAGCAGGGTCCCTGCAGGGAGCCCAACATGGGATTCGATCCCAGGACCCTGGGATCATGCCCTGAGCCTAAGGCAGACGCTCAACCACTGAGCAACTCAGGCATCCCAAGGCAGGTCTACTGTTAACAAATTCTCACTGTTTAATTTTTTTGGAGACAGTCTTTATTTTCCTTTACTCTTGAAGGATATTTTCACTGAATACAGAATTCTAGGTTAGTGAGTTTTTTCTTTTCCTTTCAGTGCTTAATATATTTCACTGTACTCTCTTCTTGTTTCCATGGTGTTTGAAAAAAAGTGTGATAGAATTGTTATCCTTATTCCCCTATAGGTAATGTGGGTTTTCTCCCTTCCGATTTTATTTAAGATTTTCTTTGTCTTTAGTTTTCTTTAGTTTGGGTATAATATGTCTAGTTGTAGATTCTTTTGGAGTATCATCCTTGATGTTCTCTGAGTTTCCTGGATTTTTATTTTGGTGTCAATCATTAATTTTGGAAAAATCTCAGCTATTATTACTTTATTCATTTATTCTGTTCCTTTCCTATCTCATCCTTCTGATATTCCCATTATGTATATGTTATCCTTTCATAAGGATATTTGTAGGGATATTCCATCCCATATTTTAAAACTCCTTTTCCCCTTTTCTTTTCAATTTGGGAAGTTTCAATTGACATATCTTTAAGCTCTCTGATTCTTTGGCCATGTCTAGTCTACTGATTGAGCCTATCAAAGACATTTTTAAAATATCTGTTACATAGTTTTTGAATTCTAGATTTTCTCTTGAGATTTTTAGAGTTTCAATCTATCAACTTATATTACACATCTGTTCTTACATATTGTCCATTTTAAAAGTTAGAGCCTGTAGCATATTAGTTATAATTATTTTAAATTCCTGGTTTGATAATTCCAAACTCTCTGTCATATCCAAGTTTGATTCTGATGCTTGCTTTTACTTATCACAATGTGTTTTTTGCCTTTTAGCATGTCTTATGTTTTTTTGTTGTTGAATGCCATGCATGATGTATAAGGTAAAGGGAACTATGATAAATAGGCCTTAGTATTAGGTTTTATTTTATCTGAGTAGGAACTAGACTGTGTGTACTAGTTGTTGTAGCTGATACGTTGGAGTCTAAAATTTCCTCTAGTATCCTTACTTTTGTCTTACCTGTTGTCTTTGGTTTTTCCTAGAGACACCTTAAATTCAGTCTGAGATTTGTAGTTTTTTAAATCTGTATTATTGTTATTGTATAGTAACATCTGTATTATTATTGTATAATAACCTGTTATACAATTAATTTTATTTTGAAGATTTTATTTATTTATTCATGATAGTCACACAGAGAGAGACAGAGAGGCAGAGACACAGGCAGAGGGAGAAGCAGGCTCCATGCAGGGAGCCCGACAACGTGGGATTCGATCCCGGGTCTCCAGGATCACGCCCCGGGCCAAAGGCAGGCGCCAAACCGCTGTGCCACCCAGGGATCCCCAATTAATTTTATTTTGAATAACATTTTCTGTTAAATTTTTATATGTTAGTGGTAGGCATTTTGAAAAACTCAAAAATAACTACACACAATTGTTATACTCAAAGATAATAATTATTAACAATTTGGTATTTTAGACTTTACAATTGATAAAATAATTGATCTAAATGTGCAATTCTATAATAATTGGGTATATTATAGTGCTCAACTTATTATAGGTGCAACATTATCAGTCACTGAAAAATGTATATGAAGGCTTTCATAACAAAAAATGTATATAGGTAAATAAAAAGGACTATAAAATTGTATGTAAAATACAATGATAAGTATGTTAAAAATGATTATGTTCAAAAGTGTGTAGAAATAGCCAAGAAATGAGTATATATATTTAAACACTACACATAATAATGAGTGTATTTGGAAGTGACTTTGAGAACAATTTAGTTTTCTAAATTTTTCTCTTCCAAATATTGCATGTGTGGGCACACACACACACAGAGCAGGTTCTGTATTTTAGTGTAGTAGTTTCTGAAAGTGCTAGGTAGCCTGATACTAACCACACTAACAGAAGCAGCCCACATTTTATTAATCAGATTTATTTATTTATAGTGTAATAATTCATCATCTACTATTTCATAAAGCAGAAGGGGAATCATATTATTGGATGGACCTGAGTATCAATCTGCTGTCTTTGAAAAAGATAAAATTACTTTTAACTTATAGTGAGCAAATAGAGTTTTAATTATTACCTGATAATTTGTCTAAATGATTGTAAGTATAAATGCCTTGAGAACTGAGGAGAGAAAAAATAATCAGTAGTCCTTTGGTTGATACTGCCAGAACCATATCTTGTAGACTTTTTGCATTGGTGTTAATGGTAAAATGTTCCAGTGGGAAAGTTAGAGTGTAGCCAACATGACGCAATGCATTGTTAGTCAACCATTAATGTGTGCAAGCATCATCTAAAGAACTGGTCAAAAAGTAACATTTTTCTCATCAGGGAAATGTGAATCAAAACCACAATGAAATATCACTGTATACCTGTCAGACTGGCTAGTATCAAAAAGATATAAGAAGTGTTGGCAAGAGTTTAGAGAAAACAGACCTCTCCTGCATTGTTGGTGGGAATGCAGACTGGTGCAGCCCCTGGAACATAGTATGGAGGTTCCTCAAAAAATTACAAATAGAAGTACAATATGATCTGGCAGTTGCACTACTAGGTAATTGCCTAAAGAATATTAAAAAAAACACTAATTCAAAGGGGTATATGCACCCTTATGTTCATTACAGCATTTTTTACAATCGCCAAGATATGGAAGCATCCCAAGTGTCCATTGATCAATGAATGGATAAAGAAGATCTGGTGTAAACACACACACACACACACACACACACACACACACACAGGAATATTACTCAACCATAAAAAAAATGTGATGACATTTGTTGCAACAACATGGATGGACCTAGAGAGTATTATGCTAAGTGAAATAAACCAGACAGGGAAAGACAAATACCATATGATTACCCTTTATATGGAATCTAAAAAAACACAAAGAAAAGCAGAAATAGACCCATAAATACCGAAACTAAACTGATGGTTGCCAAAGGAGAAGGGAGTTGGAGGTATGGGCAAAATGCATGAAGAGGAGTGGGAGGTTTGGGCTTCCAGTTGTGGAATGAATAAGTTACAAAGATGAAAGGTATAGCATAGGGAATAGATTTAATAGTATTGGAATAGTGTTGTGGTGACAGAGGGTAGCTACACTTGTGGTGAGCATAGCATAACATAGAATTGTCAAATTACTATGTTGTATACCTGAAGCTAATGTAACATGTCAATTATAGTTTAATAAAAAATTAATATCTTGGGAAATAAAAAGTAAAAATAAAGTAGCAATAAGTCTTTTAAATTAAAAAAAAGGGTCAGAGATTCTGAATCAGTAAGCATTTCTTTTTTTTTAGGATTTTATTTATTCGAGAGAGAGAGAGAGAGAGAGAGAGAGGCAGAGACATAGGCAGAGGGAGAAGCAGGCTCCATGCAGGGAGCCTGATGTGGGACTCGATCCCAGGTCTCCAGGATCATGCCCTGGGCTGAAGGTGGCGCTAAACAACTGAGCCACCCGGGCTGCCCTAGTAAGCATTTCATAAAGACTGCAAATTTGCATTTTAACAAGCACCTAGGTGATTCTTTTTTTTTTTTTTTTTTTTTTTTTACCTAGGTGATTCTAATGAAGATGGTATAGACTATATTTTGAGAAATACTCAATAGGATGAGTGTGGGTTTTTGGTGTTAGGGAGGCATTTGTATAAATCCTTGATTTATTCTCCGACTAACTATGGGGCCACAAACAACTTATTAATAATGTAGGTTTAATATAATAGTTACCTCATCATGGTTGTTATGAAGATTAAGCAAGGTGATGTTATGTAGAGCATTTTATACATGATATATGCTCAATAAATGGTATTGCTTCAGGGCAACAATAATAGCTATTATAACCAACAAATACTGAAAGCTTATTGTGTGCTGAAAATTTTTCTAAGCACTTTTATCTCTATTAGCTCATTTTATTTTTACAACTTTATGAGGGAAGTACTGATATTATCCTTACACATGAGGAAACTGAGGCATGGATATTTTGTCTAAGGTCACAAGCTAGTAAGTGTTTTAAAAGAAAAAGTAGATTTTAAAGTAGTGTGGCTCCATTTCTGTATTTTTTTAAAGCTAGTATGCTGCAAATACATATATTTATATCCATTATTAAATGTCTAATATACACAACACAACTAATTGCATACGCAAATTTAAACAGTTGTCTTCAATATGTCTGGATTATTCTTTCTCATCAATTAGTTTTCAATGCAGTTTCCAATTGCAATATGGTGTTCAAGGATGAGTGTCCAATTCAATATTTTGAATCTGCTTTTAATTGCTTAGGGGCCCACCCAATGTCATCCAAACTCCTTAGATTTATTTTGCAAAATATTTGGCATCGTTCATTTCTGCCTAAGTCCTCTCATTGTAACGGTTCCTAAGATACACGTTTCTCTCTTCCCTGGATATTGCTCTATGCTAAAGAATGTTCTAGCACCACAAAATATTTTTGTGCATTGTTTCCAAACTGCAAAAATATTGGTGTGTACCTTTGTCATACCTGTTCTTAAAAATATTGTGTGGGGGGCCTGGGTGGCTTAGTTGGTTAAGCATCTGCCTTCTGCTCAGGTCATGACCCCAGGGCCCTGGGATCCAGCCTGCATCAGCTGTGCTCAGTGGGGAGTTGTTTCTCCCTCTCCCTCTGCCCCTCTCTTCTGCTCATGCTCTCTCTCGTGCTCTCCCTCTCTCTCAAATAAATAAATAAAATCTTTAAGAAAATAAACATCAAAATATTTTTTTTGTTTTTTCTGTTTGTGCAGTTTTATTTTTTATAATAAATTTATTTTTTATTGGTGTTCAATTTACCAACATACATAATAACACCCAGTGCTCATCCCGTGAAGTGCCCCCCTCAGTGCCCGTCACCCATTCACCCCCACCCCCCGCCCTCCTCCCCTTCCACCACCCCTAGTTAGTTTCCCAGAGTTAGGAGTCTTCATGTTCTGTCTCCCTTTCTGATATTTCCTACCCATTTCTTCTCCCTTCCCTTCTATTCCCTTTCACTATTATTTATATTCCCCAAATGAATGAGACCATATAATGTTTGTCCTTCTCCGATTGACTTACTTCACTCAGCAAAATACCCTCCAGTTCCATCCACGTCGAAGCAAATGGTGGGTATTTGTCGTTTCTAATGGCTGAATAATATTCCATTGTATACATAAACCACATCTTCTTTATCCATTCATCTTTCGATGGACACCAAGGCTCCTTCCACAGTTTGGCTATTGTGGACATTGCTGCTAGAAACATCGGGGTGCAGGTGTGCCGGCATTTCATTGCATCTGTATCTTTGGGGTAAATCGCCAGCAGTGCAATTGCTGGGTCGTAGGGCAGGTCTATTTTTAACTCTTTGAGGAACCTCCACACAGTCTTCCAGAGTGGCTGCACCAGTTCACATTCCCACCAACAGTGCAAGAGGGTTCCCTTTTCTCCGCATCCTCTCCAACATTTGTGGTTTCCTGACTTGTTAATTTTCCCCATTCTCACTGGTGTGAGGTGGTATCTCATGGTGGTTTGGATTTGTATTTCCCTGATGGCCAGTGATGCAGAGCATTTTCTCATGTGCTTGTTGGCCATGTCTAGGTCTTCCTCTGTGAGATTTCTGTTCATGTCTTTTGCCCATTTCATGATTGGATTGTTTGTTTCTTTGCTGTTGAGTTTAATAAGTTCTTTATAGATCTTGGAAACTAGTCCTTTATCTGATATGTCATTTGCAAATATCTTCTCCCATTCTGTAGGTTGTCTTAGTTTTGTTGACTGTATCCTTTGCTGTGCAAAAGCTTCTTATCTTGATGAAGTCCCAATAGTTCATTTTTGCTTTTGTTTCTTTTGCCTTTGTGGATGTATCTTGCAAGAAGTAACTGTGGCCAAGTTCAAAAAGGGTGTTGCCTGTGTTCTCCTCTAGGATTTTGATGGAATCTTGTCTCACATTTAGATCTTTCATCCATTTTGAGTTTATCTTTGTGTATGGTGAAAGAGAGTGGTCCAGTTTCATTCTTCTGCATGTGGATGTCCAATTTTCCCAGCACCATTTATTGAAGAGACTGTCTTTCTTCCAATGGATAGTCTTTCCTCCTTCATGGAATATTAGTTGACCATAAAGTTCAGGGTCCACTTCTGGATTCTCTCTATTCTATTCCACTGATCTATGTGTCTGTTTTTGTGCCAGTACCACGCTGTCTTGATGACCACAGCTTTGTAGTACAACCTGAAATCTGGCACTGTGATGCCCCCAGATATGGTTTTCTTTTTTAAAATTCCCCTGGCTATTTGGGGTCTTTTCTGATTCCACACAAATCTTAAAATAATTTGTTCTAACTCTCTGAAGAAAGTCCATGTTATTTTGATAGGGATTGCATTAAACGTGTAAATTGCCCTGGGTAACATTGACATTTTCACAATATTAATTCTGCCAATCCATGAGCATGGAATATTTTTCCATCTCTTTGTGTCTTCCTCAATTTCTTTCAGAAGTGTTCTATAGTTTTTAGGGTATAGATCCTTTACCTCTTTGGTTAGGTTATTTCCTAGGTATCTTATGCTTTTGGGTGCAATTGTAAATGGGATTGACTCCTTAATTTCTCTTTCTTCAGTCTCATTGTTAGTGTATAGAAATGCCACTGACTTCTGGGCATTGATTTTGTATCCTGCCACACTGCCAAATTGCTGTATGAGTTCTAGCAATCTTGGGGTGGAGGCTTTTGGGTTTTCTATGTAGAGTATCATGTCATCGGCGAAGAGGGAGAGTTTGACTTCTTCTTTGCCAATTTTAATGCCTTTTATTTCTTTTTGTTGCCTGATTGCTGAGGCTAGGACTTCCAGTACTATGTTGAATAGCAGTGGTGAGAGTGGACATCTCTGTCTTGTTCCTGATCTTAGGGGAAAGGCTCCCAGTGCTTCCCCATTGAGAATGATGTTTGCTGTGGGCTTTTCGTAGATGGCTTTTAAGATGTTGAGGAATGTTCCCTCTATCCCTACACTCTGAAGAGTTTTGATCAGAAATGGATGCTGTATTTTGTCAAATGCTTTCTCTGCATCTAATGAGAGGATCATATGGTTCTTGGTTTTTCTCTTGCTGATATGATGAATCACATTGATTGTTTTACGAGTGTTGAACCAGCCTTGTGTCCCGGGGATAAATCCTACTTGGTCATGGTGAATAATTTTCATAAAAATATTTGAAATTTTATTTCATATACAATTATTGTCAGGGTGCATCAACTCACTTGGCAGATATATAGAAATGGTTGATGAAATTTATAATTAATGATCATACATTATTTTTTAAAGATTTTATTTATTATTCATGAGAGACACGGGGGAAGAGAGAGAGAGAGAGAGAGAGAGAGAGAGAGAGAGAGAGAGAGAGGAACAGACATAGGCAGAGGGAGAAGCAGGCTCCATGCAGGGAACTTGACGTGGAACTCCATCCCGTGACTCCAGGATCACACCCTGGGCTGAAGGCGGCGCTAAACCGCTGAGCCACCCGGGCTGCCCCATATATTAATTTTTTACACAAAATTTAAATTTATAAAGATCATAGAGTGTTCAAATTTATTTAACTGTAATTTGAATTTCCTTGATGTGTATGTGTATTTGTGTGCATGTATATACATATATTAACCCCCAAAGTGAAATATGCTTAATATCAGTTGCTCCAAAGGAAACAATATAGGCTGATGAGTTTCCCAAACCAGGGCTTATTTAGAGGCTGTGGAATTATCTACACCTGCACATTTCTTTCTCATTTACCTTATATTCTACTCAAGGCTTTAGTAATGGCTGTAAGGAGATCCTAAAATTCAGATGAATGGGGTGGGGAGGGCAGATATATATACAGATAACCAACCAGCATAATACTATGGTTGAAAGCAACTGGTATAACACTGTTCTAATTATGTGTTGGTAGATGTTTAACAACTGGCTTGATAGGGGGAAAATCCTGATTGATAGCTTTTTCTGATTTCTGTGGTGTTAACACTCCTACATTGTCCAATTTAGAGCTAACAAACTGATGTCACTGAATATATAGGCAGGAAAGGATGCATAGTAGCATGCTGTCAATTAGTATTTCTACCAGACAGAGCAAAAGATGTAAATAATGTCAAAAGCATAGATAATAGTAAAATATCTAAGATATTATGAGTTTAAATATTTATTATTTTGCCTTTAATATAGTGCATTTAATTGTAATTTTATTATAATATTTAATAATGACTGCAGGAACCAGCCTGCAAAATCTCTGAAAATGTAATATAAGTTAAGCACTTGTGAGTTGAATAGGTTGGTTCTAGCACAACACTGCATTGACTCCTCTAGAAGTAGTAAAATTTTGCTGTATTTCACACAGATACCCATTCAAAGAACTACTGGGCACTAAAGTAAGGATAATTTCTTCTCCATTTGAGTGTGCATCCTCACTGCTACTCATAATAGTGAAAGTACTATTAGCAGTAATTAAGTTATTGAGGGTTTAGTATATGCTATGTGCAACTCTAACAAGTATTATGGATTTTAATATTTCATTTAAAACAGTGAGGCCTCTGAGGCTCACAGTAGTCTGTGATCCTGCCCTTATTCACACAACTTATGTGAAAGAGCTGGGCTGTATGTCCAACATTTGCCCAGTAGCAAAACCTACCCTCTTCAACAGGATCCTCTAGTGCATATATGTAAACATGTTGAATCATATGTAATTGCTAGCAGGTTTGACTTCTAAAAGGCCATTGTGTTTAATTTAATGTAGATATGGATACAGATACAGACAGAGGCATAGACATAGTATTGAAATAAAGTGCTTTCTTTCACCTGCCTGCTCAGGTTGACATGCTTGTTTAGCACTGTTAGGAGTTAGCAGAATGGAATGGGTAGATATCTAGGGATCAGAAGCATTGTGTGCTGTAGCAAGAGCACTGTGCATCGTGTCAGAAGATTGTGGCCCCATCCCTTACTAGCTGTGTTTAACAGGGACAGAAAACTTGCTTTACTTAACTCCTACAGTTTTTTTTTGGGGGGGGGAGGTTAATGTAAAAGTACTTTAGGCATTACTGATCTAAGAAATTATTTTTATGAGAATGGTAATATTTTTTGCATAGGTAACAAAGTTCATCCTGCATACCTATGGATGAAAAAATAGCAATAGCACTCACTACAAAAGGTGTGCCCCATTATTTTTCAATAATTGCATTTTATATTGTTTGCACTCCCTAGCCTTTTAATAATACTGACAGCAAAAATAGAAATGGGTTTAACTTTTGTACACCGACTATGCATCAGACTGTCTGGACCCTTTACTTATGTTAACCCATGCAATCCTCACAACAGTCTTGTGAAGTATACATCATTATTTTCAGTTTAATGTGAGTCTCATAAGTAGTTAATAAATGGTGGATCCAGGACTAGGAGTACAGTCTGCTTTTCTTGCTGGAGCTTTTGTCTTCCAGCTTTGACTCCTTCCACCTAAAGGGCAGAATTATGTCTCATAACTTCCTGTATTCATCTGCATGGTGAATGGCATTGTAGTCGAGATCTCAACAACCATTTGAAATGAATAGTTGAAACAATATTTTTTTAAACTTTGTAAAATTTAAATTCCATGTAGAGTTCTACATAGAACTTAAATATGTTGGATTGAAACAGTGTTAAACAGCTAGTTGAGTCTGGAATTATTTTCTTTTTCTTTTTTTATTTTATAGATTTATTTTTTATTGGTGTTCAATTTGCCAACATATAGAATAACACTCAGTGCTCATCTCGTCAAGTGCTTACCTCAGTGCCCTTCACCCAGTCACCCCCACCTCCCGCCCACCTCCCCTTCCACCACCCCTAGTTCGTTTCCCAGAGTTAGGAGTCTTTCATGTTCTGTCTCCCTTTCTGATATTTCCCACTTATTTTTTTCTCCTTTCCCCTTTATTCCCTTTCACTACTTTTTATATTCCCCAAACGAATGAGACCATATAATGTTTGTCCTTCTCTGATTGACTTATTTCACTCAGCATAATAACCCTCCAGTTCCATCCACGTCGAAGCAAATTGTGGGTATTTGTCGTTTCTGATGGCTGAGGAATAGTCTGGAATTATTTTCAACTTTACTACCTGAATCAGAAAAGGAGGGGCATATTTCCTATATTTCTGGGCTTGAAAGCAGATTCCCGTGTGGTAGAGAACTCTGAAAGGCCCTTTGGAAATCTTAAATTTCATTAATAATACTTTAGATGAATTCCTTTACTACAAGCACCCTAAGCATTCATAAAAGGGGAGTGTAATTAATACCACTGGCTATATTAATTGATATCTTTTTCAGCAGAATTTGTAAAGATACTCCATTTGGGATCTGGACGTGTGCTCAGGATTTGTTACTGGGTTATGTAGAATGTATAACTGATCAGAAAATGGACTGAAGTGATTCTAATTCATAATTCTCTGATGCTGTTAACATCCTCAGGAGGAAATATTAATGATGAAATGACAATGTGATAGAGAAATCAATGGCCTCTGTGTTGAAGACCAGATTTATAACATGAATGATACTTCCTGGTTGGGTGACTTTATTGAGTTACCTCACCTCCGTAAACCTCAGGTGTTGTCATCTATAAAGTAGAGATTATAATACCTTCATCATAGTGTTGTTGTGAGGACGAATTGGGTTAACATGTATACAAAAGTGCCTAGCACACAAATAGTTGCCATATATATATACTGACTGCTTCTAGTATAAGATATTTTGTCATATTTGGTTTTTAATCATGCTCATATCTTGTCAGAGTCAAAGAAGGTGCAGCACAATGTGGATTTTAAACTTCTTCGGGTTGTCTCTTTAGTGTGCTTTGTTCAATAACAAATTGTCACCTTGTACTTTCTTTGTTAAGATAAGTCAGTTCTGTGCCAATACAAACAGTCAAATTTCTAAACTCTTCAATCACCTTTGCTGTTAGTCCTGTAGGGCTACAGTACTTGCCAAATCTGAAATGCAAAGTTAATTCATAATACTAATGTCCTGTCACCCATAACTTTCTGAGCCTTTCAATGTATGTCAGTTATATTCCTAATTCCTGGGTTGAAAGCTCTTTAAATATTAATGGGGTATAGTATAAAATAGACTTCATTATAGTGCAAGTTAATTATCTACCCCTAAATTGTATTCCAGATGCATTCATTCAACAAGTATTTTTTGAGTACCTGTTATATGCTAGGCCCTGTTCTAGACTGAGAATTCAGCAGAAAACAAGAAAGATCAAGTTTCTGCTTCTACTAAGCTGACATTCTAGTGGAAATAGTCAGATAGCAAACAAAAAATAAGTAAATTTATACCATATGTTAGATGATAGGTACTGTGGAGAACAGTAAACAAGTGCTGTATAAAGAAATGCTGGCATGAAGAGTAGAGAGTTAAGATTTTCTAGAGAATGGTCATTTAAGACCTCATTAAGAATGTGTGATTTTAGCAAAGAGTAGAAGGAGACAATGTGAAGGGAGTTAATGTTAACTGATCAATTACTTCATCAGGTTCTGTGCTAAATTAATTAGATCGATTCTCTTATTTAGTCTTCACAACCACCAATAAAGTAAATCTTTTTGTAAACATTTTACAGTTGAAGGAACAGAAGGTCAAAGAAATTATGTAACTTTTAAAGGCCACACTATTAATCGCTGTTTCTCAAATTTCAAGAGAGATACTTTAGGTTTTTAATTTGGTCTCCTGAAGCTTCTTTTTCTAGGCTTGAAGTAAAAGGAATAGTGCCCCTTCAACATTTTTCTCCTTCTGAGTACAGCAGCAATCTCTTATAGCCAGCAAAAATCATTCACAAGTCCTTCCTTTATCTCTCTTCACTTGCACTTTTAATATCTCTCTTTGGGCTTTCAAACTTTCTAGTAGGTAGTGTGTTGATCTACTCAGATCCCCTCGTCAGTGCCAGTGCTGGAAATATCTTTAGCCGATGGCTCACAACTGGGACCCTCAAAGGGCATTGCTTTCTCATCCAAGATTACCAGGTGGTCTGTGGACAATGGCTGGCTGATGTGAGGGTTCAAAGAGCCAACCCCATTTCTTTAATTTGGTACAACTTTGAAAAGCTGGCATTCCAAGCTCTAGAGATTTCTGGAATATTCTCTAAGGCCTTATTTACAAAGAAGTGGAGATAAGCTTCCCTGTCTGTTCAGCCCTGCCTCCTTACTGTCCGACAAGGACATCTCCCTAGAATACTCCCAATGAACCCTGTGCATATAACCACCCATCTCACAGTCTATTTCCAGGAAATCTGACCTAAAATTAATCTCTAACTGGTTCTAAAGATTTTACATTGTGAAAGTCTGCTTTTTATTCTGGCACCTGGCTTTGAAATTCCATGTCTATTGTACTGTGGCAACTCAGTTCAAACTTCCAATTTAAAATACTGTTATAGGTGAAGTGTGATCTGAACAAATTTAACATGGATCAAAGTAGTTCAGTACAGTTTGAGTGAAGTGTATCAATGGGCTCTGATGAAAAATAAATCTGAAGAAGTAGGCACTGACCAGATCATGACATTCCTTATGGATTATTTTCTTTAGGAAACAAGGAGCCTTTGAATAGGTTTTAAGCAGGAGAATAACAATATCAGATACACACTTTAAACAGACGTCTCTGGTACAATGTAAAGAAAGGATTGGAGGCATGTCGATAAGACTAGAGGCAAAGGGACCAATTAGAAGACTAATTTAGATAACACTTGGTAAAGATATTGAAGGGGAGCAGAATTTGTCACCACAAAATATGCTTCTTGGTATAAATATTATCTTGAGCTGGCTATTTAAAAAAAAAAAAAACAGAAGAAATGGGAAAAGCTCTGAATACCTAGTAGAAATTACCTTTCTGTAAGACACTTGTGCATTTATGAGGAAAACCTCCATGTGTAAGAGTGTCTCCCTCCTTGTACAAGGAAAGGGAGGGTGACTCTATAATCTCTAGAAACTGTTATCCGCAGAGGAGGTAGGGACCTAAATCTGCATAACAACCTCACCCTTATTGTGCCTTTTTCAGTCACCTCTCATAACCTCTTCCACAGCCCTAGTATCTTTCACTTGTCTTCAGCTGGAGATGGTATTTTAGGTGTTGGCTTGGGCTGTTTCAAGGAATTACTCAGTTTTCCTGGGTCTCTCCCATTGATACAGAAGACACACCTATTACTAAATTTGTGTTTGTTTTTCTCTTGTCAATCTGCCTTTTATTACAGGAAGTTTCAGCTAAGAACCTAGAAGGGTAGAGAGAAAATTATTTTTCTTCCTCTGCGACATGAAATGGTGCTCCTTCAGTCTCTCTCCCCTTCCTTCCTTCTTTCCTTCTTTCTTTCCTTCTTTCTTTCCTTCTTTCCTTCTTTCTTTCCTTCCTTCCTTCTTTTTATAAATTGTAAATGTATATCACTATATTAATATTTATGTGAATCCTAAAACAAATGAAACACAGAAAACAAAAGACATAAGATAAAAAAATAAATAGAAATAGAATTTCTATTATTTTCTTCCAACAACTCAATGAATGATATTTATTTAACTTATCTTGGAATGCTCCTTTAGTTAAAAATATTGGATGAGGAATAAGTGGAATGATTTTCTTCTCCTATTACTGCAAAGAGATTTTTATTATCATTTCCTGCCATTATCATCCCATTTAACCTATAACATAATAGCTTTCATCAATTCTTAAAATGGGTGTTATTCTCCACAGTTACATTATATGTTGTCACTGCATTGAAAGGGCACGCAATGAGGGATGCCTGGGTGGCTCAGTGGTTGAGTGTCTGCATTTGGCTCAGGTCATGATCCCAGGTTCCTGGGATCAAGTCCCGCATCAGGCTCCCTGCATGGAGCCTGCTTCTCCCTCTGCCTATGTCTCTGCCTCTCTCTCTCTCTGTGTCTCTCAGGAATAAATAAACAAAATCTTAAAAAAAGAAAGAGCATGCAATGAAGTATATTTTAGATTGATAAGGTACATAAATATACTACTGTTGGTGAGATGCTTGAGTTGTTTTCAAGTGATCACAGGTACCTACGATTTGCAATGAATGAAAACCAAGAACTTTTTCTCTTATCATCTTGGCATTCCCTCTGTTTTAAATTCTTTAGTTTTAATGTGTAAACTTTCTCAAGATCATAAACTGAAAAATGGCCTTTGAGCAGTATTTGGAAATTTATAATGAATCCAGCAGTAGCTAATTATCTTCTTAGTCTCACAGTGAAAATGAACAGCAGTAATGATATTTCCCCATTTTGAACTAGCAGCAAATCTTGGGAATCCACACCCCCAAGTGCCCTAAATCTTAACCTAGTGCTAGTTGAAAATCTGTGTTAATTATTCTAAATTTCAGGTGAAAAATGGTATTTCCTCCTCTACATGTAGCTATAGATAATTTGTTAATTAACATTTCATTATT
The DNA here is from genome assembly GCF_003254725.2 of Canis lupus dingo. Classification (NCBI taxonomy): domain Eukaryota; kingdom Metazoa; phylum Chordata; class Mammalia; order Carnivora; family Canidae; genus Canis; species Canis lupus. The sequence goes on along the minus strand of NC_064281.1, from coordinate 114,385,037 downwards.
TTCAAGTAACTCAAGGGTAGTAATAGGAAATAATACTATGTGGAATATCAGTCCATTTGAATCACACATTTTGAACACATTTTTTTGCACTTTATTAGAAAAATAACGAAAAATTGTTGGAAGTATTCTGTAGAAACAGTGTGGTATTTAGGCTGAAGATGCAGAATCATTTGCTTCTTTTGTTTCTTTTTGCAAAAGAGATACGATAGCAATAAATTCATCCCAGCTCATAACAAAATTATCCATTGTAATATTTTTTTAGGCAGAAAGAAATGTGCCCTTCCTGAAAATGCTACCCTATATATGAACTATCTGATATAGTGAATAATGTTTGTGAAAAATATATCCAAACTGCTAAACTCTGTGATTCTTAGGATAGAAAAGTGGCAGACGGGATGTAGAAGGGTCTGTCTTACATCCTTTCCTACAGGAGGGCATCAAGGAAATGAAGGAATTCAGGAATGAAAGCCTCTATTGTGTTTTGCTTTTGTTTTTGAAGCAGGTAGAGTAGGGTGCTTACCTAAATAAGTCACATCAGCTCCTAACTCCCATCAGAGAGATTTTCCTAAGGGATGACCTTTTGTCACCTACTACTTTAGAAATGCTGTTTTACCCCCAGTAGGCAATTAAAGACAGATTCATCTATGACTTCATGATCCTCCCTATTACTCAATTTTATCATTCTGTTCTTTTCAAGCACTACGTGAATCTTGCTTAATGTCCATGGTACCTTCTACTACTCTCCCCTCAGTCATCTTACCATATTCTATCCCAGCTGAGACACCCTCTTTCTTCCTTTCTGTATTTCCCATTCTCTCTCTCTCTCTCTCTCTCCATCTCTACAAAATCTCTTGATTCTTTTATTGCTGATTAACTCAATTCGTCCTTAGTCTAGAATTAGCTTCCCAATGTAAATCTTATTTTGTTAATAGATGTTAACATTTGATCATTTTTTTAAAGATTTTATTTACTCATTTGAGAAAGAGCACTCACAAAAGTGGAGGGGTTGGGGAGAGGGAGAAGCAGGACCCCAGGATCATGACTTGAGCCAAACTCAGATGCCTAACCTTCTGAGCTGCCCAGATGCCCCGATTAATATTTTTAAATGAAATAAAAATATTGTAGGTAGAGCTGATCTCCTCTTTGCATCTCTCCACAGTCCAATTTCCCTTTTCCCTAACCTGCTGCAATTGTCAGCAGGAATTTGTTAAATCCTTCTAGTACTCAATTTTATACACATAACAGGAGGTGCTTCTATTTAAGATGTAAATTTTTAGCACTGGCCAGCTCTTGTTGAGTTGCTCTTCTTTACATTTCTACATTCCTTCTCACAGACATTCATGAGGTTTATTTTTAAAAATCTGAGAGATGATTGTTTTGTTTTTCTTCAGTTTGCTAGTAAGGTTGAGCATTTTGTCTTTTGTTTATTCTTGGACATTCCAATTCCCTCTTCTGCAAGATAGCCATTTTCTGTTGTGTCCCATGTATTTGATTTTCTTTAAATGAATGTCACAAATAGTTTCTCCAAGTCTACAACTTGTGTTTTAACTCTCTCTGTGCTATTTTTTGTATAGAACTTTAAAATTTTGAAATAATCAGTTCCATCAGTTTTCTTTCTTTATTTCTGCATGCTGTGTCATGCTTAAGAGATTCTTTCCTATCATAAGATCACAAAGATATCATTTATATTTTCTTCTTGTTATAGTCATATAGTTTATTTCAGGAATTTACATAGTTAAGCATTTTTATTTATTTTAGGTACGGTCTCATATTTTTAACATATGGAAAGCCAATTTCCCCACTTAGTTGGAATGCCAACCATATTGTGTACCAGTGTGTGTACAGATCTTTTCCTGGGTCATCTATTCTGATCCATTTATCAGCATAAACACTATTAAGATAACTTTGTCCTAAATCCTGATATATGGAAGAATAAGTCTTTCTCCTGGTATTGTTTTTTAACAAGGATAATTTTAAAGTTTCTTGGATTTTTTAGTCCTCAATATGAATCTTAGAATCTATCTAGTGCAAAAAATTTCTTTATAAGATTTTGATTGAAACAGCATTGAATTTATAGATTAATTTGCAGGAGAATTTTCACTTTATGATACTAGGCTCTCCCATTCTTGAATAGGGTTTATTCTCCATTTGTTCAGGATTTTTATGTTCTTTGAAAATGTTATATACTTTTCTCTTTGAAAGTATGTCTTTTTAAAGATTGTATTTATTTGAGAGTGAGAGAGAGCTTGGACATGGGGAGGGGCAGAGGGAGAAGCTGACTCCCTGCTGAGCAAGCAGGGCTCCATCCCAGGACCCTGGGATCATGACCTGAGCAGAAGGCAGACACTTAACCGACTGAACCACCCAGGTGCCCCTAAGGGTATATTTTAACATGTTTTTATCTTAACTCCAAGGAAGTTACACTAGTACAACACTGGATGTTTCTTTTCCATTGCATTTTTGAGTTGGTTATTGCTGGGGTATAGAAACACTATATTGTGTTTGTTGACTTGTGTTTAGTAACCTTGCTGGACTTTCTTGTCAGTTTATTCTTGAAAACCAACTTCTATTCTTTGGAGCCAAAATATAATGTGAAGGACGAGTTTGGAATAAAGAGAAAGAATAGCCTTATTGCTTTGCTGGATGAAGGAGGCTGTAGCAGCCCTCGTGGAGGAAGGGGCTTGGAGGTTTTATAGTTAAATACAAGCTCTAGCCTGTTTCTCCAGGAATGGTGTATGTGCTGCCAGCCTCGTTCATCATGTTTTCAGGATGGTACTGGGTTCCTAAAGTCAAAGGCTAAGAAGGGAGGAAGAGAGGTTTGCAGAAGAGAGGAAAAAGGTTACTTTAAAATAGAGATTCACAGGGCACCTTGGTGGTGCAGTCAGTTTAAGCATCTAGCTCCTGGTTTCAGCTCAGGCGGTGATCTCAGGGTCCTGAGGTCAAACCCTATGTCTGGTTCCAGGCCCAGCAGAGTCTGCTTCAGACTCTCTCTCCCTTTCTCTTTTCCCCCCTCCTTATCTATCTCTAAAATAAATAAATAAATCTTTAATAAAAAAATAAGTCACTGAAGCATTAGTGCAGCTATTTTTTGTTCAACTTCGTGCTTTTAAGCAGTTTCAGTTTCATTTGGCTGTGACTCCTGGTTTCTCACAGGAAATCCTATCATCAACAAACAAGAACAGTTTTGTCTCTCTCTTTGTTCTTTTGATTTTAATGTATCTCCTTTTTCTTAGAATGTTTCATTTAGAACTTACAGCACAATGTAGGAGTGATAGCAGGAATGCTTGTTTTGTTCCTGAATATAATAGACATGATTCTAATGTTTTACTATTAAATATGTTTTGTCTTAGGTTTTTTAATAGATATCATTTATCAGATTAAGAAAGTATTAATTGATTCCTAGTTTGTTAATAATTTCAGTCATGAATGATTAAATCTTATTGAATTGGTTTTTTTGCCATCTGTTGATATTGTTTTCTAACAGTGTGATAAATTATATAGATTTTCTTCTTTTTCCTTCTTTTCCAACTTCTAAGGTTTGATTAACGTGAGTTTTTAAAAACAGGTATCTATACCAGTGTGAGGGTGAGGGTGGGAGAAGAAGGGACTGGAGAGGAGGAGAGGAGAGGAAAGGAGCAGGGCAGAGGGGAGGGCAAGGCAGGGTAGGACAGGGAGAAAGAATTCTGCTCTATTGGTAATAAAGCGCCAGGTTCATCCCATCATGGATCTCATAGTTCACCAGACACACATGGTTCTTAAAACCACTTGTGCCACTTCTTCAGGATGATCTTGTTCCAATTGGTGCCAGTTTGGGCTGTGATCTTGGGGAGCTTCTTAAGGTTCCTGATGGTGTTATCACTGTTGCACTTAATGTGGTCCTTCTTCCCTAGATGGTTGTTGCAAACAACCTCGATCATCTTGTCTGGAGCTCAAAATGCCTGGAACCCACCAATGCCACAACCTCCTCACTTGAGGGTGGAGCCCGGGTCAGCACATAGATTTTCTGATATTGATGCATCCTTATATTCCTAAGATAAAACATCCTTGATCATTATGTTTATGTACATGTGTGCATGCATGTGCACACATAGCTGGATTAAATATGATAATATATTTAGGATTTTTATTTTATGCTATATACTTATGTTGATGATGAAAAAAAAGTCCTCTTTCCTTCAAGGTTCTTCTAGCTAGTCTAAGAATAAAGTTGACATGAGGCAGATTAATAGGAAGAAATTAAACAAAAGCTTAATTACATGTATACCACCTATATACATTGGAGAGACCCAGGAAAACTAACTCCTCCAAATGGTTGAAGCCATTGCTTTAAATACCCTCTCCAGGCAAAGATAAATGGTGATGGCAGGGGTGGGGAATCACTTATAGACGGTTACCAGGAAGAGCACAGTAAACAAAAGTAAGGTGGTTATGCAGATTTAAGTCCATGCCTTCTCCACTAGTAACAGTGTCTATAGGTTTATAGTCATTCTCCATTTCCTAGCACTGAGGGGGACACTCTTAGAAATGAAAAATTTCCTCATACGTGTAAATGTCTTTTATAAAAGGGTAACTAGGGGTGCCTGGGTGGCTCAGTTGGTTAAGCATCCAACTTTTGATCTCAGCTCAGGTCATGATCTCAGTGTTGTGGGAATGAACCCTGCGTCGGGCTCCATGCTCAGCACAGAGTCTGCTTGAGACTCTCTATCCCTCTGCCCCTCCTACTGCTCTCTCTTTGTCTGTCTCTCAAATCAATCAATCAATCAATCAATCAATCAATCAATCTTTTTTTTTTTTAAAAGGTGGCTAGCGTCTACTTGGTTTTCAAAGTTTCTATTGTGTCCACGGTTTCTTAAAAATAACCACCTTAGAATAATCGATATCCCAAAGAGGCATATTTTGGGGTGGCAAAATTTGCTCCTCTACATTTATTTTTATACTTCTCTTATTTGGTACAAAGGTTATACTCGTTTCATCAAATTTGTTGAATAGCTTTCTCTCTTTTTTGTTCCTGGAAATAATTTGTATTATATAAAGGCTATCAGTTGTTTAAATATTTGGTGAAATTTGTAAAGTTTCTTGGCATTCATATCTTTTTTATTGGGATGGAGTTAGAAATTGACTACCAGTTCAATTTTATTAGTGAGTGTAGATTTGTTTGTTTAAATATATTTTAATCATTAATAACTCTCAAAAATTTTGTTAAAATACTATTGTTTCTATTCTCTTATTATTTTAAAAATTTGTAATTATGTGAATTTTTCCCCTAATTCAGTTGCATTTTCCTATTATTTTTCTTGATCTGTTTTGTTACTTTTTAAATTTTTGTTGGTCTTTTCAGAGAACTTGTCTTTGGATTTATTGACCTTCTCTATTTTCCTTTGTGTATGTCTTCTGGCATCTAGTTTTGCTGATATAATTCAGCCTAATAATTGTCATTTTGTTTTAGTTATACTTTTTTTTGTTTTTTGTTTTAAGATTTATTTATTTTGGAGTATGTGAGCAGAGGGAAGGGCAGAGGAAGAGAGAAAGAGAAAGGGAGAGAAGCAGACACCCCACTGAGCATGGAACCTGACACAGGGCTCCATTTCATCACTCTGAGATCATGACCTGAGTCAAAATCAAGAGTCAGAAGCTTAACCAACTGAGCCACCCAGGCACTCCTAATCTGTCTCTTTTCTTTGGTGACTTTTCAGATTTGTGTTTGTCCTTTATGTTTTTAAATTTTTCTACAGTGTACCTTACCTATATGTGCCCTCGATTCTGGGAACAAAATGTCGAATATCATCTCTTACTCATTTTGTCTAACATTAAGGTACAGAGCAGGATAGTTGACTTATAAATCAATCATTCATCCAGTTACCCAACATCTATCATCTGGTAACTAACTGTTCATGCTCTTACTCCCCCACTACTTGGTCTCTGTTGTCTGACCCAAGGGAAGATATAGGAGCTGGCTGAGGCTACACTGTTGTGGAACTAGTGTGTCCTTTCTAAATGTCCCCAAATTCCCCAAGTTAGCCTTGTCTTCTACATCACTACCTGTGTGTTCTCTTAATCAGCAGAGTCTATTATGAAATGTCTGGCTTTCTACACGTGAGGCAAAAAAGAGATATTTTCATTTTTCTAAACTTTTAATGACCCACCAGTGCCATTATTAATAATTTTTCTGCCAGTGCCCTAGGCTATCATCTTGATGGCAAAAATCAAGGGTTTGTCTACTTGGTGGCAAAATCCAGGATGTGTCCATATGATGAGGAACCAAGTTCCCTTTGACTTGGTGACTTGTACTTAGTGAGAATACATAGGCATGCTATACCACCTGGCTTCCCAAAAGTCTGCAAAGTGGCTATGAGGACTTCTGCCAAAATCTGTGCTAAATGGTGTCTGAGTTTAAATTTCCTGGGGCAGTCTCCTCTGTTACAGGATCTCTAGCATCTGTGTAAATGCAGATGATTTTTTCACCAGCACTCTGATGTGTATTTAAGAAGCCTGCCTAGTATGCACCCTGGTTCTCAGCAAGAAGAAAACCATCTTTTAAAGCATGCAAAGATTCAGCCAAAGTCACTTGTGTGCTTTCAGAACCCAAGTGCCTTTAGGTATTCCATCAGGTTTTGTAGTTTCTTGGCCTCAGATGCCTACAATTGTTACAGCGTTTTCTGTGTCTACCCCGAGCAAGATCCAAAAATCCTTTTCTCCCTGGATAGAATTTACATTGTTGCAAATATCATCAAGTTTGGGCAGGTTATCACTACCATAGCAAGCAAAATATTCTGTCTAAATTAAATAGTATGTGTCTTGAGCAGCACATCCAGGCAAGGGGCAATTAGGGATCTTTTATAACTCAGGACTTGCCAACATCGGCTGTGATATACTACTCCCTCTCAGGAAAGAATTTCCTATTATGTTTTGTTTCTGGTTTTAAAGTTTAAGATCTAATGTAGGGCCTTAAACATGAAAATTCATACCCTTTCCCTTTCTACCTATTCTCCTGGGAACTGCACAGAAGCTAAGATTGAGTATGAAGGCATACATTCTCTTCTCCTTAGGATCCCTTCTAAAGATCAACCTGCTGGGGGAGTGGTTCATCCTTAAATGTCAGGCTTCATGCTCTCTCAGACCACTATCATAGACAGAAGTAGCAGCGACTTCTGAGGGGCCACATTCATTTCTTTCTCTTTTTTGCCACATTCATTTCTGCATACCAGCTCACCAACAATCATAGCCATGGTCTCAAATTTACCTTCCTCAATTCTATGGGCCATAATGAGGTAGGCGGTGATGAACATGGACACACATTCTTTGAAGTCCAAGGAGAGACTCTCTCCATGAAGCAAGTTTAAATTTCAATAGAAAAGCTCAGTTGTGGAACGTATACCACATTCTTTGTTTCTTTCAATTAATGTTTGCTTAATTTACCGCCTCCATCCTGCCAGCCAGGAAGGGAAGCCCATTTCAGTCATTCCTGGGGCCCACACCAATCAGGGTAGCTCAGAGGTCCTGAGGTCTTATATTAAAGCACCAATCCCTCTGATCATTAATCATTATCTGGGTATCTGAAATCTCTACACTCATAATTGCTGCTACTAATGATCAGTCTACAGATCATTAGTAGCATGATCTAAGAGTGGAACTAAGAGTATGTAGATGGGCAGGAAGGAGTCTTTGGGTGTACAAACACTTTTTAGAGATTAATTATGTTATGGTTCCTTTCTTGATCCTAATCTAGGTAAAGAATGTAGTTCTAAACTAGATAAAGAATAACAGAAATCTGGGTTGATGACTTGCTGTGTGTGCAACTGCTTCCTAGTGGACTAGAAGCTGAGGGTGGGTGATGGTCCAGTGAGGCCAAAGAAAAGACCCAGAGACAGTCATTGAGACATAAGTTTATTGGGGAAATTTACATACAAGGAGTCCAGGAGCAGCAGACTGGAGAGAGCCTCCCCAGCTGAGTTCTCTGTGCAGCAAGCTTCTATAGCATAGCAACTTAACCTAGCAACTGTCAGTGGCCCTTCCCCTCCTTCCATGGCTAGTGTTTCCAAGGATATCAAGGCCTGTCACCTAGACATTCTATGTTATAAGGGAGATAGTCCAGGTTGGCCACCCCAGGGTCCCTGACCTTGAACACTGAGCTACATGTTTTTCTGCACATTCTGCTTAATGGGAGTATAGATGAAGGAAGGGATTTCTAGATTCTCAAGATAGTAGTTAACAGAGGCATTCGGAGTATGATAGCTGTCCAGCGTGTAGCATACACTGTGGCATGCCCATGTGCAGCCTCAACAATATAAAGGCCCAAATACTCAGTTGTAAAAAGTTTGGAATGAGCACCCATAAACTGTAGAGATGTATTTGAAGCTCACATGTTCCAGATAGAAATCTGACATCTGGAAAGGGCCTATCAGAACATTCAAAAAATGGAAGGATTTAAAGTACAGTTAAAATAGACAAGTTTAAATATCGAAAGTACTAATGCCATACTTATATTCCTCAAACTATTACAGAATAATGCTTCTAAAAATATCTACATTTTAATTCAGGGAAATGCTTCCACAGAATAATTGAAATCATTCTTACAGCTCCTAAAATGGATATAAGCAGCCAAACAAGAATTGGGCAGAGATGGCGTATTAGAAATACAGTGTGATTTAGGGAACACAGACCATAAATATTTGATTTTTATTCTGCAGTTTAAGCCTTTTCCTGGTTAAGTTGTTTGTTTTTGCAATAATCATATTGCTTAAATCAGGAGGGGTTGGTAAATGTTTTCTGTCAATGGCCAGATAGTAAATATTTTACCCTTTGTAGGACACAAATAAGTGTGTCACATATTCTTCTTTGTGTGTTGTTAACATCCTATAAAAATGCAAAAAAAAATTTCTTAGATCATGAGCTGTATAAAAAGAGGCTAGGAGTTGATTGGCCAACTGGCTGTAATTTGTTGACCCCTGGTTCAAAATAATGCTCACTGGCTCTCCAAGTGTGATTCCCAAAGGAGTCTCTTTAGTGTCCTTTGGGAATTTGAGAGAAATGCAAGTTCATGCCCCAGACTGACATGACCAAAATTCAAGCATTCTTTAGTTTAACCAACTGTCCAGGTAATCCTGATGTTCCCTCGATTTTCAAACTGCTGATTTAGATTCAAGCAACAGCCCTTTGGCCAGGTATTCTGTTAGATTTTAGAGATAGGAAGATGAATAAAATCAATGTTTATCTGCTAATAACAATTTATCAAGGAATAATTTCCTGCCTAAGGAATGTAGCAGATTCAAGATTCACACTGAAGACATTTGGCACAAATCTTGATTCACTCCATGTTACCACTCAATGTTACCATACTGCCTGTCTGAGAACAGATATTTCCCTGAAGGTAACTTTTCCTCAGTGGTGATCATTTTCCTAATTTCTTGTTGTATTAGGGTTATGGGCTAGAGAGATAGCAACAAAAACCTGAAAGGACAGGTTTCTTCTCCCATGTCTTCCCCATGTCTTCCCACTTGCCTTTCTCACATTTGGGGTGCTGTGACACCAGTCTACCTTAAGATCCCTCCAGGTTCAGGGACCAATTCTGACTTTTGTGCCTGGAACTTAAAGAGCTGAGGTAAGTATCTGAGTGGTTTTGCTTCAGCTGTAGTTCCTTCTCCCACCAACAAGCTATAGTTCTAACAACCATGTTTCCTCTCATGCTGAATTTCTGGTACCTGAGTATTTTTGCTTCCCATGTTACTTCCTGAATTATTTACTTCTTCATGGCCACCCTTATCACTGTAGCTTTTCTTTTTCTTTTTTCTTTTTCTCAGTTCCCTTATCCCTGGCCAGTCATATCAAGAAGTCTGAACATGAGAATTTTAGCTGAAATGTTTGCTGAAGCTAAGAAACAACCCTCAGCACCTGTGATACCTGGAGAATGAAAACTGTACAGTCATGAAAAGTTGCAGCATTACTAGAGCGGCCTGGGTTCACTGGAATTTTATTACCCCAGGTATATAAAAGGTTTAATTGTTTTTATTTTAGTTAAATTTAGTTAATTAACATATAGTGTATTATTGGTTTCAGAGGTAGAGGTCAGTGATTCATCAGTTGCATATTAAAATCTAGTGCCCATTACATCACATGCCGTCCTTAATGCCCATCACCCAGTTACCCCATCCCCTCACCCACCTCCCCTCAGCTTGTTTCCTATGATAAGAGTCTCATGGTTTGTCTCCCTAATTTCAACTTGTTTTATTTTTCCCTCCCTTTCTCTATGCTCCTCTGTTTTGTTTCTTAAATTCCACGTATGAGTGAAATCATATGATCATAGTCTTTCTCTGATTTATTTCACTTAGCATAATACCCTCTAGTTCCATTCATGCTGTTGTAAATGGCAAGATTTTATTCTTATTGACGGATGAGTAACATGCCATTGTATATATATACTGCATTTTCTTTATCCATTCATCTGTCGATAGACATCTGGACTCTTTCCATAGTTTGGTATTTTGGACATTGCTTCTCTAAACATTGGAGTGCAGGTGCCCCTTCAGATCACTATGTTTGGATCCTTTGGATAAATACCCAGTAGTGCAATTGCTGGGTCATAGAGTAGTTCTATTTTTAACTTCTTGAGGCACCTCCATACTGTTTTTCACACTAGCTGCATTCCCACCAGCAGTGTAAGAGAATTCCCCTTTCTCCATATCCTTGCCAATATCCTTGTTTCCTGACTTGTTATCTTTGGTATGTAAAAGATTTAAATCTGCTATAATAGGTCTAGCTCTAGCTCCCTTATCTCCCAACATTGCTTTCTTTCCTTATTTTGTCCTTTCAGGTTTTTGTTGCTATCTCTCTAGCCCATAACCCTAATACAACCAATGCAGGACTTTCAAGCAACAGTTCTTGATAGTTAGCAATATAAGATTGTACAAACATTCTTGAGTACGAGGCATGAATACTGGAACAATCTCCAACTGTTCCAAACTTAAGTCTTAGAGATGAAAACTGTTACCTGAGCCAAAACACAAGAACATCTCTCTCTCTCTCTCTCTCTCTCTCTCTCTCACCCTATAAAAATATAATCCTGTTTTGACAGGTGTGTTAGATGAGTTACCTGATTTTCAGGTACTTCCTGATGTAAATCAGCTCGTTATGCCTTTTACTTCTATTTGAGTCACTTGAACTTTTTTCCCCTCAGCAGGCATTTACCAGTGCTACGTAGGGAAAAAAATCAGTAATTTCCAAAATTAATGTAAATACTCTGTTATTAATCTAATGTTAAATAATAAAATTAGTAATGCATTAAACAATTAACATTTTGTTATGTATTTGAGAGATAGTTCCTAAATGATATTGGCGTGAAATAATCACATTTATGTTCCCTTTTACTAGCACCGCTGATTCACAGAACTATATGCACTCAGTATGAAGTGTGAGAGAGGGCAAAATGACATCCACTTCAAAATGCTTATTTCCTTGAGTCAGCATGACATAATAGATGTCACTTACTGTGTTTTAGAACCCTCTCATTTCCTACATGCCTCTTAAGGTGTAATCAGCTCGCCATGCTGAGTGTGAGTCAAGGATTTAAAAATAGGCATGTTGTATAATATTGCCCCTAAATGCAAGGCAACTCCTCCATCAGGTATTCAGCCAAAGAAATAGGGAACTGTTTCAGTAAGGGAGAAAGAGATGTCTGTGATTTGGGCCTTATTAGCTTGCTTTAGAACTTAACTTCTGCCATAAGATGAAGTCTACTGTCTATCTGGTACTGAATGCTAATTCATGTTCTCATTGTGGAATGATGCCTAGCAAATCCACTATTCAGCCTATGATGAACTTTTCCATTTAGAAACCTATATTCATACTGACTAAGTAAAGTCAGGCTTTACTTAGGTCTAGAACTTAGCATATGAATATGTCCAAACATGGTTTCTAGATAGGAAATGCAGGGTCTGTAAAATCTAAAACTATTTGCCTTTTCTTAGTGATGATTACAACCATGGAATGAAGGAAAATCTCTTTTGTAAAAAAGCAGTTTGCACAGAATATCAGTCAACTATTTTTTTTTTACCTAGTTGGTTATCAAGTCAAGAAAACAAAACAATAATATCCAATACTGAATATCCAATACTGGCAAAGCATGAAGAAATCAGTACTCTTATATACTGTTGCTGGAAATACAGATTGACACAACCTTTCTTTGAGAACTGTTTGATAGTATCAGCAATTCACATATAGAAACCCTTTGATGTACCATTTCTATTTCTCTAATTTTTTCCTACAGAAACACTGATTCATGTGCTCAAAAATGTATGGACAGAGATTTCTATTGCAGTAATGTTTATAATAGTAAAAATTTTGGAAACAAAAATGCTCAGATAGAAGAATGACTAAATAAGTTATATCCATTCTGTAACATTCAATGCATAATGAAAAAACAAAATGAAGTGGATCAATGTATACTGATATAGACAGATGCACAGGATCATGGTTAAATGCAAAAACAAGCTTCAGAATCCTGTGGAGTGCTGTACAATTTCCTCCCCAAACTGTTTGCTTTCTATTATCTTCTCAAGTTATTACTTTATTCTTAGGTTTTATACAATTCACATTTGGATCACTTTTATGTTATAATTCTGTCTCTCAGGAGAATTAAAACAGCTGTTACAGAAAAACACTAAACCCTGGCAAATTATCTCAATGAAAAGGAAAAAATCCGTAAGTTTTCTTTTTGGGGAATATAATTTTAAAAGTGAACTTTTTGAAATAAAATAAATAAATAGCAAAAGTAACACAACGAAACCCCTCAAATGAAGTAGGTCAGCAATATAGAGAGTTATAAAGGAAAATACCCTTGACCTTATCCAAAATCCAAATTCTCTCCATAGAGAACCTTAAAACATATGGGTTTGGAGTATTCCAGATTTCTTCTGAGGCATCCACTTACACATACCTACATCTGATAACTACAGTTCTCTCGGACTAAGTATTCTTTTTTCCCATTTTAAACAAAAATGACTGTATGACACACGAATTCTGAGGGATTAGTACATATTCTCCTCAGAGAGGTCCAATGGTTTTCACCTCGCATCACTACTCCATATTCAAATTCTTGGGAAAAGACAGATCAATGGGGCACATGTTCTCCCCTTCTAGGAGATAGCAGACCACCTTTATTGATCATTCCACCAAGACTTTCTGAAATGATAGAGGGGTACTTCTCCAAAAGAAAATTGAAATGTCAAAAGGTGATAAAATAAACATCAGAGGGGCAACAACAACAGAAGGCTACATCTCTGTACTAGACTGGCTCAATGGAATGGGGAGAATATACAAGGAATGAAATATAGACTATAAGAGAAAAGGGGGTGCCTGGGTGGCTCAGTTGGTCAAGCATCAGACTCTTGATCTCAGGGTCGTGAGTTCAAGCCCCTCATAGGGCTCCATGCTGGGTGTGGAGCCTACTTAAAAAAAAGAGAGAGGAGGATATGAAGTATTGTGGTACAAACATGAGGGGGCAACTAACTTTACCTGGAAATTTAGAGAAATCTTAATGTGGCTTAAGGGATGAGTAAGACTTTTCCAGTCAGTGAATGGAATTCCAGTTACTGAAGCATGGAAATAAAGTAAAGTGGGGGTTATGCAGAACTTACCCTTTCTTCAAAGTCCAAATCAATCCCCATAAATTGCTTGATGTTATCTTATTTTCTAACTACTTATCATATGACTTCCTTATTTAGAATTTCATCAAATAACATGTTACATTTATCCTAAAGCCTTTCATGTGCATGTGCCATGTTTTGGTATTAAACATAAATAGATGTTTCATTTGTTATAAAAACTAAGATAATTTAAGAGATGGAATATTCCAGTCTATAAATGATCTAATACATGTAAGACTTGAATTGCCACTGGTGTTATGAATTTGACCTCTTCCTTTTATGGATAACATTACTTTGAGGTTAAGAACAGGGACCTCTCTGACTAATTTTGTAGCCCTTCAATTAATATTTCACTGTTTTATGACCTGATTTTGTGGAAATGTTAAATTGTTGATACAGTTGGTTAGTTTGTAGCTTTTTCCAGAATTGCCAGGGGAGAAGGACTTGGTTGATGAAAGTATCAGTGTCTCAACTACAGTATGATGAATTTTATTTCAATCATCTTTCCATCTCTGACCTAAGAAAATAATATTGTGTCACTTCTGATGTCCTTGAGGCTTTTGAACAACTGTACGTTGCTTGTGGAGAGAAATTTGACATCTGAGAGTAGGGCAGGTAAATGGAAAGGAAAGAATATATACAGAAGCCCAATTTAGTTCTGTATCCCTTGACCTAATCGCAGAAAGAGGGGTAATGAGGTTCAAAACAGACACTAATAAATCCTATAGCTAATGGTAACATTTTCCAAGGCATTTTGGCTGATTTTTGACAGAGTTTTTAATATTTTTTTGGATTTTTAAAGACTTTATTTATTTATTTGAGAGAGAGCGTGCACAAGCAGGGGGAGGGGCAGAGGGAGAAGCAGGCTCTCTGCATAGCAGGAAGCCCCATGTGGGGATGGGAGTGGGTTTGATCCCAGGACTCTGGGATCATGACTTGAGCTGAAGGCAGACTCTTAACCTGCTTAACTGCCTGAACCACTCAGGTGCCCCTTGACAGAAGTTTTAAAGGGAAAAATAATAGTATCAATTATATGTTTATAATTTTTAGAGTAATTTAATCTTTCTAATAGAAGGATAGTATATGTCAGGGACTAAATGTTCGTTTTCTTCAAATTCATATGTGATGGCATTTACAGAGAGGTCTCTGAGAGGTAATTAAGTTTAGATAAGGCCATGTGAGTGAAACCCTTGAGTGCCTTTATAATAAGAGGAAAAGAGAGGAGAACTCTCTCCCCTGTGTGAAGATACAGCAGGAAAGCAGCCATCTGTGATCCAGGAAAAGGGCCCTCATCAGAATCCGACCATCCTATGACCAGTGCTGTACACTATGATCAGGGACTTCCAGCCTCCAGAGCTATGAGAAATAGGTATCTGTTATTTAAGCCACCTAGTTTGTGGTATTTTGTTATAGGAACCCGAAATGACTAAGATGTCATATCAGGGTATAAAATGTAAGCTTTTCTCATAAAAAGTTTATTTCAAATATTTGCACATAGGGTTTGAGTAAAAATATCAGGACTTTGATTTCAGCTCCAATATGTAAAGTACATCAAGTTGCCATTCCATCCTAATAATAATAATAATAATAATAATAATAATAATGATAATAAAGCTGAACATACTTAAAATCAATAAAATTTCTTGGAACTATCACAGAACTGAGATATCTAGGCAAACTGCTGTCCTGAAATCTGGAGGGACAAGATGAATCCAAAGAGTCATAGCTAATGTTTTCTTATACTGGAGCAAGCCACTGTAACAATTAAATAGTCAGTTTGACAAGTTTCTGGAGGCTGAGTGTGGACTAGTTTGAGAATGAGAAACTCCTATGGGCCAGTCTTAGGGTACCCCCCTCAACTTTTGTGGTTTTAATTCTCACCATGTTCTCATGATGTATTAGTTTCCTCAGGCTGCCATAACAAAAGACCACAGCCTGGGGTAGCTTACACAACAGAAATTCATTTTCTCATGGTTCTGGAGTCTAGGAGTCCAAGATCAAGGTGGTAGCATGTTTGATTCTCTTAAGGTCTCTCTCTTTGGTTTGTAGATGGCTGTCTTCTTGCTGTATCCTTATATTGCCTTTCCTCTGTGTCCATGTACCCCTGCTATATCTTTGTGTCTCCCAACCACTTCTTATAAGGACACCAGTCAAATTGGATTAGGGCCCACCCTAATGGCTTCATTTGAACTTAATAAACTTTTTAAAGGCCCTATCTCCAAATACAGTCACATTGTGAAGTACTGTGTTAGGGATTCAACATAGGAATTTTGGAGGGGACACACTTCAGCCCATAACACATGGTAAACAGCCAAGAAAGATAACCTTAAGCCCTGGCAGGAAGAGGGAGGAAAGTAACTGTTTTGAGATAGATCTATAACAGAAGTCAATTATGCAGGGGCAAATGTTACCTGTCCCATATCCCACCTTAGGAAAGGGAATTTTCTCCACTCTAGCCCTCTCTAGTCTTCTGGTATCTGAAGGGATTAAGGCGGGGATGGTAGCTAAGAAATATTTGCAGAAATTATAGCCCAGGGACACAGGATCTCTCAATGACTGAGACTTAAT
The DNA here is from genome assembly GCF_003254725.2 of Canis lupus dingo. Lineage (NCBI taxonomy): Eukaryota > Metazoa > Chordata > Mammalia > Carnivora > Canidae > Canis > Canis lupus. The sequence continues at coordinate 114,368,832 of NC_064281.1, read as the reverse complement.
CATAAGATTATAGAATGCTTCCCCTCCTCAACATTTTAACACTGTGCCAACAGGGTTCCAGCGTAATAACTGTGATTTTAATGGTGAAAGAGCTGCAAAATGCAGGCACTTTTTTGAGGAGTACTTAAGGAAGTCAAAAGTCAACAGAGGAGACAAAAACAAGAACAATAGAAGAATTTGAAGACCTGGAATCTACATCTATAGGAAACTTTAAGCATAGCCTAACTCCTGGCCAGAATAACATAATGCTTCACACTAAAGGCCTTTTTACCTCAGTTCCTATTCCCAATACATCATGGCCACCTTTCAACGTAAAAATTAAAAGGTACACTGGAAGGAAAAATACCACAGTCTGAAGAGACAAAACAAGCATCAGAATCAGATATAGTTAGGAATTATCATATAAGAAACTTAAATTAATTGTGATCCATATGATAAGGGTTCTAATGGCAAAAGTAGATAACATGCAAAAACAGATGCATAATATATATATACACACAGAGATGGAAATTCTAAGAAAGAATCAAAAGGAAATGCTAGAAATCACAAACACTTTAAGAGAAATGAAGAATGCCTTTGATGCTTTATCAGTAGACTGGACATAGCCAAGGAAAGAATCAGTGAAAAAAAAAAAGAGAAAGAATCAGTGAGCTTGAAAATGTGTCAAGAGAATCTCCCCCAAACTGTAATTCAGTGATAAGAATAAAAGGAGAGAACAGAGAACCAAAAACCATAGGACATTTTCAAAGGTGTAATGTACATTTAATTGGAATACTGGGAGAAAGGAACATGTGGAAATGCAAAATGGTAGAGCCATTTTGAAAGAAATTTTGGTGGTTTCTTACAAATCTAAATATACTCTTTCATATGATTTGGCAGTCATATTTATTTGCTCGAATGAGTTGAAAACTTAAGTCCACACAAAAACCTGTGTACAAATATTTATAGAAGCTTTACTCATAATTGCCAAAACGTGGATATAACCAAGATGTTCTTCAATAGGTGAATGGATTTAAAAAACTGTGGTACATTCATTAAATAGGATATTATTCAGCAATAAATTAAATGAAATATGAAGCCATGAAAAAACATAGAACAACCTTAAATGCATATTACCAAGAGAAAAAAGACAATCTTAAAAAGCTACATGCTGTATCATAGGATCATAGACCTAATGCAAAATTTGAACTTATAAAACTTTTAGAAGAAAGTTAGGAGAAAAATCTAGGTAAAATTGGTATAAAATTGGTATAAAGGGACGCCTGGGTGGCTCAGCAGTTGCACGCCTGCCTTTGGCCCAGGGCATGATCCTGGGGTCCCAGGACCGAGTCCCACATTGGGCTCCCTGCATGGAGCCTGCTTTCCTTTCTGCCTGTGTCTCTGCCTCTCTGTCTCTCTTTCATGAATAAATATAATCTTTTAAATAATTAGTATAAAAATTAGACTTTATTAAAATTGAAAAATTCTCCTCTGCAAAATACACTGTTAAGAGTATGATAGGCCAGTCACAGACAGGGAGAAAATATTTGTAAAACACATATCTGGTAAAGGACTTCTTTCCAAAATATAAAAATAATTTTTAAATCTTAGCATTAAGAAAGTAAATACCCCAGTTAAAATATGGGCCAATTCTGAACATATATCTCACCATTGAAGAAAAACTGATGGTAAATAAGCATATGAAAAGGTGCTCAAATCCTTTTTATTAGGGAATTGGCACTTAAAATAGTAATTAGATAAAAGTTCTATTATGGTTTAAATTATGTCTCCTCAAAGATATATTGAAGTTGTATCCCCCACTACTTGTGATTGTGATCTTATTTGCAAATAGGGTCTTTGCAGACTTAATCAAGTTGAGGTCATTAGGGTTGACCCTAATCCAGTATGACTTGGTGTCCTTGTTAGAAAGGAAATGTTAGGTAATGACAAAGACACCCAGGGAGAATGTGTGGCTGCGGTGGCAGAGACTGGAGTGATGGAGCTGCAAGCCAACGAATACCACAGATCAAAGCTATGAAGAGGCTAGAAAGGATTCTTCTCCTAGACTCAGAGTGCTCACAGCCAGCTGACACCTTGATTTCACACCTCCAGCCTTCAGAACTCTGAGAGAATAAATTTATGCAAACTATCCTGTTAGTGATGATTTGTTACAACCACCGCAGGAAGCTAATATGACTATAAACCTATTAGAATGGCTAAAATCCAGAAGACTGACAATACCAGTTTTTTTTATTTCAAGTTTTTATTTAAATTCCAGTTAACATAGTATCTAATATTACACTGCATGTTAACCAACTAGAATTAAAATAAAAACTTAAAAAATTAAATTCCACTTAACATACAGTATAATATTGCTTTCAAGTATAGAATTTAATGATTCATCACTTACCATACAACATCATCACAACTGCCTTTCTTAATCCCTGTCACCTATTTCATCCATCCCCCTGCCTACCTCCCCTCTGGTAACCATCAGTTTGTTCTCTCCAGTTAAGACTCTGTTTTACGATTTGCCTCTCTCTCTCTTTTGCCCCCCCCATGTTTATCTGTTTTATTTCTTAAATTCCACATATGAGTGAAATCAGGTAGTATTTGTCTTTCTCTGACTGACTTATTTTGCTTAGCAGAATACTAATACTCATGTCATTGCAAATGGCAAAATTTCATTCTTTTATGGCTGTATAATATTCCTTTTTAATACAAAAATTTTATTTTTTAAATTACATTTAATTAATTTATTTTTATATTTTATTTTATTTTTTATTTTTTAATAATAAATTTATTTTTTATTGGTGTTCATTTTGCCAACATACAGAATAACACCCAGTGCTCATCCCGTCAAGTGCCCCCCTCAGTGCCTGACACCCACTCACCCCCACCCCCCACCCTCCTCCCCTTCCACCACCCCTAGTTCGTTTCCCAGAGTTAGGAGTCTTCATGTTCTGTCTCCCTTTCTGATATTTCCTACCCATTTCTTCTCCCTTCCCTTCTATTCCCTTTCACTATTATTTATATCCCCAAATGAATGAGAACATGTAATGTTTGTCCTTCTCCGATTGACTCATTTCACTCAGCATAATGCCCTCCAGTTCCATCCACGTTGAAGCAAATGGTGGGTATTTGTCGTTTCTAATGGCTGAGGAATATTCCATTGTATACATAAACCACCTCTTCTTTATCCATTCATCATTCGATGGACACTGAGGCTCCTTCCACAGTTTGGCTATTCCTATATATACATGTATACACATATACACATATATGTGTCATACATGACATATACACACATAGATGTATACATGTTTAAATAGGAATATTATACATGTATATATAGGAATACATGTATATATGCATGTCATATGTATATATAATATATGTGTATGCATATCATATACATGTCATATATATACACACATATATGTATACATGTATATATAGGAATATTATATATACACATAGTGTATATATAATGATGAATACATACATATACACACACCACATATTCTTTGTCCGTTCATCAGTCAGTGGACATTTGGGCTCTTCCCATAATTTGGCTATTGTTGATAATGCTATAAACCTCAGGGTGCATGTATCCCCTCAAATTAGTGTTTTTGTATCCTTTGGGTAAATACCCACTAGTGTAATTACTGGAGCATGGGGTATTTCTGTTTTTAACTTTTTGAAGAAACTCCATATTGTTTTCCACAGTGGCTGTACCAGTTTACATTCCCACCAACAGTGTAAAAGGGTTCCCCTTTCTCCTCATCCTCACCAACACCTATTGTTTCCTGTGTTGTTCATTTTAGCCATTCTGTTAGATGTGAGGTGATATCTCATTGTAGTTTTGATTTATATTTCCCTGATGACAAGTGATGATGAGCATCTTTCCATATGTCTGTTGGCCATCCGTAAAAATTCTTTGGAAAAACATCTATTCAGGTCTTCTGCCCATTTTTTGATTGGATTATTTGTTTTGGGGGCATTGCATTTGATAAGTTCTTTACAATCTTTTGGATACTAACCCTTTATCAGATATGTCATTTGCAAATATCTTCTTCCATTTTGTTGCCTTTTAGTTTTGTTGTTTCCTTTGCTGTGCAGAAGCTTTTAATCTTGATAAAGTCCCAATAGCTTATTTTTGATTTAGGATTTTGATGGTTTCCTGTCTCACATTTAGGTCTTTCATCCATTTTTAATTTATTTTTGTGTATGGTGTAAGAAAGTGGTCCAGTTTCATTCCTTTGCATGGTGCTGTCCAGTTTCCCCGACACAATTTGTTGGAGAGACTGTCTTTTTTCTGTTGGATAGTCTTTCTTGCTTTGTCGAAGATTAGTTGACCATAGAGTTAAGGGTCCATTTCTGGGTTCGCTATTCTATTCCATTGATCTGTGTGTCTTCCTTTGTGCTGGTACCATAGTATCTTGATCACTACAGCTTTGTAGTACATCTTGAAGTCCAGAATTGTGATGCCTCCAGCTGTGCTTTTCTTTTTCAGCATTGCTTCTGACAATACCAATTTTTGACTAGGACGCATAGGAACAAAAACTCATTAATTGCTGGTGGGAATGAAGAATGGTACAGCCACTTTGAAAACAGTATGGTAGTTTCTTACAAAACTAAACATTTTCTTACTATATAATCCAGCAATCATGCTCCTAGGTATTTTCCCAAGTGATATGAGAACTTATGCTCATTCAAAAGTTAGCAAATGAATGCTCACAGTTGCTTTATTCATAATAGCCCCAAACTAGGAGCAATCAGGATGTCTTTCATTAGATGAATTGATAAACAGTCTGTGGTGCATCCAGACAATGAAATATCATTTAGTGCCAAAAACAAATGAGTTATCAAGCCACAAAGAGTCATGGCTGAATTTGAAATACATATTGCTAAGTAAAGGGACCCTCTAAAAAGGCTACATGTTGTGATTCTAACTATAAGACATTCTGGAAAAGGCTAACCTAGTATACAGACATATATTTCCTTCCACAAATATCTGAGATGGCCTAGAAGCAAAGACAACCCTAACAGCAATTAGCATACCTAATTGACCATGGTTTCTAATGCTGTTGTCCAGTAAAAGGGCCCCTTGGAGAAATGACTGATTCTCAGACTAGAGCAGGAAATATATGGAATGAATCTGGATCATCTTCTGGTGCCACAAAGGAAGTGCTTAAAAAACCCACAATGCTGGGGTTTTATTCAAGAGATATAGGAAAAAATTGAAGAGCTTTCAATGACCAAAGCTGAAATATTAGACCAACAAAGTTGGATTGTAACCCAACAGGTACAGTAAATATCCATGACTTCATACTGGTATAAATGGTTAAATAAGTACATAAATGGAGTAAATAGGCAAATCTCCCAAGCGTAATAATTCCAGCAGATTTATGTAGATCCTCTGTCTTCAAGGAAATGGGGCATAGCTCCTCACTCCCTAACTGTGGACTATGCATAGTGACTTCCAAAGAGGACAGTATGGAAAGGGAAAAGAAGAATGACTTTGTAGGAAAGAATCCTGAAAAACACTATTGAGCCAGGTGGTCAAAGTCAGCAACAGCAGTGGTGAGTACTACAGATATGATGTGATGAGAATGGCTCCTTATTCCTTGATCTTCCAAAAACACATAGCCCCATCCAAATGGCCAGGAAATACATCAGACAAATCTCAGTAGAGTGCTATTATACAAAGTAACTACAACTGTTCAAAACTGTCAAGGTCATCAGAAACAAAGGAGGTCTGGGAAACTCAGAGCAAGATGAGCCTAAGGAGACATGATCTCTAAATGTAATGGGGTATCCCAGAGGGGATTCTGGAACAGAAAAGGGTAATTAGATAAAAACTAAGGATATCTGAATAAGGTATAGACTTTAATTAATAAAATGGTTCAGTATTGGTTCATTAGTTATAGCAAATGAGACATACTAATAATTTAAGATGTTAATAGCAGGGGGAACTGGCTGTGGGGTGTTTGGGAACTCTGTACTATCTTTGCAGCTTTTCTGTAATTCTAAAACTGTCCTAAAATAAAGATTTTATTCTAAAAAAGAAAAGTATATCACACCGGAGTGGCAAGTTTAGGAAAAAAAATATCAGTGGGAACAGCATTTACATGGCATCATCTTCAGAAGCCTTCTATTAACTCCACTTCTTCTCTACTAAGGCTGAACTAGATGTTTTTCTACATGGTTGCCTATTCCCAGTACTTATTTCTTTCATGACATCAGGCATGACAGTAAGTGTATTACTTGAATCTAAGCTCACTGGAGACAACATTGTCTTCATTATTTTTATATCCTCATCATCTACCATAGTGCTTGGTACATGTATGCCTTTCATAAACATTCATTGAATGCATAAATAAATGAGAGGAAGCATGATTTTTCTACAATAATTAAGACAACTTGATTCAAAAATTTGAATCTTTAGCAATAATACATACAATATATACAATAAGCAATAGCATTCGGAATGTGTCTATAATAAAAATGAATGAAAGTTTTTCAGTGATTGTTGCTCAGTTACTTTTTACTGAAGAATTTTGATTATCGTCTTTAAGATCTTTTTCTCCACACCCTTCCACAAAAGCAAGGGGATATAGACATCCAGTCACTTGCTAAGAAGAAGAGCCACCGTGGCTATCAAGGATTCCAACAAGACCTTTGACCCATTTCTGTTTACGATCTTGTTTTAAAATCAACTGCTTTTTAAACCTCTCTTTGGAATAGTTGTTCGTTATCTTTTACTTATTATGAATCGTGCCACTTAAAAAATATTTCAAATAAATTTATGGGTATGTTCTTTTGAGATAATAAGGAACTACATTTTCTAAACCATGACCTTTAGAAAGGTCTTTCTGTGCCATCAGCTTGTAATATTTAATTTGCTTTCAGCTTTGCACAGGGTCTCTCAAAACAAAAATCAAATCACTGTTATTACTATTCCTGTAAGTTTCATTTTGATTTAGGCTTTTGATCTTGTTATTAAGCATCACTGATTATGTACTTTCTTTATTGTACACTAGTCATTAATAGGCTAATTGTTGGATAAGTACTTAATTTTGGCAAATGAGCAACAGATATTTTGTTTTAAAATAAATTGTTAAAGGGAAGAGAGCACAACAGTCACTTTCAATATTTTTTCCTATCTGATGTCTTATAAGCAGAACTCCTGTCTTCATTAAGTAAATATTAGCTACCATGTTGATTATTGCCTGGCTGCATAGTGCTGTGCTTTATAAGGTTGGTAATACAGAAACTTTAAAGAAAGCCCTAAAATTGTTTTATTAAGCATAATAAAGGATTGCTTTTTGTTAATTAGCTTTATTCAATTATACAAATAATACATGATCATGGTAAAATAAAAAAATTCAAACAATGAAGAAAGATGTAAGTTGAAATGTCAGTCTCCCTTCTTGCTTTCCTGATACCACCATCCTCCATTCCTGCAGACAAATGCTTACCAGTGCTTTGCATATCCTTCTAGAAATCTTATATGTACACACACACACACACACACACACACACACACAGTTTCTACTATAAAATGGGACCTTATTATACATACTTTTCTAAAATTAATTTTTTTGCTTTCTAAATCAGTATTTAAGTATTTATTCTTTTAAATGGATCTATTATAAGATACTAACAATATTGCATCTCTGACAAATGCATTTCTATGACATATAAAACAAGGGATATTTTTGTACTAAACCAGATGTGCTGTGGAAAACTTACGTTTTGTTTATTCACCTTAAAAATATAGCCCTTGAGACGCTGGGTGGCTCAGCAGTTAAACGTCTGCCTTTGGCTCAGGACATGATCCAGAGCCCCAGGATCGAGTCCCACATCAGGCTTCCTGCATGGAGCCTGCTTCTCCCTCTGCCTGTGTCTCTGCCTCTCTCTGTGTGTCTCTCATGAATAAATAAATGAAATCTTTTAAAAAATAAAAATAAATAAAAATATAGCCCTTTACCATAACAGGGGAGGAGACTTATAAAAATATCTTGAAATTCTTTATGTAGATTAGTATTTATATACATTATTCATTAAGCACCATCTATGTGCCAAAATTCATGCTAGTTACTTAGTATATATCATATTTAGTAGTCATCAAAGGCATTGTGATCAGGAAACTTGGGTTTCATTCCCCAAGTGGCTTAATAGCTATGTAATGTGGGATATTACTACCTCTATTTCCTAATCTTTACTTTTGTTTATTTTTTTTAAAGATTTTAGTTTATTTATTTATTCATGAGAGACACACAGAGAGAGAGGCAGAGACACAGGCAGAGGGAGAAGCAGGCTTCATGCGGGGAGCCCGATGTGGGACTTGATCCTGGGACTGAGATCATGCCCTGAGCCGAAGGCAGATGCTCACCTGCTGAGCCACCCAGGCGTCCCTATTTTTTAATCTTTAAAATGAGAATAATATTACCTATCCAGGTGGGTTTATGTACTAATTAAATGATACACTACATGTAACTACCTTGAGGGTTCCAAGTTCCATCAAGGTTGCTAAATAATAGCAGACTGTATTTCGCACATTACCCATAGCTCATTCACCTAATGTGAGTCATTAATTATGCTAGAAGTTAGAGATATAATGGAATATTCTGGCCTTTTGAAATTGGAAAGAGTATCAGGGAAGGAAATTGCACATTATTTGTATATCCCTGTATTGTTTGAATTGTTAATATTATTTAAAATGTAAATTAATTTATATTTTACCAGTTATACATGCATGTAGTTTTGAAAAGCAAAATACAAAAAGGCTTGTAGTACGAATCTTTGTCTGTTCTATTCCTCCTCATCCCTTAGTTCTGCTCTTGACAGGTAATCAGTTCAATATTGTAGCTGTTTCAGCTGGTGTTAACTGCCATATTTGTAAATAATATACATGCATTGCTCTTTTTGGATACATCCGTTTTAGACATTATCTACTGACTATTGAAAACACATTATGATGGTTGAAGATTTACCTTTTTATACTACAGTTCTCCCTCCTTTTCCAAGCCAGTTTCCCCATGTGGTTGTATCATTTTTTGTTGTTGTTGTTGCTAAATCTATATTCAACATTTGCATCAATGATGACATAAATACTGTTCATTGATGGACTGTATTTTGTTTTTTTTGTTTTTGTTTTTAAAGATTTTATTTATTTATGCATGAGAGACACACACACACAGAGAGAGAGAGAGAGAGAGAGAGGCAGAGACACAGGCAGAGGGAGAAGCAAGCTCCATGAAGGGAGCCCGACGTGAGACTCGATCCCAGGTCTCCAGGATCCCACCCCTGGCCAAAGGCGACGCTGAACCGCTGAGCCACCAGGGCTGCCCGATGGACTGTATTTTGAACTATGATTATATTTCTTTCTCTTAAAACATTTCATTTGTCCTTGTTCTCTATTATTTTATTGGCTTTTAAGTACCTGTTGCTCCATTTATCTCCACATCCACCAGCAAATCCATAAAACACCTATTAACAATATCTCCAAATGTTCCAAAACATCATATAACTCATAAATTTCCATTTAAAAAAACTTAGAGATCTTCCTCCCAGAAGATCTCCGTTCCCCCTTTTCTGACCAGGCTTGGTTGTCCTATGCCTGCTTCAAAAACTTATGCCAAGACTTCCCTTCACCATTCCTCAGGCTTGGTTCTCCTATATCTAGAGTCCCTTGTCCTCCTGTCTTCATTTCTTCTTTTCTTTTCCGAAGTATATCCACAATTGAGTACTTTTCTCAATTAGAGTACACAATATGCAAAATTTTGAGTCTCCTCAGGTCTAAAAGCACTTATCTTCCACTTGATTGATAGTTGGGTCGGTATAGGATGGAAAGTTGAAAATATTTAGTGTCTGAAAGTCTTCTTACTGGATGTTCAGTGTCTTCAGAAAAGAATTTTTTAATTACCGGATTAAGGACAACTATACCTGACTGCCTGTATGCTGGGGTCAAGGTGGCAGATGAAGGCACAAATATAATAATTTAACTTTTACTTAATCCCCCTTTAGCTCTGTGCCTCATTCAAGGTTTCTTTTTACTTGGCATCCCTAAGTTGAGAGACTCTCAGAGGTTGGGGGTCATCTGCCTGACAAGTTAGCAGAGGAACTCATTTCTGTTATTTTTTTTCTCATTTCTGTTATTATCCAAACAACTTACTTCTATTTTTTACATTACCTAATGACTTTATCCCTAAGCATTGAGGCCCACTGGGGTCCTTCAGGGTGAATTGTTCTGTCTTCATCAGTGTCCTTCTTTATTGACACTTACATTCTAGCTTCCCCTGTCTTTGCAAATTAAGTATTAAGCCTCTGTCTTTGAAAAAAAAAAAGTAAACCTCTCATCTGTTGTCTTTTTCCCTGTTTTAAAAAAAATGTTTATGGATTTATACTTAGAGTCTGTGGTAGGCAAAATAATAGCCCCTCCAAAAATATCCACATCCAAAACCCTGGAACCTGTGTATATATGTCACCTTCCATGTTAAAAGGGATCTTGCAGATGATGTGATTGAATTAAGGATCCTGAGTTTGGGACATTGCACTGAGTTATCTAGGTGAGCTCAATGTAGTCACAGTGGTCTTTATAAAAGGGCAGTAGGAGGATCAGACTTCTTAGTAAGACATATGAGGATGGAAGCAAGAGGTTAGAACGTGGGGCCATGTGGTGCCTCAGCAACAACTCCGTGGTGGAGATGGCCAGCCTGAGATTCTTCTTCCTCATCAACCAGGACCTCATTGCCCTTATTCGGGCCAAGGCTGCCAAGATCGTGCCACAGTGAGGGGTGGGGGCAGGACCCATGTGCTCTCTGTGGCCTCAGTTTCCCCTGCCATTCCAGCCCCTTGGAGCTGGAACTCAGGCTCCTGGAAAAACCATAATAGGCAGGAGGAAACCCAACTGCGGGCCCACAGATCTGAGCCTCTGGTAGGGCAGGGCTGGTCCTGAGAAGCCCCTGGAGGCTGGAACCCTCCAGCTTCCGTAGAGCCAGAGCTCCTCCCCTCCTCTCTCTGCAGGCCGCCCTCCTCTTCCCCTTGGGTTCCCACCTTTGCCCCTTCGTCTCCAGCTGATTAGCTGCAGACTTTTCCTTTATTATTTTTCTTTTGTAAATAAAAAGCACCAAGTTCCCCCCACCAAAAAAAAAAAAAAAAAAGATGAAGGGGCCATGAACCAAGGAATACAGACCTTCTCTGGAAGCTGAAAAAGTCAAATAATTCTGCCCTGAGGCCTCCAGAAGTATTAACACAGCCATGACACCTTGACTTTAGATTCCTGACTTCTAGAATTGTAAGAGAATACTTTGTATTGTTGTAAGCCACTAAATGTGTGATAATTTGTTGTAGCCTCAATAGGAAACTAATATTGGCTGGGAGATCCGGTAACAAATATCAAAGACGTGGAAGTATGTTTAGAACTGAGTAATTGGCGGAGGTGGGAAGAGTAAGAAAAGCCTCCTTTGCCTCTAACAGACTTAGAAATATGGACATTAAAGGTATTGCTGGTGAGGACTCAGAAGGAAATGAGAAACATGGTAGAGAAAACATACGTCGCCTGAGAGAATTCATAAATTGTCATAAACAGACTGCTGGTAGAAATATAGATGTTTATAAAGGTGCTGCTGCTGAGGGCTCAGAAGGAAATGATGAACATGTTACTGGAAACTGGGAGAAAGGAGACCTTTGTTATATTCTTGCAGAAAGATCTGCTGAATTGTGCCATACGGCTGCATGGAAAGAGGAATTTGTAAGCAATAAATTTGGATACAGCCAAGATTTCCAAGCAAGTGGTGAAGGTGCAGCCTATTTTCTCCTTGCTGCCTATAATAAAATATAAGCCAAAAAAAAGCAGATTAAGGGAAGAACTCTTATGCAAAAACAGAACCAGACTTGATGATTTGTGAAATTATCAGCCTATCCAGATTATAAAAGATCCTCAAAGTAGGAGATTCACTGCCAGAAATCATACTCTGGAGAAAATGTGAAGGCTGTTGTTAGTCAACTTTTTGCTGGTGACTCCAAAGGGACAAGAGAACAGAGTATTTACTCTGAGGGCTCTTTGAAGAGATTAGTCATGTGATGCATGAATCCCCTTAGCTATCTCAGCAGGAGCCAAAAATAGATACGGGATTACCTAGGAAAGACCTTTGGAGAGGCCTCTTCTCTAATAGAGTAAATCCTCCTCTTTTTTCTCAGGCTCTGGTTACTGAGTCTTTCTTTTTTTTTTTAAATTACTGAACTATAATTGACATACAGTCTTATATTAGTTTCAGATGTACAGCGTATTGACTTGACAATCCTATGCATTACTCAATGCTGACTACAAAAAGTGTAGTCACCAAATAATATTATTACAATATTATGGACTCTATTCCCTATGCTGTGCTTTTCATATCCATGAATTCTTTATTTTATAACTGGAAGTTTGTACCTTTTAATTCCCTTTATCTATTTTACCCACCTCCTCACCCACTTCTCCTCTGGCAACCACCAGTTTGTTCTCTGTATTTAAGAGTCGGTTTTGTCTGTTTTGTTTTTCAGATTTCCACATATAAGTGAAACCATAGGGTATTTGTCTTTCTCTGACTTATTTCACTTAGCATTATACCCTCTAGGTTCATCCATGTTTTTGCAAATGGCAAGATTTAATTCTTTTTATGGCTGAATAATATTCCATTGTGTGTATATATATATATATATATATATATATCACATCTTCTTTATCCATTCATCTATCGATGGGTATCTGGACTCTTTCCATAGTTTGGCTGTTGTAAATAATGCTGCAAAACATAAGGGTGCATGTATCTTTTCAAATTTATGTTGTTGTTTTCTTTGGGTAAATATGGAAGTGGAATTATTAGAACATATGGTATTTCTATTTTTTTATTTTTTGAGAAACTTTCTGTTTTCCACAGTAGTTGCACCAATTTACATTCCCACTAACAGTGTAGGAGGATTCCCTTTGCTCCACATCCTTGCCCACACTTGTTCTTTCTTACCGTTTGATATTAGCCATTCTGACTGGTGTAAGGTGGTATTTCATTATGGTTTGATTCACATTTCCCAGATGATTAATGATGTTGACATTCTTTTCAGGTGTTTCTTGGCCATCTGTATGTCTTCTTTGGAAAAAAAATGTTGTTCGGGTCCTCTGCCTATTTTTTAATCAGATTGTTTTTTGGTGTTGAGTTGTACAAATTTTTAAAATATATTTTGGATACTAACCCTTTATCAGATTTATCATTAACAAATATCCTGTCGCGTTCACTAGGTTGCCTTTTGTGTTTGTTGATGATTTCTTTGTTGTGCAAAAACTTGTCCCAATAGTTTATTTTTGCTTCTGTTTCCCTTGCCTGAGGATACATACCCACAAGTGGAATGAATGCCCTTGACATACATTGGAGACTCACAATGTTTTTGTGAATGTTATGTCAGAAGAAATAATGCCATCTCTACTGAAAGGGACAGAGAGAAGATGAATTGAAAGAAAGTTATCAGACTCCCCAAAATCTATAGGCAAAGAGCATACTGGTAAAATGCTTGGAGGCAAACACATGCTATAATTCATAAAAAAAAAGGATGATTCCAAATCTAAGAGCTGAGGGCCCTGAGAGTAGAGCTATAGGCTCAGATGGAGGAGCCAGGACCCACAGAGAATTCCAAGTCCTCAAAACCGAGTGTAGTCTCCCCAATTGGATTTTAAATTTTCTTGGGACCAGTGACTCCTATTTTCCTTTTGAATGGAAATGTACATATCCTTTGCCTGCTCCATTATTGTATTTTGGGATCAGATGACCCATTCCTTGAGTTTCAGAGATTTACAGATGGAGAATAATTTTGCACCAGGATAGATTACACTGATAGCCTTACTCATTAACAAATTAGGTGATTTAGATTATGAAATTTGTGATTTTTGATATCATGGAGACACTTTGATGAGATTTTGGATTTAAGTTGATGCTGTAATAAGTAGAGACTTTTGTGGGCCTTGATGAATATGGTTTGCATGTGAGATGGATGTGAATATTCAGGGCCCAGAAGGAAGACTGTGGTAGGCTGAATAATGGGTCTCCAAAGATGTCCATGGACTATTGCCTGGAACATGTGAATGTTACCTTACATAGTAAAACAGGCTTTGCAGATGTGATTATATTAAGAATCTTAAAATAGAGAGTGCCTGGGTGGCTCAGTCAGTTAAGCATCTGTCTTTGGCTCAGATCATAATACCAGGGTCCTAGGAGAGAGGCCCACATCAGGCTCCCAGCTCGCCTGGGTGCTTGCTTCTCTTTCTCCTCCCTGCTCATTCTCTCTCTTTCTCTCTCTCTCTCTCTCTCTCTCTCAAATAAATAAATAAAATCTTTTTAAAAAAGAATCTTAAAGTAGGAAATTATCCTGGGTTATCCAAGTGGATCCAGTATAATCACAAGAGTCCCTATAAAAGGGAGGTAGGAGAATCAGATGCATTAGTACTACATGTGAGAATGGAAGAAATAGGTTGAAATGAAATGAAGAAAAACCCATGAGCCAAGAAATGCAGACAGCCTTTAGAAGATGAAAAAGGGAAGGAGTAACATCGTTCTGTGAATCCTCCAGAAGTAATGTGGCAGACACCTAGATCTTAGAGTTCGTACCTCCAGTACCATAAGATGATAAACTGGTAGTAAGCCACTGAATTTGTGGTAATTTGTTATAGCCGCAAAAGGAAAGTAGTACAGATTTTCACACATTTTAATGGATTTTTGTGAAGGATTAGAGAAAAGAAGTATTTGTGTTTAATATCTCATATGTTAACTAGAATTCAGTTATGTTATTATTACATAAATATTTAAGGGGCACCTGGGTGGCTCAGTTGGTTAAGCATCTGCCTTCTACTTGGGTCATGATCCCAGGGTCCTGGGATAGAGCCCTGCATGTCATGTCCTGCATCCCCAGGCTCCCCTGAGCAGGAAGCCTGATTCTCCTTCTTCCTCTGCTCCCCTCTTCCCCAACTTGTGCTGTTTCTTACTCTCTCTCAAATGAAAATAAATAAATAAATAAATAAATAAATACATAAATAAATAGAATATTTTTAAAAATATTTAAAATATTTCCCCTTTAATAAAATGCTACCTGTCCTTTACCATGTAGCTAGTGTCTCACCACGTCTGTGAAAACCTTTTCTTTAAACTTTCTCGCATTCAGTGCCTTACTTTTTTTGAACCTGTATAGTATTTACTGTTTTTTTCTTCTTAATTTTATACTTAATTATATATGGTATTATCTTAGTGTCTAAAGACATCATATATTAATTCCTTAACCATTTATCTATATATTTTACCTATATTTAGTATTTCTTAGTGCCTGGCACCATGCTAGGTGTTGAGATGCAAGATTCAAAGAGGAATCCAAGAGACAAATCTTACCCTGAAAGCACACAAAATGTCTTTCTATTAACTTATAAGTCTCTAGATGGTAGACATCCTGAGAACAGGGCATTTTATATTCCTTTACTATGCTTGACATGATATTAGAACCTTAGTAAAAATTTATTCATTGAAAGAAAGAGGGGAATAATAAAGGAAAGGAAAGAAAAGAAAGTACAGTAACTTCTTCTAGAATAGGATGGAATTCTTTCTCTTTCCCACAATCAGAATGCTGTCTAAGTAATATTTCCTAGGACGATCTATTAAAATAGTTAATTCCTCTTTGTGGGCAACTCTAAACAATAACAAAATTAGCCTAAAATCCACTGTGTAGATTAAACTAGAATTAGTCTCCTTGATTTCTGTGTGTTAAAGTTAAAACATCTACAGCCATTTTGTACTGATGGTAATTTAGAATTTTTGATTTGGCCTTTTATAAAAGCGATGTGTTTAAAGTCAAATTGCCTGAAATACATATTATGTTTCCTCCCTTGACCTTTAAGAAATTTAGTTAGGCAATTAATGCCAGTAATTAATGAAGTTAGTGATTTTAGATCTTGTACAGCAGAATCTCTAAGAAGATGCTTCATACCTATCCAGTAAGGAAAAAAAAAAAACATGTTTTAATTTTCAGTACATGCCTTTGGTTCCCATGGAAACAGTTCAGTAAAAGAAGTTTGAAATGTTACATATTATTTAATATCTTATATTCATATAAATATTGCCAGAAGATATGTCATATCTATTCAAGTGTAAAGTATCATGGGAGTTAAGCAAAGGAATATGTTAAATTGAAACTCACTGTGGTCCATTGCTGCTGTTGACACTGATGGCCTAGAAGGAACTTCAATAAGAATCTTAAGGATTATCTTGAAAAAATAATCAATACCTTCAGTAGAAAGTATACTGATTTTGTTAGTAATCATTCTTACAATCACACTATACTTTTCTATTTTGTAGAAAGAGACGTCAGAACTTGAATTTAGCTTAGGTTTTAGGGGATATCAATTTCAAATTAATTTACATTTATTCACTAAGATTTGTGTGCGGACCATTAAAACTGAAGGATCCCAAATAAAAGAGGTTATTGGCTTTGCATTATAATGTAAAGTTTCAAAATGTGAACCATTCCAATAAATAAATTTTTCACTTTCAATCAATTCCATATACTATTGGCCAGTCTCAGCTATTGAGCCTAAGCATCTAGTTGTTTCAGAACACTAAGAATTCTCATTTTGTGACTATATAAATCTTTTAGATTATAATAACACTGCTGAAGGGAACTTTGGAAGAGAGTCGAACATTTTCTTTTATACTTTGAGGTTTTTTTTTTTTTAAGTCTTAGAACATTGAAGAAATTGAACACGAAGTTATATATCACACTTTCTTCTGCAGCATTTTTACATTGAGCATTTCATGCAACTTCTATTTCTGGCTGTGACACATCAGCTTGACCATTCCCTAATGCATTACTCCCTATGGAATCTTACCTGGACTGCTTAGCCTCAGAATGTGAAAGGCTGAGGCAGAGATCGCACCCACCCATGTTCCAGTAGTACCTTAAACTCTTATGTTTGCTTCTTTGTATGTCAGTCTTGTTTCACCGTAAACTCCCCCAGGCCAGGGGTCACATCTTACATTTTTAATGTACCCTGTCTAGTCTATCTGAGATGGAGCTTCATAAATTAATATTGAATTAATAAATCTAGTCTGAAATATGATTTTCTTAGAGAGGTATATTCTTGTATGTAACAATGTATATAATGGATAATTATTCTAAATAATTCCAGAAATCTTTGCATGTATTTGAGTATGTGGCACATGCTAAATTCCCAAACAACAAATTAGCCTCTTGCCACACGCAAAAAAATGCCTATGTGACTTTTCTGTAAGAATGATGCCTGATTGGCTTTTATTTTATTTTATTAAAAATATTTCTTATTTATTTATTTATTTATTTATTTATTTATTTATTTGAGAGAGAGAGAGAGAGAAGCAGAGACACAGGCAGAGGGAGAAGCAGGCTCCATGCAGGGAGCCTGACGTGGGACTTGATCCCACGTCTCCATGATCACGCTCTGGGCCGAAGGTGGTGCTAAACCGCTGAGCCACCCAGGCTGCCTCTGATTGGCTTTTAAACAGCTCAGAGATAACTGGTAGAGTATTATTAAAAACATCCATGTGATTGCATTGTCTAAGAAAAAGGTAATTTCAAAATGTCTCCTTAGGCAAATATTGCCAAGTTTTTTCCAATACAAAACACTGTGATTTGCAAGTGAGGTGGTTACACTGACAAGATCTAACAGTACCCAGGACTGTGGCTGCTGTCTGACTCACTGCCTGACCTTGTCAGTAAACTTCTTTCTGTGCCTGTCAGTGCAGCTGTAAAACTCCAAAAAAAAAAAAAAGTCTCCCCTAGAAAAGCTTTTCTTAACTGATCTCTTCTGAGAAGTACATATCTTAAAAATAGAAGTAATTGTAAAGAAAACGCCATAAGGAATACTGTCGATCTCGGTAGGAAATATTGCCCAAATACATACTGAAATCTTTGGCACAAAGAATTTTTAAAACATTCTTGACTTACCTGTTTTCCTATCCAATTCCCTTAGAATGAGATTAATCTTCCTTTATGGCATCAAACACCATAGAGACCAAAGAAGCAAGCTGCCACAATTGCTAGCAACCCAAACTGACTGACTATATCAAGACAAGGAGCTCTACATTCTATGGGTGCTAAGGGTTCTTCCCATGAAGCAATGGCCAAGAGTGGAGAGATATGGTGACATGGACTCAGGAAATAATTTATTGGCACTGACTAAAGTTAGTTGAGGGATACAACAGTCTGTAGTATCTAAAATAGGGTCTCATAGGCAGGTTCAGTACAATTCCTTTTATGTGCAATTTAAATCTGTTTCTCTATGATCTTATACTTTATTAAACAAGACCTTTGCCGATCTTTCCATGAAGGTGGAGCTGACTGGATCATATTTTACCCTAATTACTGATCATCTTTCTGATTACTATTTACTTCATTTGAATAAACTTGTTTTCATTATGTTGTAAACACAAAGGGAACAAGAAATGGGCAGGGCAAGTAAGAGTGGGGTCCATGCAGTTCAGTCTTAGGTGTGACTTCTGCTTAATCTGGTCACACTCAACTGTGTTCTTTTTTTTTTTTTTAATCAACTGTGTTCTTGACTCACCTCTCTCCTGTGGTTGTAAAAATGTGAACACTCCTATCTCTTCCTTTTCCTGTCTGCTCTTTTCCAATATCTTGCCTATATGTATGCCTAATTTCACTAATCTTACACATTCGGTTTGTACGAACTGAAGTGATATATTTCCCTTCTATGCTATAGATTTCTGCTCTGGTTGAAAATCTGTCTAATTGTCTAACAACCATTAAATTCTGTGTTCTGGTGAGACTCTCTTAACGAGGCACTGGAAGGGGAGTATTAAATACTGTTCCCAACTTCACTAAATTCTTCACAAAGCAGCATCTAGTGTTTTGTATGTCTCCCACTTCAGTATGCCATTCAATTGAAACTGCCTCATTCTGGAGAAATCTGAATGTCATTCTACATATTGCTGTCCAGTTTTCCCATCACCATTTGTTGAAGAGACTGTCTTCTTTCTTACACCATACACAAAAATACACAAAAATATTGTGTACAATATACATAATATTAAGTTAATTAATACACCATACACAAAAATAAGTTCAAAATGGATGAAAGATCTAAATGTGAGACAGGAAACCATCAAAATTCTAGAGGAGAACACAGGAAGCAACCTCTTTGACCCTAGCTGTAGTAACTTCTTACTAGACACATTGCCGGAGACAAGGAAAACAAAAGCAAAAATGAACTATTGGGACCTCAATCAAGATAAAAGCTTCTGCACAGCAAAGGAAACAATCAACAAAACTAAAAGGCAACCTACAGAATGGGAGAAGATATTTGCAAATGACTTATCTGATAAAGAATTAGTATCCAAAATCTATAAAGAACTTAGCAAAAAAAAAAAAAAAAAAAAAAGAACTTAGCAAACTCAACACCCAAAAACCAAATAATCCAGTCAAGAAATGGGCAGAAGACATCAATAGACACTTTTCTAAAGAAGACATCCAGTTGGCTAACAGACACATGAAAAAATTCTTAAAATCACTCATCATCAGAGAAATAGAAATCAAAATTAAAGATATATCAACCCACACCTATCAGAATGGCTAAAATTAACAACACAAGAAACAACAGATGTTGATGAGGATGTAGAGAAAGGTGAACCCTCTTGCACTGTTGGTGAGAATGCAAAGTGGTGCAGCCACTCTGGAATCACTATGGAGGTTCCTTGAATAGTTAAAAATTATAACTACTCTACAATGCAGCAATTGTACTACTAAGTATTTAGCCAGAGGAGACAAAAATACAGATTTGAAGGGTATATTCACTCCAATGTTTATAGCAGCATTATCAACAATAGTCAGATTATGGAGAGAACCCAAATGTCCATCAACTGATGAATGGATTTATATATATATATAATGCAATATTAGCCATCAAAAACAATGAAATCTTACCATTTGCAATGATGTGGATTGAACTAGAGTATATTATGCTAAGCAAAATAAGTCAGAGAAAGACAAATACCATCTGATTTCAGTTATATGTCGAATTTAAGAAACAAAATAGATGAACTCATGGGAGGGGGAAAAAGAGGGAGGGAAACAAACCATAAAAGACTTTTAACCATAGAGAACAAACTGAGGGTTGATGGAGGGACGTGGAGGGGGGATGGCCTAGATAGGAAATGAGTATTAAGGAGGGCACTTGTTGTGATGAGCACCAGGTGTTGTATGTAAGCGATGAATCAGTGAATTCTACTCCAGAAACAAATATTGCACTGTATGTTAACTAACTAGAATTTAAATAAAAATTAAGGAAATCTGGGATCCCTGGGTGGCGCAGTGGTTTGGCGCCTGCCTTTGGCCCAGGGTGCGATCCTGGAGACCCGGGATCGAATCCCACGTCGGGCTCCCAGTGCATGGAGCCTGCTTCTCCCTCTGCCTGTGTCTCTGCCTCTCTCTCTCTCTCTGTGACTATCATAAATAAATAAAGAAAAAAATATTAAAAAAATTTAAGGAAATCTGAGTGTCATTGCATTCCTCTTAGGTCATACTATAGACAATGTTTTGTTAACCTTACAAATGTTTTTAATAAAATGAATTGTCTCAACTCTCATTGTTTAAAATTTTTAAAATTTTAACTTAGTTGGCATGATAAAATATCTTTGACCTGAACATTCTCATAGTTATCTCACACTGTTTGTTCATATTTTTGAGGTAAGATTATTCACATATAGAAGTTGATTTTTGAAGACATTATTGTTACAAAACCAACGTTGGTTCTAGCTATCTATGTTATACAATCTGAAAAGAAACTGAAGAATGAGTGATGCAGGCTTTTATTCCTTTTGGGAAAATGTCATGTTTGTTAAATATTAAAATGGTCTTTTTGATGTAGTGTGAAAATGGGAAATAAATTACATAGAAAAAACATTAAGTGTGCCATTAGATTATTCCAGGAATATATTAACTCCAAAAAAATGAGAGAGTCACAAAAGTTCGCAGTAAAAGTATCATTAACACAAGGTATGCTTTAATACATGTGCATTTATTTTGAAGGTTAAGTCATTTTATGTCAAATGGCAAATATAGAACCAAAATGGAATCTGTCCATTAATGAACATTTAGTGAAAAGAAATGTAAGTACAGAACATATTTTCCAACCATTTCAAAGTTTCTATGCTGATAAATAAATTGAACAAAAAATTTACAGATATAATTCAAAGTAGCTATTATTTAACCAAAGTATTTGATTTAAAGTTGAATATTTTAACCATTACAGCATAATATTCTAGTATAATTAGAGTTTCTCATATTGCTAGAGTTAGAAGGCATATTTTGTTTATTTTAGTATCTCCTAAGTCACTTAGTACAGCTCAATACAATTGATTCAATAAGTAATTCTCTTTCTTTTTCCTGTTAATTTTCTCTTTTGCTTTTGAAATTCAAAGGTCACCCTAAATGAGAAAAAATATAATGACTTGGCAAACCCATTAAAATCCATCCGTTTCCTCTGAATGTTTTGCTGAGTTAATTAATCTATTCATTGATCAAACATACACTGAATGGAAACTATGTGTTACGATATGCCAGGCACTATGCAGGAACTGGGATAGAGACGAATAAAACACAAGACTGCTCAAAATACTCACGAGCTAGTGTGGAAGGCACATAATCAGATCATTAAAATATAACCAACTAAAATAATTTATGCATAACCAATATGATCTATTTTCATCAAATTTGGGTATAAGTCAATCAAATCTCTCTTCTGCTATGTATCTACCATCTGATGTTAGCAGAAATTCCACAGTTCCTCCTTTAATCCCTGCCCATCCCTCTTACTTTCATTTTAAAACCCAATAACCCAGGGGTAGTTATTGAATATAAAGAGATCATTATTGTTTCTAAATATCAGAAAAAAGAACTGAGTAAAGGCATTTTAAGTTTATCAAGGCTTTCACTTTTGTTCTTGTCACAAAGATCTGAATTTCCTGAATTTTAGGGTTGAAGTCTTATTCTTTTGATTCATACTTATATATTCAGCTATTAATCCAGAAGCATTGGTGCAGAGATTCTTTCTATGCCCCATTATGCCCCATAGTTCTTGTGTAAGCTCTGGTCATCAGCCTAGACAACTAAACTCATGGTAAAGTCTAATTTAGAAGTCTTGGCATCCTTTCTTTAGAATGAATTTTAGTAAATTATCTGTCCAGTCAACTAGAGTTCATATAATATTGAACCTCAAAAAGTAAGAGATAAGAATTATAGCAATTTCTTCTTAAATGTCTACTTAATCTTTAGATAAGAATTATAGCAATTTCTCCTTAAGTGTCTACTTAATCTTTATGCAAATTTAACCTTTTTAAGGATTATTTTTATTTTTCAAAGGGTATTGGGATATTAGGAGGGCCTGCTTTTTCAAGGCACACGTAGCATACCTTTCCTTTAAAGCATCAGGTACCTTATAAACCTTTGATTTCTATTACAATGGCAGGAAGCACAAAAAAATTTCCCACAAGGTGAGTTGTCTCCACCTCTAGATACAGGATAATGTCCCACTTATATTTAGTGTTTATTTTTTATTCTGGTTCCTGTAACATAAGGGCATACTCTGTAATATATACAGAAAGTAATCTGGAAATATTGGGGAAACCTCTTCAATTTAATGAGACTTAGAATAATACATTAGTTTGCCTTTAGTTTCCCTTTTGCCGTGAACTATAACAAAGTCATAGTTTGTTATAGGGGATTAGGCCATGGACATCTCTGAGGAAATGTTAAGAGTGTGCCTTCAGCTAGGTCATGATCTTGGGGTCATGTATATGTATATGTATATGTATATGTATATATTCACACATATACATATCAGAGTGTTGGGAAGACCTTTCTAAGCATGAGAAAAACCTCAGCTACCATATTAGAAAAGATACATTCTGTAATTAAAAATGAAAACTTTTGGGGCACCTGAATGGCTCAGTCGGTTAAGCATCTGCCTTCAGCTCACATCATGGTTTCAGGGTCCTGGGATCCAGCCTTATGTTGGACTCCCTGCTTTGTGGGAAGCCTGCTTTTCCCTCTCCCTCTGCCCTGCACCCCCACTCATGCTCTCTTCTCTATCTCTCAAATAAATAAAAATAAAATCTTTAAAACATTTTTTAAAAGGAAAAAAATGAAAATTTAAAATTAGAAAAAGAGTTTTATCTTATATGACACATGAAGGACAATTTTCTTGCTAATGTATTAAAGCACCAATGCCTTAAAAGAAAAATGGTCAAAGGACATGAACAGGCAGTTCTCAGAAAAAAGATATACAAATAGACGATAAATATATAAAGAGATGCTTAACACCGCTCATAATTAGTGTTGCCAGATTTAGCAAATAAGAATACAGGATGCTTAGTTAGATTTGAATTTCAAATAAGGAATGCATACTTCCCGAAAATCATAAGGGCCATACTTACACTAAAAATTATTTGTTGTTAACAGAAATTCAAATTTAATTGAGTACCCTTTATCTGACAACTCTACTCATAATGGAAGAAGTATAAATTAAGGAAGCAATGTGATTTCATTTTCATAGCACCTGGCAAAATTAAAAATGGTTGTACCCTGTATGTTTAACCTTGTTTAGGTCTAAGTCACGTCAGACCTAGGCAAGGAGTACCTTAGTTAACCCAGTCTTCTAGAGGTCATGGCCCGGAATTAGTTTTGTTGCCCCGAACCTGAGTTATACCACAGGTGAGCACCTACGGTACTACGTTGCACACCAAAAGGCAATTTTTATCGTTTGTTCAGTCAGAACAAACAGGCTCTGTTTTGGTATTCTGCGGGTACTGCAATTCATTTGGAGCATAGAGCCATGTTCTTTTTTTTTTTTAAGGTTTTGTTCATTTATTTGAGAGAGATAGAGCTTGGACACAAGTGGGGAGGGGAGGGGTAGAGGCAGAGGGAGAAGCAGACTCCCCATTGAGCAGGGAGCCCAGTATGGTGCTTGATCCCAGGACCCCAAGATCATGACCTAGCTGAAGGCACACTCTTAACCCACTGAGCCACCCAGGCCCCCCTAGAGCCATGTTCTTAACCGGAGCCTGGGTGCTTGAGTTGTAGAAGCCCTTATCTAATCTTATCAGCTCTCTCATCTTTGGGGCTGATTTTTTTTCCACTCTGTCCCCAAGACTTTTGTGTCTTGCTCCACTTGAGATAGTATCTGGAACCAAAAAGAAGCTGAAGTTTTTATTGCCTTACCATCAAGCATTGTTATCGTGGGATTGGTTTAAAGTGAGCTACTGAGGAGTGCCTGGGTGGTTCAGTCATTTGGGCATCTGACTCTTGATTTCGGGCGGGGTCATGATCTCAGGGTCCTGAGACTGAGCCCCACATTGGGCTTATGTTGGACTCCCTGCTTGGTGGGAAGTCTGCTTCTCCCTCTCCCTCTGCCCCTCCCTCCTTGTGTTCTCTCTCTCTCTCTCTCTGTCTGTCTCTCTCAAATACATAAATAAAATCTTTAAAAAGATTCTCTGCTCCACCCTCCCTGTTCTCTTTCTCTTTCTGTTTCTCTCTCTCTCTCTCTCTCTCTCTCTCTCTCAAAAAAAAAAAAAAAATAGAGCCGCTGAAGTGAAGCTTGGATCTACTGATTAGTAACTCCCCATTTCAGTTAAAAAGTGAACTCTAGAGATCTTCTGTAGAATATCTACTTCTAGTCAAAAATAATTTATCGTACCCTTAAGAAACTGTTAAGAGGGTAAATCTCATGATAAGTGTTTTTACCACAACAAAATAAAGTTAAAAATAATAATAAAGTGCACTGCTGAGTGTTGTAGCCACTCAGACATTTTGCATGTCAGGTTTAGCTGAAGGAGGACTCTGACAGACCTATTATATAGGACAGGAAATAGCGAGACAACTAGAAGAACAGAGGCAAAACTATAATCATAATCCTACAACTCACTGGGGAAACTATTACTGCTGGTAGTGGTAGAGGCTTGCCAGGTTGGGGAGGTGCATCTACTTTAAAAAGGAAAAGTAGTAAGAGCCTTAATAAATAAAGAACTCTAAAAGTCAAATGTTAACAATTGAATAATTCTGTGGGTTACTCTTTGCTACTTTACATCCATTCTTTCCTCTTTTCTGCCTTGCTTGGTATTCTGGGGTCCTAACCTCTGAGAACCATATCATTATTATTATTATCCCTTATAAGCTGATTCCAGTTGAGTTCAGCCAGTTGGGACACAGTGGTCCAAGAGCTGAGCACAGGAGAAAAATTATTTTCCACCCTCAGTTTACCTTGAAGTGGCCGGGTCCCTAAAGAACTCCTTCAACAGCTACATTTGGGAGACCATCATCACATGCTTTAGGCCAAGATTTATGGATACCTGGGGAACAACAACACAGATTGGTAGGACATGTGCTTGACTCTTCAGATTGTGCCTTCTTGAAAGTCACACATTTCACAAAGCGAAAGATAGTTGGAACAGTTCCTCATTTTCTAAAATCTCATCTGGTAACTTTTCAGTTCTAAGGCTTTAAATATTTATTTTCTACCATGTATATAGAAAGGATTTATAGAGTTTTAAACAGCTGTCAGGTTTTTATGCAGAGCATTATATTTGCCATACTTTTTTTTTGCCCTAAGCTTTTTCTTCCACTTAATAAAAATTATTTCTTAAAGATAAAACATCCCTGATCCAGGCTCCAATTTCCTTTAAAAAATGAACGTGATGAGGACTCCCCTGATCTAACCAGGACAGGCATATTCCCACATGGAGAGAGGTAGGCCTCACAACAGCCCCTGCCCTCATACCACTACAGCAGCCCCCAAGTCTTTTTTGTAGGATTGGTCTATTTTACCAGAGATGGAAGTAGAGAAGGCTAGAGTAGGTTAGGAAAGGTGGTGATTGTTAATGTCTTATAACCCATCTACTTCTAAAATTAATTAACTTATACAGAAAACATGGATAAAAAAGGATGATGAAAGAAACCATTAAGAAAGGAGGAGGTAAGTGTACACAAATTGAGAAAATTACTGTAAGTATTACATTTAGTTCTATACATTTGGAGAGTTAAAAAAATGGAAAGAGAGAAATACAGCTGTCACCATCTGGTTGTTGAAAAGCAGGGAAGTTTTTCATGAATAAGGAAACCTGTATTTTGCAAATCTACCTCTGCTCCTCACCTGCTACCAACCTGGATCTAGTCACCTGATGATCAGAGCTTAACATTTTCATTAGTATCGTGGATCACAATAAAGGCCCAATTTCTATAGGCTGCAAAGGATTGTTGCAAGGGAAAAATAATCAAATGTAGAGACAATATTTTGTGAATTGTAAAATCCTGTATAAGTGGGAATCATTAATGTAACTACTGGATTGTAGGTAGGAGGCACCAAGTGTTCCTTGACCTTAACTTCTAAGAGAAAATTGTATTACATGAGTATTTTTATAAAGGACATTATGTCAGTATTTTAATAGCAGTTTTGAAGAAGATATAGAAATGTTTTCAACTGATGGACTCTGTTGAGCAACATATAAGCATAGTGCTTAATTAAATAGCAGATGTTTGATGCAAATTTGAAAGCTGTGACAATGAATAAATGAATGTATTAATTAACTGTGTGTGCATGTATATTTGTGTATATATGTACATGTGTACTCATATTTATATGTATTTATATGTATACATAAATAAATTATTATATATTGTGAGTGGGAGCAATAGGCTTATTTGGATTTTCCTCAATCAGCTTAGATGCCTTGAAATTATTTTGGTTCTTTTTTTTAATTTTTTTTAAGTTTTATTTATTTATAATAGTCACAGAGAGAGAAAGAGAGAGAGAGAGAGGCAGAGACACAGGCAGAGGGAGAAGCAGGCTCCATGCACCGGGAGCCCGACGTGGGATTCGATCCCGGGTCTCCAGGATCGCGCCCTGGGCCAAAGGCAGGTGCTAAACTGCTGCGCCACCCAGGGATCCCTTATTTTGGTTCTTTAGACTAAAAAGTGCTGTGATACCTTCTTAATGTTTGTTTCTTATTGTGATTTACCCCTTCCAGGACAATGTATTTGTGTAGAAGAGCAAATGGACTGTTTTTCTTTTTTAAAAAAATATGTCAATAAAGTTCTGATGCTGAAATTAACCCTAACTCTGTATATGACTATCACAATATTATATTTCTATTAAAATTCTGCAGAGCTTTCTAGAATGGCATTCTTTTTTAACAGCCAGATTATCAGCACTGTTGTTATAAGCTAATAATTTTTGACTCTCCAGCGTGTCTGTGATATTGCCCTAGGTATTTGGGAAGAGGACACAGAGATTAATTAGAAAAGTCACATCCTTGTCCTTGCAACCTACATTTTTTAAGGCAACATCAATGTAGTCTCACTAAGAATAAAAGAAACAAGATTGAACAAGATATGGACACATCGATTTCATTTCTTAGTGTCTAAAAGACTCACTAAGAGTAATGAGGTTTTTAAGAAAGAGCATTAACTATTTCAAGCCACAGTGGAGTTCTCATGGAAAATAGCTAATGAAATTATGCCCTGAGATGCCTAACTTAGACTGTTGTTTTATCATTTCTTCAACAAATATTTATTGTTTCTATGTTGTCAATGGAAAAAGAAAAAAAGACAAAGTTCCTGCTTACATGGAAGCTTATATTATAGAGTGGAAACTGAAAATAATAAATGAAAAAGATTGCTTAAGATAGTGCTGTTACAAAGAAAATATACCTGAAGATGAGTTAGTAATGGTAAGCAAGTGAAAGTTTAAATGTGACTGAAAGCATGAAACTTCACCATAATAATCTGGAAATGCATTTAAATAAGCACACTGATTAGAATCAATTTGCTAATATTAAACCTTTTTGAAGAATTTTTAAGTGAGGTATTTTGTATCTATTAGCTGAGCAACAAAAAAAATCAGTCTTTCCTCAGTGTTGGCAAGGATTCAGTGAAGCTGTGCACCCCCGCAAAGCTACTGGCAGATTTCTCAGCAAAAATCTACAAAAGAGTGGATTGATATATTCAAAGTGCTAAAAGACAAAAAAACCTGCCAAGTAAGAAGAGTACTTTATTTATTTTTTAATAATAAATTTATTTTTTATTGGTGTCCAATTCGCCAACATACAGAATAACACCCAGTGCTCATCCCGTCAAGTGCCCCCCTCAGTGCCCGCCACCCAGTGACCCCCACCCCCCGCCCTCCTCCCCTAGAAGAGTACTTTACCAAAGAAAATTGTCCTTAGGAAATGAAGACTGTCCCAAACAAAAGCCGAAAGGTGTGTCTGGCCTGCTCATTTAGTAGAACATGTGACTCTTGATCTCAGGGTCTTGAGTTCAAGCTTCAGGTTGAGCATAGAGCTTACTTAAAAAAAATGCTGATGGAGTGCCTCACTACTAGACTTTCCTTACAAGAAATTCTGAAAGGAGTTGTTCATGCTAAAATGAAAAGAGGCTAATTAATAACATGAAAACATTTGAAAATATACATCCCACTGAACCAGTAAGAATATGGCCAAATTCAGAATACTCTAATACTGTGATATGGTGGTGTTTTAACCACTTAATACTAATGTAAAGGTTAATGGACAAGGCATTAGAAGTAACTATAGCTAAAACAATTTGTTAATGAATACACAATATAAAAAGTTGTAATTATGACATCAACAAAATAAAAGGGTGGGAGTAAAAAGGGAGAGTAAAAGTAAAAAGGGAGAGTAAAAGTAAAAAAGTAAAAGGGAGAGAGTTTTTGTATGCAGTGAATGTTAAGTTGTTATCAGTTTAATATAGAATATCTATGCAATGCTTCATGATAGACACAGAGCAGCAAAAACCTAGAGTAAATATACAGAAAGATAAAGGGAAGGAATCAAAGCAGACCATGGTGGAAAATTATCAATTCACTCCAAAGGACAGTAAGAGAGGAAGAAGGGAACAAGGAAACTACAGAAAAAAGCCAGAAAACAATAAAGTGGCATTGGTAAGCCCTTATCTATCAATAATTATTTTAAACATAATGAGTTAAATTCTCTGATCAAAAGGCATATAATATCTGGATAGATTAAAAAAAAATAAGACCCAGCTATATGTTACCTTTAAAGAAAGTCAATTCAGCTTTAAGGACAAAGTCTCAAAGAGATAGGATAGTAAAATACTCTACTTTCCACAATCGATAGATTATCCAGACACTGTATCAATAGGGAAATGTTGGATTTGAGTTACACTCTAGTCCCAATGGGACTAGGAGATGTGTACAGAACAGCAACAACTACAGAATGCAAAGTCTACTCAAGTACAAGAGAACATTTTCCAGGAGAGATCACATGTTAGGGCACAAAACAAATCTTAGCAAATTTAAGAAACCTGAAATCATATGAAGTATGTTTCCAAGCATAATGGTATGAAACAATAAGTCAACAATAGATGAAAAATTGGAAAAAGCACAAATATGTGCAAATTAATCAACACACTCCTGAACAACCAGTGGGTCAAAGAAGAAGTCAAAAGGGAAATTTTATTAAAATCTTGAAATAAATGAAAATGAAAAAACATATCAGGCCTGTGGGATCCTGCAAAAGCAATTTTAAGAAGGAAGATTTTTTAATTTTTATTTTTTAAAATTTTTATTTAAAATCCAGTTAGTGAACATACAGTGTAATACTAGTTTCAGGTGTACACTATAGTGATTCAGCACATCCATACATCACCCAGTGCTCCTCACAACAAGTACACTCTTTAATCCCCATCACCTACTTAACCCATCTCCCACCACCTTCCTTCTGGTAACCATCAGTTCTCTATAGTTAAGAATCTGTTTCTTGGTTTGCCTCTCTCCCTCTCTCCCTCTCTCTCTCTCTCTCTCTTTCTCTCTCCCCCCCATTCCCTTGACTCATTTATTTTCTTTCTTAAATTCCACATATGAGTGAAATCATATGGTACTCGTCTTTCCTGACTTATTTTGTTAGCATAATACACTCTAGCTCCATCCACATCATTGCAAATTGTAAGATTTCATTCTTTTTGATGACTGAGTAATATTCCATTATATATATAATCTTTATATGTATAAGATCAGTTGATGGACATCGGGCTCCTTCCATAGTTTGACTATTGTTGATAATGGTTCTATAAATATTAGGGTGTATATACCCCTTTGAATCTATATTTTTGTATCCTTTGGCTAAATACCTTGTAGTGTTATTGCTGGATTATAGGGTAGTCCTACTTTTAACTTTTTGAGGCACCTCCATACTGTTTTCCAGAGTGACTGCACCATTTTACATTCCCAACGACAGTGCACAAGGGTCCCCCTTTTTTAACATCCTCACCAAATTGTTTCTTGTTTTGTTGATTTTAATTACTCTGAGACTGTGAGGTGAAATCTCATTGTATTTATGATTTGCATTTCTCTGATGATAGGTGATACTGAGCATCTTTTCATGTGACTGTTGGCTATCTGGATGTCTTCTTTGGAGAAATGTCTGTTCATGTCTTCTGACCATTCTTTAATTGGATTATTTGGTTTTTGGGTGTTGAGTAGGGTAAGTTCTTTACATATTTTTTATACTAACCCTTCACTGGAAAAGTCATTTGCAAATATTTTCTCCCATCTGTAGGTTGCCTTTTAGTTCTGTTGATTGTTTCCTTGATTGTGCAGAAGCTCTTTAATTTGATGTAGTCCCAATAGTTTATTTTTGTTTTGTTTCCCTTGCCTCAGGAGACACATCTAAAGAAGTTGCTCCAAACAATGTCAAAGAGGTTACTGCCTGTGTTCTTTTCTAGGATTTTTAGGGTTTCAAGTCTCACATTTAGGTCTTTAAAATCATTTGTTAAAGATTTAATTTATTTATTCATGAGAGACACAGAGAGAGGCAGAAACATGGGCAGAGTGAGAAGCAGGTTCCATGCAGGGAGCCTGATGTGTGGGACTCCATCCTGGGACTAGGATCATGCCCTAAGCCAAAGGCAGATGCTCAATCATTGAGCCACCCAGGCACCCCTGGTCTTTAAATCCATTTTGAGTTTATTTTTGTGTATGGTGTAATAAAGTGGTTCAGTTTCATTCTTTTGCCTGCAGATTCCCAGTTTTCCCAACACCATTTGTTGAAGAGATTGTTTTTTCCTATTGATAGTCTTTCCTGCTTTGTTGAAGATTAACTGGCCATGTAGTTGTAGGGTTATTTCTGGGGTTTCTATTCTATTAATCTGTGTGTCTGTTTTTGTGCTAGTACCATTCTGTTTTGATCACTACAGTTTTGTGACATAACTTGAAGTCTGGAATTGTGATGCCTCCCGCTTTGTCTTTCTTTTTCAGGGTTGCTTTGGCTATTCAGGGTCTTTTGTGGTTTCATACAAATTTTAGAATTGTTTGTTCCAGCTCTGTGAAAAATGCTGGTGGTATTTTGATAGGAATAGGGATAGATATTCTAACAATATTTGTTCTCCCAATCTATGAGCATGAGATGTCCTTGCAGTTCTTTTTGTCATCCTCAATTTCTTTCATCAGTGTTTATAATTTTCAGAGTACAGATATTTCACCTCTTTGGTTAGGTGATTCCTAGATATCTTGTTTTTGGTGCAGTTGTAACTGGGATTGATTCCTTAATTTCTCTTTCTACTGCTTCATTATTGGTGTATAAAATGCAACAGATTTCCGTATGTCGATTTTGTATCCTGTGACTTGATTGAATTCGTTTATCAGTTCTAGCATGTATTTGGTGTAGTCTTTCATGTTTCCTATATATGATATCATGTGATCTGCAAATTATGAAAGGTTTACTTCTTCCTTTCCAATCTGGGTGCCTTATATTTCCTTTTGTTGTCTGATTGCTGTGATTAAGATTTCCAGTAATATTTTGAATAACAGTGGTGAGAGTGAACATCCCTGTCTTGTTTCTGACCATAGAGGAAATGGTCTCACTTTTTCCCCATTTAACATATTAGTTGTGGGTTTTTCATATATGGCCTTTATTATGTTGAGGCATGTTCCCTGTAAACTTACTTTTTTGAGGGTTTTTATCATGAATGGATGTTATAATTTGTCAAATGCTTTTTCTCTATTGAAATGATCATATGGTTCTTATCCTTTCTTTTAGTAATATGATTTATCACATTGATTGCTTTGTGAATATAGAATCATCCTTGCAACCCAGGAATAAATCCTACTTGATCATGGTGAATGATTTTTTAATCTATTGTTGGATTTGATTCAGTAATATTTTGTTGAGGATTTCTGCATCTGTGTTCATCAGAGATATTGGCCTGTAGTTCTTTTTTTGTGGTGTCTTTTTCTGGTTTTGGTATCAGGGTAGTGCTGGCCTCATAGAGTGAATTTGGAATTTTTCTTACTTTTTTATTATTTGGAATAGTTTTTGAAGTATAGATATTAATACTTATTTATTTTTTTGTAAATTTATTTTTTATTGGTGTTCAATTTGCCAACATATAGAATAACACCCAGTACTCATCCTATCAAGTGCCCACCTCAGTGCCTGTCACCCAGTCACCCCCACCCCCTGCCCACCTCCCCTTCCCCTACCCCTAGTTTGTTTCCCAGAGTTAGGAGTCTCTCATATTGTCTCCCTTTTTGATATTTCCCACTTTATTCCCTGTCACTATTTTTTACATTCCCTGTATGGGTGAAACCATATAATATTTGTCCTTCTCCGATTGACTTATTTCACTTAGCATAATACCCTCCAGTTCCATCCACGTTGAAGCAAATGGTGGGTATTTAACACTTTTTTAAATGTTTAAGATAGAATTTCCTATGAAGTCATGTAGTCCTGGACTTTTGTTTATGGTGAGTTTTTTGATTACTGATTCAATTTCTTTGCTGGTTATCAGTCTGTTTAAATTTTTTGTTTCTTCCTGTTTCAGTTTTGGTAATATATCCATTTCTAGGAATTTATCCACTTCTTCTAGATTGTCCAATTTGTTGGCATATAGTTTTTCATAATATTCTTTTATAACTTATTTTTTATTTATGTGGTGTTGGTTACTTCTCCTCTCTCATTTGTGATTTTCTTTTTTCTTTTGGTAAGTTTGGCTAGAGGTTTATCAATTTTATTAATTTTTTCAAAGAACCAGTTCCTGGTTTCATTGATCTGTTCTATTGTTTTTTTAGTTTCTATATTATTTATTTCTGCTCCTTTATTATTTCCTTCCTTATGCTGGCTTTAGGTTTTATTTGTTATTCTATTTCTAGCTCCTTTAGGCATAAGATTAGATTGTTTATTTGAGACATTTCTAGCTTCTTGAGGTATTGCTATATACTTTCTTCTTAGAACCACTTTTGCCACATCCCAAAGGTTTTGGACTATTGTGTTTTCATTTTTGTTTCCATGTATTTTTTAATTTTTTATTTATTTCCTGGTTGACCCATTCATTGTTTAGTAGCATGTATTTGTGGTCTTTCCAGATTTTTTTTTTTTTTTTTTTTTTTTTTGCGATTAACTTCTAATTTCATAGTGCTGTGTTCAGAAAAGTTGCATGGTATGACTTTGATCTTGAATTTGCTGAGGCTTGTTTTGTGGCCTAATGAGTGATCTATTCTGGAGAATGTTCCATGTGCACTTGAAAATAATGTGTAGTCTGCTGTTTTTGGATGGAATATTCTATCTTTTAAGTCCATCTGGTCCAGCGTGCCATTCAAAGCCATTGTTTTAAGAAAGAAGTTCATAGATAAAAACACCTACATTAAAGAGGACCTCAAATAAACAATTTTATACCTCAGGGAAAGTAAAAGGGCACCTGGGTGGCTCAGTTGGTTAAGCATCTACCTTTGTCTCAGGTCATGATCTTAGGGTCCTGGGATCAGCCCTGTGTCTGAGTCCCTGCTCAGCAGGAAGTCTGCTTCTCCCTCTCCCTCTGCCCCTCACTCTGGGATCGTGCTTGCATTCTGTCTCTCAAATAAATAAAGAAAATCTTTTTTATGTTCTCATTCACTTGGGGAATATAAATAATAGTGAAAGGGAATAGAAGGGAAGGGAGAAGAAATGGGTAGGAAATACCAGAAAGGGAGACAGAACATAAAGACTCCTAACTCTGGGAAACGAACTAGGGGTGGTGGAAGGGGAGGAGGGCGGGGTGTGGGGGAGAATGGGTGACAGGCACGGAGGGGGCACTTGACGGGATGAGCACTGGGTGTTATTCTGTATGTTGGCAAATTGAACACCAATAAAAAATAAATTTATTATTTAAAAAAATAAAATTAAATTAAAAAAAGAAAATCTTTTTTTAAAAAAGTAGAAAAAGAAGAACAAGCTAAGCCTAGAGTTAGAAGAAGGAAGGAAATAACAAAGATCAGAGCATAAATAGAGGCCAGAAACAAAATAGATAAAGATCAACAAAATCTTGCTATTTGTGACAACATGGATGGAGCTTGAGAGTATTATGCTAAATGAAATAAGACAGAGAAAGACAAATGTAGTATGATCTTATTGATATATGGAGTCAACCTAAGAAAGCTGAACTCATAGAAACAGAGACTAGAGTGGTAGTTACCAGGGGCTGGGGAGCGGAGGAAAGGGAGAGATGTTGGTCAAAGGGTACAAATTTCCATTTATAAGATGCATTTGTTCTGGAGATCTAATATACAGCATAGTGACTACAGTTAACAACATTGTATTATATATTTGAAATTTGCTGAGAGAGTAAATCTTAAATGTTCTCAACACACACAAAAAGTGATGGAAGTGTTAATTAACCCTATAATGGTCATTATTTAGCAATATGTAACTATCAAATCATCTTATTATGCACCTTGCGCTTTTATAATGTTATATGTCAGTTATACCTTAAGAAAGCTGGAAATAATTCAGTGAAACTGGTATACTTTTAGTGCTGGTGGTAGTATAAAGTGATATAACTCTTTTGGGAAATAAATGGCAGTATTAATTAAACCATAAAATATGCTTACCTTTTGACCCACTAATTGTATTACTAGGAATGCAATTTAAGAAAATAATTGAAAATGAAAGAGAAAATATCTAAGTCTCAGTGTATATTGCTGCATTGTTTGTAACAGAAACAAATGGATCATATTTGAGACGTCCAACCAGAAGAAAATGGGTAAATTATAGCACATCTGTACTGAATATTATGTGGTTATTTTTTTTATGTGGTTATTAAATGTAGTGATTAACAACATTTTGGCACAAGGCCCATTATTTAGGTTTTAAATATGAACTGACCTAGTCACATTTTAACAACGTTTAATATGTTCCAAATTCAGCACATGAAAATTCCCTTCTCTTCTCTACCTCCTGTTTTAGTCATCTCTAAGCAATATGTATTCCCCCTTTGTTCCTTGTAATGACTAATGCCACTACTTTCCACTCAAGCACTTAAGCTAGAAATCTGAGGATTATTTTCAACTCCTCTGTCCTTATAATTCTCGTAATTGATTAAACATCTATACTTCTTGCAGTGCACATTTTTTTTCTTTATGTCTACTTTGAATCAGGCCTTCATTGTCTCTCAACAGGACTTTTAAAATAGCCTGTTGTTGTCTTTGGTTTCCCAATCTAGGTTTTCATTCTCCAGTTCTTCAATCCTTATACTAAAATACAAATTTAATTATGCTAGTCCCTGGTTCAAAATTCACAGTAAGTGAAGGGATGACTAAGATGAGATGAAGTCTGGAATGTGCATGACATCAGAATATGTAATACCCCGTCTGCCATTTTAAGAATTTTGTATTTTAAATATTAATGTAAAGCGATGGTAGACCTTTAATTGGACAGGAGACATAATGTGACATATATTTTTAAAGGGATCATTTGGTTTCTGTGTAGCCCAAAGGTGGGCAAAGTTGAAAGCAGGGTCTCTGGACACGTTTTGAGAGAAGAGTTGACAGAATTTGATAACTGATTGGGCATGGAGGGCAGGAGAGGTGGAAGGGAAGTCAAAGGTAAGGCCTAGGCTTTTGGCCAGAACAACTGGTAAAATGTAGTTGCTGTTGGAGGAGGAGCAAGTTTGAGTGAGAAAACCCTGAATTTGAATTTTGTTTTGTTTGGGGGTTTTTTGGTTCTTTTATAAAGATTATTTATTTATTCATGAAAGACACACAGAGAGAGGCAGAGACAGAGAGAGAAGCAGGCTCAGGGAGCCCAATCTGGGACTCGATCCTGGGACTCTGGGATCATGCCCTGGGCCAAAGGTAGGCGCTCAACCGCTGAGCCACCCAGTCGCCCCTGAATTTGAATGTTGAACATGTTTATGATGCTTATTAAACAGCTAAATGAAAATATTAACTAGATACTTGGATCTCGGGACACAGATTTAAATGCAGTGGAACTAGCTGGAAATAAAAATTTAAGAATCACCAGTGAAAGGATGGGATATAAAGTCATAGGACTGGGTGACCTCACCTAGGGAAGGGGAATAAATAGACATGAGAAAATATCCTGGGGATCCCTGGGTGGCTCAGTGGCTCAGCGCCTGCTTTAGGCCTGGGGTGTGGTCCTGGAGTCGCGGGATCGAGTCCCACGTCAGGCTCCCTGCATGGAGCCTGCTTCTCCCTCTGCCTGTGTCTCTGCCTCTCTCTCTCCTCTCTCTCTCTCTCTCTCTCTCTCTCTCTCTCTCTCTCTCTCTGTATCTCATGAATGAATAAATAAAATCTTTAAGAAAAAAAAAAGAAAATGTCCTGAGATGAGCCTTGAAACGCTCCAACATTTAGAGACCCAGAAGAAATTAGAAGGAAAAAAAAAAGACTAAGAGAGTGGCATGAAGTAGGAGGAAGCCAGATTTAATATCCTAGAAGCCAATGAAGAAAATATTTTAATAAGGACTTGATCAACTCTAGCAAAAGTATTTAGACTGGCAATTGGATTTGGCAATTATTGAACTCACAGGTGATATTGTTGAGATCATTTTAGAGTTAGTTTGGATTTTTGTTATGTTATATTTAAATGTGATGAGATTACATGTGATAGATGGACATATTGGAGTTGTGCAGTTTTTGTCAATTGCTTTAGTAGGGTTAGGCAAGCCCTTATTGTATGCTCTAGAAATGTTTGAAAACAGAGAAATTACTTCATTCATTCAATGAATACTATTGGCATCGACTTTGTGCCATATACTCTTCTGGGTGCTGAAGGTGGGGCAGGTGCAAATAAAACAAAATTCTTAATGCAAGGAGGTCATATTTTAATGAGTAGAGACAAATAGTCCTTATCATTTTTTACTAAATAAAATATATGGTGTGTCAGATGTTACAGTGAAAAATGAAATGAGAAAGGAGCATAGTGCATGCCAGGGGTGGAGAGAAGGTTATAGTTTATTTTTTTCAATTTCCATATTTATTGAGGTATAATTGTCAAATAAAATTATAATATATTTAGAGTGTACAAATGTGATAATTTGATATACATTGTGAAAGGATTTCCACAATAAAGTTAATTAACACATCTATCACCTCATGTAGTTACCCTTTTTTTTTAATTGGTTGAGAACACTTAAGAACTCCCCTAGCAAATTTCAATTATATTATTATATTGAAATATATATTATATTAATTATATTATATTAATATTATTTTATATTATATTATATTATATTATATTATATTATATTATATTATATTAATTATATATCAACTCTGGTCATAGGATGGGTCAAGGAAATTTTCTCTGACAAGGTGAAATCTGAGCAGAGATCTAGAAGAGGCGGGGTATCTGGAGGAAGAATTTTCTGGTTGGAGAGAACAGCAAATGCTAACATTCTGAGGAGGGAACACACCAGACTTGTTCTAGAGAAGATAAGACCAATGTGACTGAAGCATAGTATGGAAGAAGTAGAGTGTTAGATGAGGTCAGAGTGGAAAAGAGGGGCAAAGGCAGTAGGTAGCGCAAATGGTGTAGGACCTTTCAGGAAACTGTAAGACTTTTTTTTTTTTTTTTTTTAATTTACACCCTGGGCACCTTGTTTACCTTATCTCAGTCCCAGTTCTTTTTTTCTTTTTTTTTTTTTTAATTTATGATAGTCACAGAGAGAGAGAGAGGCAGAGACATAGGCAGAGGGAGAAGCAGGCTCCATGCACCGGGAGCCTGATGTGGGATTCGATCCCGGGTCTCCAGGATCGCGCCCTGGGCCAAAGGCAGGCGCCAAACCGCTGCGCCACCCAGGGATCCCCAGGAAACTGTAAGACTTTTGCAAGTCAGGTCAGATAACAATGCCCCACCCCCCAAGTGGGGCTTCTGTAGGGAACTGTGAAATGGAACAAATACTGACAGTGCTCAGAGGTTGGATCTCTTTGTGGAGCTCTGAATCCAGTTGACCCCCTCTAGATGCTACAAGACATGCTGATTTTCACAGGTATTATGATTTCTAGGCTGTTGGTTTACATGACTACCCCAGAGCTGCAGAGAAGGAGATTGGAGGAACCCAAGTTAAAATTCTACAAACTCTACAATTTTTACCAAGGTTCAACAGGGTCTTTTATATATATATATATATATATATATATATATATATATATATATATACCCTTAGATTGTTGCAAGTCTTTGGGTCATTTCTAGAGTTCTGAAAAAGTTGATTTTAACAATTTTGCCAGTACAGTAATTCCCCCCCTTATCCACAGGGTATAGAGTTCAAGACCCCCAGTAGATGCCTGAAACTGTGGGTAGTACTGAACCTTATACAGACTATATTTTTTCCTAAGCATTCATATCTCTGATAGAGTTAAATGTATAAATTAGCACAGGAAGAGATGAACAACTAATATAAAATAGAACAATTATAGCAATATATTGTAATAAAAGTTATGTAAAAAAATAAAAGTCATGTAAATGTGGTCTCTCTCAAAATATATTATTGTATGTACTCACTTTTTGGGATGGTGTGAGGTGATAAAATGCCTACATGAGGATACAAAGTGAGATGAATGCTATGAGAATTGTGGTGTAATGTCAGGTTATTAACATCAGAGGATCATCTGCTTCCAGGCCATGGTAGACTGTGAATAACTGAGACTGAGGAAAGCGAAATTGTGGATAAGGGGGGACTTCTGTATTTTCATCACTTTTTAGGGAGGAGCAGATTCTGGTGGTTCTCATTTGACCATTTGGGAAGTCTTCACTTGTTCTACTAGGTACTTAGCATGGAGTGTTTAAATTGCCGGCCATCTTTGTGAATTTGTGTATTTGTATTTTCCCCTCTATCAGATTTTGCTTCATGTGTGACCTTTTTATCAATGTGAAATGATTTTCCTTATCCCTGATAATATTCCTTGTTCCAGTGTCTGTTTTCTCTGATATTAATATAACTTCTGCAGCTTTACTTGATTAGTATTTGCATGGAATACATTTTTCCATACTTTTGTTTTTATTCTGTGTCTTTATATTTACTGCGGGTTTCTTTATCTACTCATCTATGGGTGGACACTTGGGTTGCTCCTTTATCTTGGGTATTATAAATAATGCTGCAATAAACATGGGGTGCATATATCCTTTTGAATTAGTGTTTTCATTGTCTTTGGGTAAATACCCAGTAGTGGAATTACTGGATCACATGGTATTTCTATTTGTAAAAATTATTTTAAATCCAGTATAGTTAACACGTAGTGTTGTACTAGTTTCAGATGTACAATATAGTGATTCATCAACTCTGTGTATTATTCAGTGCTCATCAAGATAAATGTGCTCTTAATCCCCTTCACCTATTTTACTCATCCCTCCACCAACCTCCCCTCTGGTAATCATTTGTTTGCTGTCTATAGTTAAGAGTCTGTGTTTTGGTTTCTCTCTTTTTTCCACTTTGTTTTGTTTCTTATATTCTGCATATGAGTGAAATTATGTGGTATTTGTCTTTCTCTGACTTAGTTAGCTTAGCATTATACTCTCTGATTCATCCATGTTGTTGCAAACGGCAAAATTCCATTCTTTTTCCATCCTTTTTCTCCACATACTAGTCAATACTTTTTTATGGCTGAATAATATTTCAGTGTGTGTGTGTGTGTGTGTGTGTGTGTGTATGTACATATCACATCTTCTTTATCCATTCATCTATTGATAGACACTTGGGCTGCTTCCATAATTTGGCTACTATAGATAATGCTACAATAAACAGAGGTGC
This sequence comes from Canis lupus dingo, assembly GCF_003254725.2. Classification (NCBI taxonomy): domain Eukaryota; kingdom Metazoa; phylum Chordata; class Mammalia; order Carnivora; family Canidae; genus Canis; species Canis lupus. The sequence goes on along the minus strand of NC_064281.1, from coordinate 114,328,731 downwards.
ATATATCCTTTTGAATTAGTATTTTCATATTCTTTGGGTAAATACTCAGTAGTGTTATTACTGGATAATATGGTATTTCTATTTTTAATTTTTTTAAAATTTTTTTATTTATTTATGATAGTCACAGAGAGACAGAGAGGCAGAGACATAGGCAGAGGGAGAAGCAGGCTCCATGCACCGGGAGCCCGACGTGGGATTCGATCCCGGGTCTCCAGGATTGTGCCCTGGGCCAAAGGCAGGCGCTAAACCGCTGCGCCACCCAGGGTTCCCTATTTTTAATTTTTTGAGGAGCCTCCATACTGTCTTCCACAGCAGTTACACCAATTTACATTCTTACCAATAATGCACAGAGGTTCCTTTTTCTCCACATACTTGTCAACACTTGTTATTTCTTGTCTTTTTGATTCTGACAAGTTTGAGATGATATCTCATTGTGTTTTTGATTTGCATTTCCTAATGATAAGTGATGTTGAACATCTTTTCATGTGTCTGTTGACCATCTGGATGTCTTCTTTGGAGTTAATATTACTCAGCCATAAAAAAGAATGATATCTTGCCATTTGAGACAACATGGATGGACCTAGAGGGTATTATGCTAGGTGAAATAGTTCAGACAGAGAAAGACAAGCACCATATGATTTCTCTTATATATAGTATCTAAAACACAAAATAAACAAAGAAAAAAGAGACAGACCAAAAACAGACTCTAAAATAGAGAGAACAAACTGATGGTTTGAGTGAGGGGAGGTGGGTGGATGGAAGGGTGAAATTGATAAAGGCGATTAAGAAGTAGAAACTTCCAGTTGTAAAATAAATAAGTTATGGGGATGAAAATTATAGCATAGAGAATATTGTCAATAATATTGTAATAATGTTGATGGGTGACTCACTTACCATGGTGAGTGTTGAGTAATATATAGAATTGTTGAATCAACATGTTATACATCTGAAACTAATATAACATTGTATTTAATTATAATTAAATAGAAATTAAAAAAATAAAGTGAGTTTCTTGTATATAGAATATATTTGGGTCTTGCTTTACTATCCAGTGTGACAAGATGACTTTTTTTTTCTTTTTTTTTTTTTAATTTTTATTTATTTATGATAGTCACAGAGAGAGAGAGAGAGGCAGAGACATAGGCAGAAGGAGAAGCAGGCTCCATGCAGGTTCCATGCACCAGGAGCCTGACGTGGGATTCGATCCCGGGCCTCCAGGATCGTGCCCTGGGCCAAAGGCAGGCGCCAAACCGCTGCGCCACCCAGGGATCCCCAAGATGACTTTTAATTGTAGTGTTTACATTTAAATTTAGTGTAATTATCGATCAGCTTGGGTTTAAACCTACTGTGTTGCCATTTATTGCCTATTTGTCCCATTTGCTGTTCGTTTCATTTTTCCTCTTTCCTCGCTTTCTCTTGGACGGTTTTTTTATGATTCCATTTTCTCTCCACTCTTTCCTTGTTAGCTCTTCCTATCCATTTTTTAAATCTTAAATTTTTTGGTTGCCTTAGAGTTGCAACATAATATTTTTAACATATATGGTGTAGCTTTAAATAATAGTATGTTATATCAAGTATTGTGAAAGAACCTGACAATAATATATTTCTATTTTCCACCTTCCTGGTTTTTTGGTGCTATTTACTTTTTTAAAGATTTTATTTATTTAATTATTTAATTATTTAATTATTTGAGAGAGAGAGATCACAAGCAGGGAGAGCATCAGAGGGAGAGGGAAAAGTGGGCGACCTGCTGAGCAGGAAACCCAACACGGGACTCGATTCCAGGACTCTGGGATCATGACCTGAGCCAAAGGCAGACACTTAACATACTGAGTCACCAGGTACCCCTTTTTGGTGCTTTTATAAATTTTATTTATTTTATTTTTTTATTTTTTCTTCAAGTTTTAATTTAAATTCCAGTTAGTCTACATACAGTGAAACAGTTCGTTTCAGGTGTAGAATTTAGTGATTCATCACTTACAACACCCAGTGCTCATCATAAGTACTCTCCTTAATACCCATCATCTATTCCCCATCCTGTATAAATTCTACTTTAAATTCCACAATATGTTGTTATTATTTTTACTTTAAGTGGGTCAATTGTATTTTAATATGACTTTTTAAACATGAAGAAAAAATTGTTTTTACCCTACACATTTAGTATTTTTAGGGCTCTTTATTTTGTATAGACACAAATTTTTATCTGGTCTCATTTTTCTTTAGCTCAAAAAACTTGGTTTAGCATTTCTCGTAATGAATACTGTTGCTGAAAATCAAATCCTGAAAAAAATGGATATTTAAAATGTCTTTACTTCGCCTTCATTTTTTAAACAATTTGATTAGATAAAGGATTCTAGGTTGACAGAGTATTCTGTTCTTTCAATATTTTAAAGATGTTGCTTTACTTTCTCCTGTTTTCCTACTTTCTGATGAGAAGTGTATTGTCATTCTTATCTGTGTTTCCCTTTATGTAATGAATCATTTAACTCTGGCTGTTTTTAAATCTTCTCATTATTGGCATGCCTGGGTGGCTCAGCTGGTTGAGCGTCCTCCTTCAGCTTAGGTCATGATCCTGGGGTTCCAGGGTAGAGACCAGTCTTGAGCTCCCTGCTCCTTGGGGAGTCTGCTCCTCCTCCCTCTGCCCTTCCCCCTGCTTGTGCTCTCTTTCTTGCTCATTCTCTCTCTCTCAAATAAATAAAATCTTTTAAAAAATAAATTTCTCATTATCACTGGTTTTCAGTAATTTGATTATAATGTACCTTGATGCAGCTCTCTTTAGATTTATTTTCCTTGGAGTTCACATATCTTAGATCTGTGAATTTATATTTCTCCTCGACGTTAGAAAATTCCCAACCATTATTACAACTCGATATTGTTTTACAGTTCAGTGATGCTTTATTCATATTTATCATTCATTGCTTTTTCTCTATGTGCCTCAATTTGGATAAAATCTATTGCTATAGCTTCAAGCCCACTGATATTTCCTTTTGCAGAGTCTAACTTGCTAATAATTATATCCAGCATATTTTAAATTTCATATATTTTGTATCTCTGCAAATTTCATTGGTACTTTTTTCCTCTCCTCATTATGCTCCTATTTAGCAACATCCTATTTCTATCTACCATCTTGAGCATATGAAGCATATATACTAATACACATATATTAGTTATTTTGTTGTACTCTCTGTGTTAGTTCTACTATCTCTGTTATTTCTGGATTTGTTTCTCTTGGTTGATATTTTTTCCTCATTGCAATGCTTTATATTTTCCTGCTTCTTTACATGATTAGGAAATTTTCTTTTTGGATACTAGGATCTGTTGCAATTTAAAAATAGTTCTGTTTTATTCTGACTTTCACTTTAGTTATTTTGAATCAATTAAGTCAGTTCAAGACTTGATTTTAACTTTGTTAGGTGTGATTCATAGCAACTTTTAATCTAGAGATAATATAGCCTCATTACTAAGGTGGTAGCAGTCTGAGAATTCAACCCTATGATCCGTATATTACAAAACCTTTTTCCTCTGATTGGTGGGAGCATGAACTCTTCCTAGATGTGTGTGGACTTTAGTAATTGTGCTGCCTAATCCTTTCGGCTTGTTCTGGTCAAGGCCTTAGGTAATTTCCTGTCACGCTTGCATATATCAGTACTCAGCCAAGGACCTGCGGTTCCCCTCTGCATATATCCAGAACCCTCTTATTCTCTTTATGCAGCTCCCTATTCTCCAGTAGTAAGTCAGGGATCACACTCCTGTTTGTTGTCCAGTGCCTAAAAACCCTCGCTTCATATTTTGTCTGGTTTTCTATTGCTTAAAGCAGGAGGGTCAATCCAACTCTTATTACTTTATCTTGACCGACATTTAAGTTTTGAGATCTCTTTGGCTGCTATGTGGAGAGTAGACTGAAAGAAGGAAAAGGTGCAAAAGGGAGACCAATTAGGAAGCTATTATGCAAAAGTCCAGGCTAGATAAGATGATGGCTTGGATATAGATGGCAGCTCTGAAGGTTGAGAGGAGTGGTCACAGTCTGGATATACTTTGAAGGTAGAGGCAATAGGATTTCCTTACAGAATTAAGTGTGGGTTCATTAGCCAAACTGTGGAAGGAGCCTCGGTGTCCATCAAAAGATGAATGGATAAAGAAAATGTGGTCTATGTATACAATGGAATATTCCTCAGCCATTAAAAATGACAAATACCCACCATTTGCTTCAATGTGGATGAAACTGGAGGGTATTGTGCTGAGTGAAATAAGTCAATCGGAAAAGGACAAACATAATATGGTCTCATTCATTTGGCAAATATAAAAATTAGTGAAAGGGAATAAAGGGGAAGGAGAGAAAATGAGTGAAAATATCAGTGAGGGTGACAAAACATGAGAGACACCTAACTCTGGGAAATGAACAAGGGGTAGTGGAAGGGGAAGTGGGCGGGGGGTTGGCGTGACTGGGTGATGGGCCCTGATGGGGGCACTTGGCAGGATGAGCACTGGGTGTTATGCTATATGATGGCAAATTGAACTCCAATAAAAAATAAATAAAAAATAAAATAAATAAAAAAAGAATTAAGTGTGGGTCATGAGAGACAGAGAGGAATCAAGAAAGACTAAAATGTTGACATTTATTTTCTGATTTATTTCATGATTTTAGTTTGCTTGGGTTTTCTAGCTCTTTTTAACTTTGGTCACCTATTTCCTTAAGATATTGTCCATTTGATTGAGATTTTGAAATGTATTAGCATGGAATTATAAATACTCTTTACTTCTTCAAGTCTCTGTGTAAATAAACCCACTTTTTTATTTCTAAAAATGGATAGTGTTTTTTTCTCTCATTTTTTAAAGATTTTATTTATTTATTCATGAGAGACACAGAGAGAGAGAGAGAGAGAGAGATAGGCAGAGACACAGGCAGAGGGAGAAGCAAGCTCCATGCAGGGAGCCTGACGTAGGACTCGATCCCGGGTCTCTGGGATCATGCCCTGGACTTAAGGCGGCGCTAAACCGCTGAGCCACCCGGGCTGCCCTTCTCTCATATTTTTAACTGGATTGCCAAAGGTGTGACTATTTTTTTTATTGAAGTATAATTGACATACAATAATCCCTTAGTTTCATGTGTACAACATGGTGATTAGACAGTTGTAGACATTGTGAACTGATCCCTACAATAAGTCTAGTTACTACTTGTCACCATACAAAGTTAATACAATATTATTGACTGCATTCTCTGTGCTGTGCATTATCTCCTCATGACTTATTCATTTTATAACTGGAAGTTTGTACCTCTTAATCCTCCAAAACATTTTATTTTTATGAAGTCCACACATGTGGCTAGTGGCTATGACTATTTTAACTCAAATCTGCCACACAGTATAAGTAATTAGTTGCAGTAGAATCAGGAATCTACAATATCACGTGGGAAACTTCATCATAGTTATATAGGCAATAAAATTATGTCCTATCAATGTTTAGATTTATTCTAGAAATGTTTTTGAGCTGACTCTATAGGCAGAATTTTGGAAGAGAAAGGCAACAGAAACAAAAATCTTATATGCATATAGCACTTTGTAGTTTATATAATGAACATTCACATTATTTTCTTTGATTTTCTTAACTACAACATGAAAAACACCCTTGTCAGTGTTTTACAAGATAGAAACTACAACTCAGAATGGTAAATTCCTTTGTCTAATATCATATTTCGTGAAGGCCAAAGCCTATGCTTTTTTCCCCAATGATACTGTGTTTTCTGTATAAGGGAGTTATGCATATGCTGATGTGTGTATGTGTGTGGGGTGGGTGGGGGAGTGTTTGTAGTTATTTATAGTTTTCTTGTGTTTTTGCCATTAAATTTGGATTGGGATTATTGCTTATAGAACTACTCTAAGGATGAAAATAAGAAGTGTCTGATGCTGTATAACATAATTTTCTTGTATTAAACCATCCTAAAACTTCTGTTTTCACTTTTTTTTCATTACAAAAACTTACCTATCATAAAATGTTTTTTGAATATTAAATTCCTACTTAGGTATAACGAAGCTATTTGTCATGGAGTCATTTGAAATAATTATTTAAACAATTGTACACCTCCACTTTATATGTGTTTATTTCCCCATAGATCTGAATGGGGAGATTTGTAAGTGAAATGAAAAGAACACAAATTATTTTGAAGCATATTAGAGTGAAATATGATTCTGATGATAGAGAACAGTGTAAAATAAAAGGAGAAAAGAAAGAACTGTTTGATTTTTATCAGGTCCCTATAAACATTTGTTCTCACTAAGTATTGGAAAAGACTGATCTTGCCATATGACCGGGTATCATACATCCACAGGTGTGGTAATGAATCAAAATTTAAAAGACCCTTTGTTAAAAAAAAAAAGACCTTTTAAAATGACAGCACTCTTGTATCCAAAGGCACCGTTTGTTTTCCATGCTTATATTCTGGTTGTTACAGTTCAGAATTTCCACATATGACTAATTAAATAGCAATTTTAATTTATGAAAGAAATGCCACATACCAAACAGATACTGCTCCCTTTTCAACCATCTCAGAGGATTTTTATGCTATCACGAGACATCAAACAATAAAATCATTGTATTGTATTTTGGAAGACACATAACATTCTTGAATCTGTACATCAGAGAATACAGTTTGCAGAGAACAAAGCATTTTATAAAGATTCTCACATATTTTCTTTGCCAATCTAAGGCTGTTTCCACAAAGTGAAACACATGACCCTTATTTTACATTGTGCCATGTACATCTGGCTTATGTTTAGTTACACGAAGAGAACAAAGTGACCTAAAATTCCTTTATTGCACACAGAGACATCACTGAGGTTCTTTTAATTGAGAAGCTTTGCTTGCTTTATTTATAACTCTCCAGGACAGTAAACAAGACCCACTCACTTAGATATTCAGTCGCTGGAAGCCAGCATAGTGTGCGAACCTTCAAGGGGAGGTTGATTTACATAGTGTTGGGCATCATAGTACATTAACTGCTTTAACTGAGATGACAGCTTTGCACCAGATCAAGAATAGGAATTACTCAGCCTCACTAGCACCATGTCCCAGCTGGAGGGATGATGGGTAATTGTTTTCAGAAACATTTCATTAGGCTAATTTCTATAATAAACAGATTCCTGGAAACACATATGCACATGCACACACAAAAACACACACACATACACACACATCACTTTTTTTTTTAAGATTTTATTTATTTATTCATGATAGTCACACAGAGAGAGACAGAGAGACAGAGACACAGGCAGAGGGAGAAGCAGGCTCCATGCACCGGGAGCCCGATGTGGGATTCGATCCCGGGTCTCCAGGATCAGCCCCGGGCCAAAGGCAGGCGCCAAACCGCTGCGCCACCCAGGGATCCCACACACATCACTTTTTTAAATAAAAAAGTATTACATTTACCTAGTCTTGCCTGTGCTTTTTACAGTAATTCTACCTGCTGGCCTGTGGGAGACGTTTGCAAAAATGTTTGCATTTCCCTTCTGTCCCCTCCAAACCTGTTTCACCACAGTGATGAAGAAAACAAGAGTTCACATTTTTCAGAGGTTTATCATTTTCATGAAAAACACAAAAGCTCAACTGAAATGAGTGTTCACCCTGGTTATTGGCCTGTTCAGGTTTTCTATTTCTTCCTGTTCCAGTTTTGGTAGTTTGTGGCTTTCCAGGAATGCGTCCATTTCTTCTAGATTGCCTAATTTATTGGCGTAGAGCTGTTCATAATATGTTTTTAAAATCGTTTGTATTTCCTTGGTGTTGGTAGTGATCTCTCCTTTCTCATTCATGATTTTATTAATTTGAGTCTTCTCTCTCTTCTTTTTAATAAGGCTGGCTAATGGTTTATCTATCTTATTAATTCTTTCAAAGAACCAACTCCTGGTTCTGTTGATCTGTTCCACAGTTCTTCTGGTCTCGATTTCGTTGAGTTCTGCTCGAATCTTTATTATCTCCCTTCTTCTCTTGGGTGTAGGATCTATTTGCTGTTTTTTCTCTAGCTCCTTTATGTGTAAGGTTAGCTTTTGTATTTGAGTTCTTTCCAGTTTTTGAATGGATGCTTGTATTGCGATGTATTTCCCCCTTAGGACTGCTTTTGCTGCATCCCAAAGATTTTGAACGGTTGTATCTTCATTCTCATTAGTTTCCATGAATCTTTTTAATTCTTCCTTAATTTCCTGGTTGACCCTTTTATCTTTTAGCAGGATGGTCCTTAACCTCCATGTGTTTGAGGAGCCTCGGTGTCCAACGAAAGATGAATGGATAAAGAAGATGTGGTTTATGTATACAATGGAATATTACTCAGCTATTAGAAATGACAAATACCCACCATTTGCTTCAACATGGATGGAACTGGAGGGTATTATGCTGAGTGAAGTAAGTCAGTCGGAGAAGGACAAACATTATATGTTCTCATTCATTTGGGGAATATAAATAATAGTGAAAGGGAAAACAAGGGAAGGGAGAAGAAATGTGTGGGAAATATCAGAAAGGGAGACAGAACGTAAAGACTGCTAACTCTGGGAAACGAACTAGGGGTGGTAGAAGGGGAGGAGGGCGGGGGGTGGGAGTGAATGGGTGACGGGCACTGGGTGTTATTCTGTATGTTAGTAAATTGAACACCAATAAAAAAAAAAAAAAAAAAAAAAATGAAATGAGTGTTCACTTGCTGAGAGGTAGCCAAATCCAAACAGATGTTTAGCTTTTATGTATTGAACTTTTTTTTTTCTGGGCTTGATGCTACTTAGAAGAACACATTTTGGTTTTAGACATGGATTGATTCCTGACATCAGAATTCTACATCATGAAAGGGATGATTAACTAGCCATATTCTGGGTTATCCAGAAGGTAGTGCACCTCCTGATGTTTGAGATGTTAAGAACAATTTTGTGTGTCCTCCCAAGTGGCTATAGAAAGAGCAGCCTTAGACAGGTGGCCTAGGTCCTACTCACCACTAACTCTTTGTGTGACCATGAGTAATCATCTTTTCTCTCTTTAGTTTCTGTGTATATGAGAACAGATACCATCTAAGATTGTGTAAGTTTAAGTAAAGCCTTAATATTCACGGGGAAAATATTAACAGTTTAAGGTCTGTCAGAAGTAAATTCTTAATAAATGAATTTATTTGTATTCCCTTTATCAATATAGGCACCAACTTAATTTGTATACCTAGTGGAGAGTTTTTCAAAGTCCCAATGAATGGGGCACCTGGATGGCTCCGTTGGTTGAATGCCCAACTCTTGATTTCAGCTTGACTCTTGATCTCGGGGTCATGGGATCAAGCCTTGGGTTAGGCTCTGTGCTCAGCACAGAGTCTGCTTGGGATTCTCTCTCCCATTCTCTCTGCACCACCCCACACATGCTCTATCAATCAATCAATCAATCAATTCTTTAAAAAATTCAAATTCCCAATGAAAGAGATGATACCAGTGGGAAAAGGAGGCACCAGGAGTATTATAAGCAGGGACTTTAGAGCAAGACTGCTTGAGCAAAAATCTCAGTTTTTGTGCAAACTGGGGCAAGTTTCCAGAGGCCCAAGACATCTCAGTTTCTTCATCAGTAAAATGGATGTAATTGTAGTAGTAGCTGCCATATTTAGATGTTGTGAGGATTAAATAAGTTGATAATCAGGACAAATAGTAAGTTCATAGAAGAGATAGCTGTAATTTCTACACAATATTATTTGATATGCCAAGAAATTGGAAATCACACAGAGAATTATGAAGAAAAGATAAGCTCTGGGGTGCCTGGGTGGCTCAGTTAGTTAAACATCTGCCTTAGGCTCAGGTCATGATCCCAGGGTCCTGGGATGGAGCCCTACATTGGGCTCCCTGCTCAGCCGGGAGTCTACTTGTCCTTCTCCCTTTGCGCCTCCCCCTGCTCATGCTTTTTCTCTCTCTCTCTCAAATAAATAAAATATTTTTTTTAAAGGAGATAAGCTCCAAGAAGTTAAAGTGATGAATAAGTGCAATTATGTTAAATACTCTGTCCTCTAACAGTAGTATCTTTGTACCATCATCCAATGTTACTGTCATTATTTTTTCACAGTATATGTTACAGTAAACATTTCTTTTGAATCTACTATGTGTCAGGCTCTGGCCCACCATGATATACAGTCTGTAACAAGAGTTTCAGAACATCAGTATTCTACTACTGACCCTAAAAGTGTGCTATTGCTCCCAGAATAGTTCAACATGCCATCCAATTAAATTTATTGAATTTTTATGTACAATCTAATCTTCATTTGGCACCCCAAACTGCAATACTACTGATAAACCTCAGTTAACAAGGGGATCGGGAAAGCAAAATAACTGAATTTTATAATTAATATATTTTTATAATTTATATTTTTATAATTAATATATATTCAGTGTACTGAATATTAATCAGGATGCCCTTTTAGTTTTACTCCAGAGCTAATCAGCTGGTCACAATAAAGATATACAAATAGTATTTATTATCCCTGTATTTCAGCAATAGCCAATTAAAAATATAGTTTTAAAATCCATTTAGGGATGGGATCCCTGGGTGGCTCAGTGGTTTGGCGCCTGCCTTTGGCCCAGGGCATGATCCTGGAGTCCAGGGATCGAGCCCCGCATCAGGCTCCCGGCATGGAGCCTGCTTCTCCCTCTGCCTGTGTCTCTGCCCCCCTCTCTCTCTCTATCATGAATAAATAAATAAAATCTTTTAAAAAAATCCATTTAGGGGCGCCTAGGTGGCTCAGTCAGTTAAATGTTCAACTCTTGATTTCAGCTCAGGTAATGATCTCAGGGTTGTGGGATCAATCCCCTCGTGGGGCTCTGTGCTCAGTGTGGAGTAGACCTGTCCCTCTCCCTCTGCTCCTCCTCCTCCTCTCTCTCTCTCTCAAATAAATAAAATCTTTTTAAAAATTTCCATTTATAGTAACAACCTAAACTCTAAAGTCTAATAAATAATACATAAATTTAACAATGCACATGTGAGATCTACATGAGGAAGTCTATAAAACTGTGTTGAAGTCATCAAGGAAAGTTGAATGAACAGAGAAGCATACTATGGTGCTGAATTGGAGGTCTCAGTATTATAAAACTGTTTCATTCTTTCCAAAGTCATTAATGGATTTAATGGGATCCCAATCAAAATCATAACAGATGTTTTTAAACTTGGCAGTTAAATTCAGAAAATCGTTGGAAGAACAAATGCGTTTCTTGACAAAAATATTTTAATGATGTTTCCATCTCTACATATCTATTTTCATATCTATATCATCTATATAGCTCATTGGTTCTGTGTCTCTGGAGAACCCTAATAGAAGGGCCTCATAGAAGACTAATAGAATAGACTGTTACCACAACTGCCTTCCTGTTATTCTCACATTGTTTTCTCTGCTTTAAAAAAAAAAAAGCATATAAGAAACAATAAATAACACATGGATCTATCTTCAGCTGGTGCTAAATTGTTGGGTGGGGGCAGTTTCTTCCAGGACAGATAAAAGGCTGGATGCTCTTAGTGACCAGCTTCTCTTTTTCCAGGTACCTAGAAAAGAGCTGCATGTAACCTGCTCTGGGTGTTCAGTTATTTTCTCAGAGAGGTAAAACCGAAAATTTATCCTGGCATTTTCATCTTTTTTTCTGTAACTTATTTTAAAATTATTTTCTACATTTGCTGCCTTATTTAATTGACCTTTTCATTCCTGTTTGGCACTGAACAGACTGTATGGCCCTTGCTGTATCTTAGTCCTTAATGTGCCTTAGTCCTTAGTCCTTTTTTTTAATAATAAATTTATTTTTTATTGGTGTTCAATTTACCAACATACAGAATAACACCCAGTGCTCATCCCGTCAAGTAGTCCTTAGTCCTTAATGCCTTGCTGGGCATTAATCCTGAGAGTCCAGACAGTATTTGCAAGAAACCCTCTACCTCTGATGTCCGTGATTAGAGCCACCTGGCCATGTCAGCACTGCTGTTCCTTACACTGTGCAGCATTAAGCCTCCATGAGCTCACTGTCCACATGATTGCTAATAGTCTCTATGGTTTGTTGTGTGCCGTCCCTATACATCAGCTCTCAGGCCTCTCAGAGCAGAGTTCTTAGTTCTGCCATGAGCCAATGTAGCAAATGTAAGGCTCAGTTCAGACATTCAAGTATGCAAGAAAAATTACCTTCTTTATTTTCTCTTATATCAACTTAATGCTGACCTTGAGGCCACGTGTTTCTCAGTTGGCATGAAATCCCATCTCTGTCATTACGCCGATGCTCTCCCCCTCTCAGAATAATAGAAGAATCTGAATGCCTTTATATTTTTCCCCAGAAAATAATCATTATCACCACCACATCACACAAGAGCCTTTGTATGTGGTTTTTATATATTAATGTGAGGGATCATCACTCACATCAGGTGGGCTCCACTATGGGCTGAATTGTGTCCTTTCCCCTAAATTCATATATTGAAATCTAAACCTCCAGTACCTCAGACTGGGACTATGTTTAGAGATAGAACTTTGAAGAGATGATTAATAAACTGAAGTCACTGGTTGAGTAGGCCCTAATCCAGTGGAACTGATGTCCTTATCATAAGAGGAGATTAGGACATAGACACAGAGCGGAGACCGTGTGAAGACACAGGGGGAATATGAACATCAACAAGCCAAGGGGAGAGGCCTCAGAAGAAACCAACCCTGCCAACACCTTGATCTTGACTGCTAATATCCAGAAGTGTGAGAAAATGCATTTCTTGTTTAACCCCTGCTTCTTGTATTTGCGCTAGCAAACAGGCTTCAGAACCTGTGAGCCTTTCATTTACTACCCTTAACCCCACCCTTGCCCTTTCTTTTCCCAAACAAAATGCTTATGATTTATTTTAATGATGATGAAAAAGAATAAAAGACAATTTTAGCATCATTTTAATAATAAACTTTATTTTGGAATAATTTTAGGTTTACAGAAAATAATGCAAAAATAGTACCATGCACTCCTACTGTTACCATCCTACATTAGCATGGTACATTTGTAAAAACTAGAACCAACATTACTACTAATTAAACTTCCACTAATGTCCTTTTTTTGGTTCCAAGATCCAATCCAGGATAGCACATTGCATTGAGTCATCATATGTCCTTAGACTTCTCTTGGTTGTGATAGTTTCTCAATCTTTCCTTGCTTGTCCTGACACTGACAGTTTTTAAACATGCCTGGTGAAGTGTTTTTAAAGATGTTCAAGTGTTGGAATTTGTCATATTTTTCTTCTGATTAGTCAGAAATTAGTGGTTTTTAGAGGAATACCACAAAGGTAAAATGCCTTTTCCATCACAACATATCAGAAGGTACATGATGTTGACATGAATCATTACTGGTGATACTAACTTCGACCATTTGGTTAAGATAGTTACAATGGACCGAATGTGTCCCCACAAAATTCTTATGTTGAAATCCTAATTCTCAATGTAATGGTATTAGGAGGTGGGGCCTTTGGGAGGTGATTAGGTCATAAGAGTAGAGTTTGTATGAGTGGATTAGCACCCTTATAAAAGGAACCCAGAGAGATTCTTTGCCCTCTTTCCTCCGTGAGGATCCAAAAAGGAGTTGACAGTCTGGAACCCATGAAAGGGCTCTCACCAGAACTCAACCATGTTCTCATTTTGATCTTGTACTTCCAACCTCCAGAACTGTGAGGACTAGATTTCTGTTATTTTTTTAAGATTTTATTTTTTTAATGAGTGGGTAATATCAGAAAGGGAGACAGAACATGAAAGACTCCTAACTCTGGGAAACGAACTAGGGGTGGTGGAAGGGGAGGTGGGCGGGGGGTGGGGGTGGATGGGTGACGGGCACTGAGGGGGGCACTTGACGGGATGAGCACTGGGTGTTATTCTGTATGTTGACAAATTGAACACCAATAAAAAATAAATTTATTATATAAAAAGATTTTATTTTTTTATTCATGAGAGACACAGAGAGAGCCAGAGACACAGGCAGAGGAAGAAACAGGCTCCGTGTGGGGAGCCTGATACAGGACTCGATCCCAGGACCATGGGATCATGACCTGAGCCAAAAGCAGATACTCAACCACTGAGCCACCCAGGTGCCCCTAGCTTTCTGTTATTTTTTAGTCACCAAATCTATGGTATTTTGTTATAGCAGCCCAAACCAAGTAAGACAGAAATCGTTGCCTGGTTTCTCCATTAGAGGTTTTCCCCTTTCTGTACTCTTGTGGCAAGGAAGTCACTAAGTGCAACTCACACTCATTTGGGGGTTGGGGATGAAAATCCCTCTCCAGGAGGGAATACCATCTACATATATCATTTGGGCCAACCCTCCATTTGAGAACTTTCTACTACCGTTTTTGTCCAGGGGCCTGTTGCTCTCCTGCTTCTTCTCTTTAGTAGCCGACCTCCCTGGTCCATGCTTCAGATCATTTCCTTATCAGATGTCACCTGCCTCATCATTATCTCAACACCTCTCTGTATGTTATATGAAAGCTAAATAACATGACAGTGATCACTCCTTAGCTGTACTGGTGATTTACTTTGTTAGCCTGATCACACCACATTTGAATTTTAGAAGATTTTTAAGGATATCATTTGATAAATAAAAATGAGCAGTTCTAATAATAGGCACTTCAATCACAAAGACAGGAAAACGGGCTTGGCTCCAGGTAACAAAACATTTAATTTCTTTGTCATATAAGAATCTTGGAAAATCTGAGAATTGTCTTTCATTTTCTCTAGTAAGACATGTAAGACCTTGTTATTTGGGTGTTTTCTTTTTTTAAAGATTTTATTTATTCATGAATGAGAGAGAGAGAGAGACAGACAGACGGGGGGGGGGGGGAGGGTAGAGACACAGGCAGAGAGAGATGCAGGCTCCATGCAGGGAGCCTGATGTGGGACTTGAGCCTGGGACTCCGGGATCATACCCTGGGTCAAAGGCAGGCACTCAACTGCTGAGCCACCCAGGCGTCCCTGTTTTGTTTTCTAAAAGAAAAAATAGTCATTTGTATCTGTCACTATGCATTTATGATTTTCCTTCTTTTCCTAAGAATCTCATCCCCTAATTCTGTTTTATGGACTTTATTATAAGCTTAGAGACGTGTGAAAACTTCAACAGGATGTAGTATACAAGTTATGTCATTCTTGTAATGGTTTAGCTCTGAGTAGCTCTTGATTGAAAGTTTAATCTGTATATACAGGTGATGTGCTTGAGTTCATTGTATGTTCTGTTGAGCGAATTTTAAAAGATATCTTATGGTATTGCTGATTGACAAATGAGATGTTATTTCGTTGAAGGAGAAAGCTGTATCAGACTGCTGTTAGTGTCAGAATAGTGATGGACTATTTTAATTACATACATAAAGGGATACCTGATAACAAGGAATAGCTAAGAGAAGATGGGACGGGACCATTTACAAGTATATATAAACCTATCTGGATGGTTCAGGCATGTTTTTAAAGATGAGTCCCTTCTTTCTGTGAGTTTTAGGAACAAAAAAGGTGCAAGGTTATGAATTAACTTTCCAATCTGTCAGTACTGTATTACAGAGAGATTTGGAAGGCTCAGAGCAATATTTCACTCTCGGTTGAAAATCCACATAAAGGGCACATTCCCATGCTTCTGTTTCTTACGTGGTTAGTGCAGCAATAGAATGTGGCACACTGTTTTTATGGTACATTTTCAAGTTGTTTTTTGATGAAAAACAAGTTGGAATTTGGAAGATAGAACTATAAAAGTGTCCAGGTATTCATGTAATGAAGTCATGAACTGATAGGATGTAAATGATACTCTTTTACAACAGTAGTGAAACTATTCTTTTGTCATTTGTCTTTTCTTTTTTTTTTTCATTTGTCTTTTCAAATCAGCTTTTTACCCTTAAGATGTCAGTGTTTTTTATTTTAATTTATTAATTAAGCTTTTTAATTTTAATCCCGGTATAGTTAACTTAGTGTTCTATTATTTTCAGGTGGACAATATAGTGATTCAACAATTCTATACTTTTTATTTTTTTTATTTTATTTTTTTTTAAAGATTTTATTTATTTATTCATGATAGTCACACAGAGAGAGACAGAGAGGCAGAGACACAGGCAGAGGGAGAAGCAGGCTCCATGCACCGGGAGCCCGACGTGGGATTCGATCCCGGGTCTCCAGGATCGTGCCCCGGGCCAAAGGCAGGCGCCAAACCACTGCGCCACCCAGGGATCCCCAATTCTATACTTTTTAAATCGGTTTAAAGAAGGTATAATTTTCTATTTTCAACACCTACAGCCTCATTCCCACCCTTTATGCCCTGCTGTTTTTGTCCATCTATTTTTGTTTGATTCATTGATTCATTCAGCAATATCTATTGAGCACTTATGATATTCTGGGTACTATGGCAGATCTTGGGGATTCTTGAATGTAATAGATACAGTCTCAGTGCTAGTGGAGTGTGTACTTGTGTAGGAGACTGGCATTAATTAAATATTCAAAAGAATGAGTATAAAATGACAAGAAAGGCAAGTGAGTGACATGGGGCTAGGAGAACTTATTAACAGGATAATTTGACCTATACTCTTAGTAAGGAGTCTCAGAAACAATTCCCTCTCAATGCCAGAGCCCCCAAAATGAATGTCACTTTATAAGACATTTTTTATCATCAGAAGTATCCCTGAATTAGTTGAAGAAAGTTGCATTCCTTATATATAAAACTGGTTCATATACATTGATTATAATGTAAAAGTTTGAATTCAAGTATCAACTGTGTGTTTGAATAAAAATCTAAGATTCTTTTTTAAGATTTTATTTATTTATTCATGAGAGACACACAGAGAGAGAAGCAGAGGCACAGGCAGAGGGGGAAGCAGACTCCGTGCGGGGAGCCTGATGTGGGACTTGATCCCGGGACTCCAGGATCACGACCTGGGCTGAAGGGAGGCGCTAAACCGCTGAGCCACCCAGGGATCCCCTAAGATTCTTTTTAAAGATCATCCTATTGAAGTATATATACAGAAAAGTGCAAATATAATCATGCATGTCAATGAACTATCAAAAAGTGAACACATCCACTTCCTAGCATTCAGATCAAGACACAGGGCATTACCAGTTCCCCAGAAGCCCCTCTCATGCCCCCTCTAGCTTCGTGTTTTCAAAACAGATCAGTGGATACTTGTGTTTAGGAAACTCAGTCCACAGTTGTCTGATGACCCTCAGTGTGCCTGGGCAATGCAGTCCCTGCTTGCCTGATCACTCTTGATAAGTCAGGAGGACTCCAAGTTGGTCCCAGGAGAGGCAGGCATGATAGACATCCATCTAGGGAAGCCTAAGGCACAAAGTCCATGTGGTTGATATGGGCAGCATTCAGACCAACTGACGGCCATTTCTCCTGACCAGACAAGGAAAAATCCTTGAGAAATTGTGGACTATCAGACTGGCTTCATCTGTGTTCCCTGGCTGTCAGTATGCATCAAACTCTCCCTGGGGAATTTCTGTAATCCTTAACACTTCTATTTGTCTACGGAGTCTCTCTTTTCTCCATAAGGCCTTAGGAAGTTGGAGGCAATGTCTGAGTGTGCACAATCTTTATCTACTTTCCATGATTCTGTTCTCTGCTGAAGGCTTAGAAGGAAAACAGTGTGCTCCTGGCTTCACCAGTACAATTGGAAAAGTAATCTCTAAATAGTCTAATGCACCAGAGACGTATGTCAGGAAAGAGTTCTTAGGATATATCACCTTTGCTGAGATCTAAAGGGTAAGCAAGAGGTAAAGAGACAGAAAGGGAGGAGCAGTCCATGCACAGGGAATAGTCCACGCACGAGCCTTATGGCAGGAAGGAGCACAGGGCATACACAGAGATTGGGTGAAGAATGATGAGAGATGAAGTGGGAAAGGACGTAGAGGCTAGACCGTGTAGGGCCTTGTAGGCCATATTATGATTTTTCTGCTTTATATTAATTGTAATAGAAACCTCCTCTTTAACTGGAGGAAGAGGGACGCGTGGGTGGCTCAGTGGTTGCAGCTGTCTTCCTCTCAGGTCATGATCCTGGGATCTGGGATCGAGTCCCACATCAGGCTCCTGCTTCTCTCTCTGCCTATGTCTCTGCCTCTCTCTCCTTTTTTTCTCTCTCTCTCTGTGTCTCTCATGAATGAATAAATAAAGCTTTAAAAATGGAAGAAGAACATTTGTATAAAATGATCAAATTTGTTTTTTGAAAAAGATGAATCTGGCTGAAGTGTGAAGAGGATATCGGGGCTGATAATAGCTGACAAAGAATGAGCATTTCCTGAGCGACTTACGTATATTAACTCATTTCACCCCTGGCCCCTCTTATCCCTGTGAAAAGATTCTATTCTTATCTTCCTTCCACAGATAAGGTCACACCAGTAACAAGTAGCAAAGGCAGGATTCGAACCCAAGCAGACTGGCTTCAGAACCCATGTATCTAAACGCAGAACAGTCTTGTGTTAATTTCAAGGCTTATTTTGTAATAGATGGTGGTGACTTGCATTTAAAAGATGGTGGATAAAGACTCCGAACTCTGGGAAACGAACCAGGGGTGGTGGAAGGGGAGGAGGGCGGGGGGGTGGGGGTGACTGGGTGACGGGCACTGAGGGGGGCACTTGACGGGATGAGCACTGGGTGTTGTTCTGTATGTTGGCAAATTGAACACCAATAAAAAATAAATTTATTATTAAAAATAAATAAATAAATAAATAAATAAATAAATAAATAAATAAATAAAAATAAATAAAAGATGGTGGAGACAGAAAGAACTGGACTGATTTGAGAGACTGATAGAAGATAGAAATGACAGACTACAATGACAAGTCGACTAGAGTGGAGTTAAAAGCACCAAAGATGATTCCTTAGGTTTGGGATGTGCACCTTGGATCTATGGTGGCATCATTGACTGAGAGAGGGAGCGGCCGTTGACAAGAGCCAGCCTTGGAGGAGAGCATTATTTTGTTCTGGAATGTATTGAGTTTGAGAGAACTATGAAACAATAAGCAGGAAAGTGATGTCATATGAGCAGTATGCTATGCCTCGCACACAGCAATGGAGCAATGTGTGAACGTTGAGCATGTAGGTAATGATTACGTCGGTCCGATACTTCAAGAACTCCAACATTCTGTGTTCAGATAGAAGAGACAGAGAAGGAGCCGGTGAGATAAGAACAAGAGAGCAAGGAGAACAGGAGAGTCTCATAAGCCCCCAAATCAGGGCGTGTTACAAATATTAGTGACAGGTTTTTTAAAAATTGGACTTAGGATTTCACTCATATGTGGGAATTTAAGAAACAAAACAAACAAGCAAAGGGGGGTAAAGAGAGAGAGAAAGGCAAACCAAGAAACCGAATCTTAACTATGGAGAACAAACTGATGGTTTCCAGAGGGAGGGGGCTGGGGGGAATGGGTGAAAGAGTTTCAGGTGTACAATATAGCGACTCAGCACTTCCCCACATTACTCAGTGCTCATCATGATAAGTGTCCTCTTTAGTCACCGTCACCTATTTCCTAGGTATATCACCAAAGTAATTTGCAGGGTCTCCAACAGAGATTTTTATGCCAGTGTTCTTTGTACCATTATTCACAACAGCTAAAAGATAGAAAGAACCAAGTGTCCGTCAACAGATGAGCAGATACACTAAATGTTATTTTTACATATAATGAAATATTATTTAGCCATAAAATTCATGAAGTTCTGATCCGTGCTACAACTGAGTGAACCTTTCAGGTATGCCAGAAGTCACCACAGGGAGTTCTTGCACAAGCAGACAGCTTTTTGTATCTTTCTGCTGATGGCATTTTCTAACCGGTAGAGCAAGCTCGGCCTGCCTGTGGGGGTGCAGATATTCTGGGGAGTTATTACTTCAGAGGGACAACCAAACAGTGGAAAGAGCTAATACCTTAAATATCCAGTTTCCTTAGCTCTCAGTAGAACAATGGGATTGAATCCCCATTCCCCACTCCTTTCCAGTGCTTTCTGAGATTAGCTTCCATATTAGCTTCTTGCCAGCACATTCTGTCTCAGAATCGGGGGTGGGGGAAGGACGTAAACTAACACAGCTTGTGTTATCTTCCACAGTGTGATAAAATCCTGGAGAAATGCATATAAATGTTTATAAACCAAAAATTTCAAACCAATCTGGCATGTTGGAGGATTCACCTTGATTAGGAATACTATGTGAACTTGGATCCAGACACAATTCTGCATTTCCTTACCAAGTATTAAAAATGATTCACAGAAATTTTCATTAGTACAATTTTATGGCGGCTAATGGTTAGCTTGTACCAATTTGCATTTTCTTTCTGTTTGATCGTAAATCTGTCTTTTGAGTTCTATATCCCTATATTATGGAAAATGACATGCTTGCATGCTCAGTTAATCTGCAGGAGTGCCCCCCAGGAGCCCATTCACAGATACATAGGGCTCCAAACACAAGCAGATCATTAGAAATTGTCAATTACTTCTCCTCTGTGAAGAAGAGTCAAAACCACTCATTTACAGGGTAGGTCATAGACACACAAATATAAAATAAATATAGGTATACATATATACATGTGAGTGATTTCTGCGGGCAAAATGAGACAAAAAAGAAAAAAAACTACAGATAATCAGAACTCTGAGAGTCTGTGTAATTACTCATTCTAATCCATTTCTTCAAAATAGAGGTGTTTAGTATTTTTCAGACATCGGAGATAAAGGCCACTTGTAGACACTAATTTCCCTCACATCACACTGGGATTTTGCAGCCACCAACCCACAGCTTTTCTTAAACAAAAGAAGCATGCCCCGTATGTCTGCAGGTCCACCACTTTGCTTCAACTTTTGATATTGTACAAACTGTCAGATACAAACAGTGGTGCCACAGCTGGGACATCATGCTCAAGCCTTTGGTCTTTAAACTGAAAGATGACTTCCTCAAAAAGTTGAAAATAGAGCTACCCTACAACTCGGCAATTGCACTACTGGATATTTACCCCAAAGATACAAATGTTTTGATCCAAAGGGGCATGTGCACCCCAATGTGTATAGCAACAATGTCCACAATAGCCAAACTATGGAAAGAGCCCAGATGTCCATCGACAGATGAATGGATAAAGAAGATGTGGTGTATACGTACAATACAATACTACTCAGCCATCAAAAAAATGAAATCTTACCATTTGCAACAGTGTGTACACAACTAGAGGGTATGAAGCTCAGCAAAATAAGTCAATCAGAGAAAGACAATTATATGTTCTCACTCATATGCGGAATTTAAGAAACAAAACAGAGGATCATAGGGGAAAGGAAAGAAAATAAAATAAGATGAAATCAGGGAAACGAACCATAAAAGTCTCTTAATTATAGGACACAAATTGAGGGTTACTGGAGGGGTGGGGCAAGGGGATGGGGTAACTGGGTGATGGACATTAAGGAGGGCACATGATGTAATGAGTACTGGGTATTATATAAGACTGATGAATCACTGACCTCTACCTCTGAAATCAATGGTACATTATATGTCAATTAACTGAATTTAAATTAAAATAATAAAAGAAATAAATGTTAAAAATAAATGCTTTACCTTTAATCCCCCCCCCCAAAAAAAAATACAAATAAATTAACTGAAAGAGACCACAGATGTCTTCCAGACTCTTCATCTGTAGACTACCTCTGGCAGTTAAAACAGGTCTTTCAGACTTCTTGGAAAATAATCACCAAGTCCTGTCGGTTTCCAACTGGCAGACAGTAGTGACATATAAAAGCAGAGTCCAATTGAAAAACATGAAGATGTCTTAAAGACAGACTTTGTCATGTGGAATCTCTGAAAATATGCCCAATTTGCCTATTCTCAGCTCAAACTCAACAGCTGGTCTTAGTGGCTCTGGAATAGGGAAGTCGGAAAAGGTTATAAGATCCTACAAGGGGCTCCTATTATGACATGATCATATCTAAGTAAAACTACCAGAAATTCTGAAAGCATATAACCTGATTGTTAAAAATATTCTCATACTAATATGTAGTGAGCATGTGTCAAAGTTTTATTCAACTCATTATTCAAGGAACCAGAGAAATAAGAGACCTAGCTCCAAAAGGATTTGAAAAACGTGGACTTATGTAATTATTGGGGACAGAGATATTGAAATACATTTGCTGGGTTAGATACAAAAGCGGTTACTATCCTATCGGAATGAAACCATAACCTTTGGTATTATATTCTCTATCAGTCAGGGGAAAAAAAAACCCTATTATTTCAGTCTTTCAATGTTCTGCAGTTTAAGGCACTGTAGAACATCTGGGCTCTGATGATCAGATAAAGGTGCATTTCCTGAGAAAGGTGCTGACTTTCAATGGGCTCAATAGGAAATACTCTGATGTGATATTAAAAGGTCATAGAATTATAGTTTTGCTTTGTTTTTTAAGTTCAGGATCTTTCTTCCCCCTGAAAGCTGAGAATAAGTGGTTTCTGTGGAATGGTATGGGAATAGGATAGAGGCAGGTCTCAAATATAGTGTAACACAGCATCCCAAATCCGCAATGTTAAATCATGACCAACGTTGAAATGTTTACTATTAAGCTTTGAAAGGATTTGCAGTTATAACTCTAATTACATCCCACTCATCTGCATTCTAATATGCATTCTTTTGTGGAAGAGTACTTAAATCGGAATCTCTGAGACAAAAAGCCCGCACCCATAGTTTTCAATAGCTCCCCAAATGATTCTGAAGTGCAGCCAGGATTAAGAAGTCCCAATCTAAGACATGGCCAACAAGCACATGAGAAAATGCTCTGCATCACTTGCCATCAGGGAAATACAAATCAAAACCACCATGAGATACCACCTCACACCAGGGAGAATGGGGCATATTAACAAGGCAGGAAACCACAAATGTTGGAGAGGATGTGGAGAAAGGGGAACCCTCCTGCACTGTTGGTGGGAATGTGAACTGGTGCAGCCACTCTGGAAAACTGTGTGGAGGTTCCTCAAAGAGTTAAAAATAGACCTGCCCTACGACCCAGCAATTGCACTGCTGGCGATTTACCCCAAAGATTCAGATGCAATGAAACGCCGGGACACCTGCACCCCGATGTTTCTAGCAGCAATGTCCACAATAGCCAAACTGTGGAAGGAGCCTCGGTGTCCATCGAAAGATGAATGGATAAAGAAGATGTGGTCTATGTATACAATGGAATATTCCTCAGCCATTAGAAGTGACAAATACCCACCATTTGCTTCAACCTGGATGGAACTGGAGGGTATTATGCTGAGTGAAGTAAGTCAATCGGAGAAGGACAAACATCACATGGTCTCACTCATATGGGGAATATAAGAAATAATGAAAGGGAATAAAGGGGAAAGGAGAAAAAATGAGTGGGAAATATCAGAAAGGGAGACAGAGCATGAGAGACTCCTAACACTGGGAAACGAACTGGGAGGGGGGGGGTGGAAGGGGAGGTGGGCGGGGGCCGAGGGTGACTGGGTGATGGGCACTGAGGGGGGCACTTGATGGGATGAGCACTGGGTGTTATGCTATATGCTGGCAAATTGAACACCAATAAAAAATAAATTTATATAAAAAAAAGAAGTCCCAATCTAGAATGAGCTATTAGGTAGAAGGTGGATTTGTGCAGTGGAAGGACCTCCCTGAGGCAGAGTCTTGAATCCTTAAGGAGGAGATGATAGAGACATGAGCTGGAGGCAAGGACAGTGATAGGTAGGTTACACATTAGAAGCCTAAGGGTGGGGCTGGGGGGGGGGCGGGGCAGCCCTGGTGGCGCAGCGGTTTAGCGCCACCTTCAGCCCAGGGCGTGATCCTGGAGACCCGGAATCGAGTCCCACGTCAGGCTCCTGGTGCATGGAGCCTGCTTCTCCCTCTGCCTCTGTCTCTCTCTCTCTCCCCCTCCGTGTGTGTCTCTCATTAATAAATAAATAAAATCTTTAAAAAAAAGAAGCCTAAGGGCATAAAATTCTGAACTTGTGGTTTCCAAGACTCTGGGGCCAACAAACCAAGAGTCCCAGGTGCAGAACGCTGTGCTCTCCTCTTCCACTTCTGCCCCAGAATAACCCTAGGCTCATTATAATGCATTTGCTTTGCAGTTCTAGCCACCCCCATGGGGAAGGGGTGCCATGATGGTTCCAGTACAAAATTTGTGGGGTCAAAACAACCCCCTCCCAGATATTGGGAGGAGTCTCTCAAATGATTGGAAGCAGCCTCCATTAGAGACCGCCCAGTCCATGATGCAAGATCCTGCTCACGTAAAAGGAAAAGACCTCCGTAGCCTCAGGACAGCTGCCTCCTCTGGGCCTGCCCATTTTTCCACCTTGAGAGTGTACTTTGCTTTAATAAACTGTCTTGTGCTTGCCACTTTCCTTCTGGCTGTCTTTATTCCAGTGCCACTGGATCCTCACTTAAATCCTCACTTTCCAGATCCTCACTTAAATCTTTTTGTGGGGAATCTGAGAACCAAGACCTCCATCCGCACAATGCAGACTGTCCCACCAGTAACAGAACCGATGCCCATTCTGGCACGGGGGCTGCCCCTGACTCCACTCACTTCGAATCAAGACTGGCTATTGAAAAGTACCAGCCAATGCACAATGTTTTGAGGTAGCTTATCAATTGTGTAACTATTGCTTCATTCTTTTTTTTTTTTGAGATTTTAAGGGTCATCATTTTTTTTATTTTTTTATTTTTAATAATTCTATTTATTTATTTATTTATTTATTTTTTATTTTTTAGATTGCCTCATTCTTAAATATGAATTTGCAATCGAAGTTAGCCAGGTACTTAAGCAAACCCTTCAAACTTTAAGGGTAAAACCAAGATAAATGAATGGGTGGGAAGTAACCCCACAGAAATGGAATATTTCAAGCAGGGGTATTTTAAAACAACTGAATTAGACACTTCAGGATATTAGGCAATATTTTAAGAAAAATACGCTGTACGAATCTGAACCTCCTGTGTCCCACCATGCAAGTTTTTCTTCATGTGGAATTAAAAGAATATATTAATAAATTTCTTGTTCCTGAGCTGACCAGAGCCCAAGCTGTTACTCACCTTGAATGCATGACACCGAATTCATGCAGGTCCTTAATGTGCCACAGTCCACTCTCTCCTCACTCTTGCCTCAAATCCCCAGGTCCTCTTCCCACCTCAACTCTCACCTAACAACACTGCTGCCTCCTTCCCTGAGAAGAGGAAAGGGACCCTAATGAGTTTCCTCATATACCCACCCACCTACTAGTATGTATATCCATGTGCCCTACCATCTGGCCTGCTATGGACTTTTCACGTTCTTGTCTGGATACAGGAGAGCTTGGTTCTTGTCTCACGGAGTCAAAAAATGAATCTTACAGACAACAGAGAGTGAGCAAAGTGATAGAAGTTTATTAAACAGAAATACAGAGAAAGCTCTCAAAAGTGAGAGGGGTCCGGAGATGGTTGCCACTGAGGGCTTTTATGGTCTCTCTTTTGTAGGAAACTTGGTAACTTTCTTGTCAATATGAGGGTGAATTCTTAGAACAAACATGGTGGACTTGTAACTATCCTGATAACAAACAAGATTTTTTTTTTTTTTGTAAATATCATGAGCCCTAACAAGGGGTTTCCTTCTCTCAGGTTAATATCTCCTCCATAATATTTCTTTAAATCTGGGATTTCTATGAGCCTAGTCAGGTAGCCCATGGCCTTGTGATTCTTGTGCCATCTTGGTTTGAGCAGGGACTATTGATAATACCTTAATGACATATTTCTTTCTGGTCTGGTGAGTTTCTGTGATTACTTAGTAGCCATTAAAGGGGGATATTCGGGCAGCCCCAGTGGCGCAGCAGTTTAGCGCCGCCTTCAGCTCGGGGTATGATCCTGAAGACCCAGGATCGAGTCCCACGTTGGGCCCCCTGTGTGGAGCCCGCTTCTCCCTCTGCCTGTGTCTCTGCCTCTCTCTCTCTCTCTCTGTGTCTCTATGAATAAAATAAAATTTAAAAATAAATAAATAAATAAAGGGGGATATTCCCTAACATTTTGGAGCTAGGGAGCCAGGTTTATTTTTCTCTGTTTTTACTGTCTTATCTCTGTTTTCTTGGGATGTGTAGGAGCTTGACTCTAGGGCCTTTCCTTTATCTTTCCCTGCCTAGCCTGTCTGCCCCTAACTCATTCCCACATCATCACTGTATATCAACTCAGGTGCACACAGCTCAACCCATCTACAACTCAAATACACATCTCCACCACTTCTTTCCTTTCTCACTTTCATCCATTTTCATTTTCAAGGAGAGAATTCTTGTTCAGTCAACATGCTCTTATTGTTCCCATTGTTCAATACACACACACACACACACACACACACACACCTTCCCTAAACCCCCACATGCCCCTTAAGCCACTGCTTAATTTCTCTCCTCCACTTTATATTTTTTAATTTAATTTTTAACTAATCTTTACACCCAGCATGGGACTCAAATTTACAATCCCAAGATCAGGAGGTCACATGGTCTACTAACTGAGCCAGCCAGGTGCCCCTCTCTCCTCCACTTTAAATCTCTTTGAAATAGTTATCAACACTTCCTCTCTACTTCTGCTGCTCCCGTTCTTCCTTGAACTTCTTCTATTCAGGCATTTGTTACCATCACTCCATTGAAACAGTGCCTGTCAAGGTCACTAGTGGGTACCACAATACTAAATTAAATGGTTCATTCTCAGTTTTCATTTTATGTGACACAATTATCCTTTCCTCCCCGAATCACTTTGTTCACTCGGCTTCATGGGTACATCCTTCTACCTTGTTCACTTCTTCTTTGCTCATTTCTCATCATTTATCTTACTAATAACCACTGGAGAGCCTCTCTACTCAGTCATTGGTCCTCCTCCCTTCACCATTTACCCTCACTCCCTTGATGGTCTCAACCCTAAGGTTTTATATCTTGTCTATAAGTTCCCATTTTTTTCTATACCGTAGAAATTACTCCTAAAATTATACCTCTAGCCTGATCTTTCTGCAGAACTCCAAACTCCTTTCTAATAATTTACTTGACTTTTCTACTAGGATTTATATTTTTAACCATAACAAAAACTCAAGTTTAATTTTTCTAAGATAATGAACAATATTAGGATGACCATATATCCTGGTTTATAACTTTTGATTATTTTTAGTGTATAACTTCTCAGCCTTTTGGCTAGGATCAAGTGATTATTTTTATTGCTCCTTTTCACTATGAAAACTGTTCCTAGGGCAGCCCAGGTGGCTCTGCGGTTTAGCACCACCTTCAGCCCAGGGCATGATCCTGGAGACCTGGGATTGAGTCCCATGTCAGACTCCCTACATGGAGCCTGCTTCTCCCTCTGCCTGTGTCTCTGCCTCTCTCTCTCTCTCTCTCTCTCTCTCTCTCATGAATAAATAAATAAAATCTTTTTAAAAAAAGAAAAATGTTCCTAAAAAAAGATATTTCTGTTTGGATGAAAAGTATATGGTTACCTAAAGGAACATAGCTCTGTGTTGAGAGTACTAAATTGATGTCCTACTCTCAAGGTAATTCAATTTACCACAACATTCCTTTTTTCTTTCTCATATGAAGAGAAAGAACCTTTAGTTTGCTTAATGACATTTAAGACCATTTTTATAATCCTGTTGTATTTTAATGATTGTAATTACTAGATGAGTTTTATTATTATAAAGTTATAATTTACTTTTTGATAGGTTATTATTTCTTCTGACTCTTCAAGGATTTATAGTTTTCCTATGCTGTAAAAATAGGAACTAGCAAATTGTTGTTCAATTGATTTTGAGAAATTAGATTTTTAAAGAACTTATATAGGAAAATCATATTTAAGATTCCCAACATTACCTGTCACTGAGTCTACAGTTGTTTTCAAAGCAGTGGCTCCTAACTCTTGAGAAACAAAAGGTTGCGGAAGGGGAGGTGAGTGGGGGGATGGGGCAACTAGGTGATGGGCACTGAGAAGGGCACTTGATGAGATGAGCACTGAGTATTATACTATAAGTTGGTTAATTGAATTTAAATTTAAAAATGTAAAAACAAAATCAGTGTTTCTTAATTTTTGCAGTTTTATTGAAATTTAATTGACACATAACACTGTAAGTTTAACATGCACAATGTGATGATTTCGTATATGTATATTTTACAAAATAATTATCATAATAAGGTTAGTTAACACACGCATCCCTTCACATAATTACAACTCTTCGTTGTGGTGGTGGTGGTGGTGAAAACATTTAAAATCTACTTTCTGGGCAGCCTGAATGGCTCAGCGGTTTAGCGCAGCCTTCAGCCCAGGGCCTGATCCTGGAGACCCGGGATCAAGTCCCATGTCAGGCTCCCTGCATGGAGCCTGCTTCTCCCTCTGCCTGTCTCTCTCACTCTCTCTCTCTCTCTCTCCCTCTGTCTCGAATAAATAAAATCTTAAAAAAGAATAAATAAAATCTACTTTCTTAGCAACTTTCAAATATACAACACAGTATTGTTAACTACAGTTGACTCTTCAACAAAACAAGGGTTAGGGGTGCTGATTCCCTGCACAGTTGAAAAGTCCATATTTAACTTTTGATTTCCACAAAACTTAACTACTAATAGCCTACTGTTGACCAGAGCCTTACTGATAACATAATTGATTAACACATTTTGTATGTTATATGTATTATATACTGTATTATTAAAATGAAGTAAGCTAAAGAAAAGAAAATGTTATTAAGAAAATTAAGGAAGGGTATCTGGGTGGCTTAGTTGGTTAAGCAGCTGACTCTTGATTCTGGCTCAGGTCATGATCTCAGAATCCTGGGATTGAGCCCCACATTGGGCTCAATTCTCAGCGGGAGTCTCCTTGAGGATTCTCTCTCCCTCCCTCTCTTTCTGCCCCAAAATAAAAATAAATCTTAAAAAAAGAAATTTATAAGGAAAGGAAAATGCATTTATAGTGCTGTACTATATTTATCTTAAAAACCACATATAAACGGACCCATGCAGTTTCACCTGTGTTGTTCAGGGGTCAACAATCACCGTACTGTTCACTAGATCCCCAGAATTTATTCATCTTAAAACTGGAAGTTTTACAAACTTTGACAAACATCCTAATTTTCCCCTCCTCCAGCCACTGGTAATCACAAATCTGTTTCTATGAGTTTGGCTTGTTTGGACTCCACATATAAATAAGATCATACAGTATTTGTATTTTTCTGTCTGACTTATTTCACACGGCATAATGCCCTCAAAGTTCATCTAAAAACCCTGAAAACAGCCAAATAGGAAAATGAGTAAAGATAGGAACAGGAAATACAGATTTTTTTCAAGGGCAAACAATATTATAAGAGTATGTTCCACATATCTTGTAAAGGCCTACTAATGGTGGGCAAGTTAAAAATTTAAATAATCATCCATGAACTCACATACTGTGAATCCACTTAATCAATAATGAGATCTCTGTATACTTAGATGGAAGTATGTTCGTGATATATTGATAGTTAAGAAAACTGGTGGCAGAACAATATGTGAATTCTGAATTTAACTTAATAAATGTTAAATGCATATTTCCTTTGTACATCATATTATGTTGCTCTGGGGTGTCTTCTAAGATGATGTGAAATTTCAGATGGAAGCACTTTGGGATTAGATTGGATTTGGTGCCCTTGGTGATCAGTCCTGGGCCTACCATTTTTTAGGAAGAGAATTTATCAATTTTGATGTATTTGAAATTAATACCCCACATACTTCATAAAGAACATGTGGAGGCTTATAATCAAGACATTTAAAGCAACTAAATATTTTAAAAATAAATAGTAAGGAAGATAGGTCAGAATAATATAGAAGTAAGAGATACAAAGTCACACTTATTTTTACCCTTGATCATTCAATTTATCTCTAGGCGTTCTGAAGACCAAGACAGAAGAGGAAATAAATTTTTAAAATAAGAACAAAATTTCCTGGAGAGCTTGTCGGCCCTAGTGGAATTGAGAGCCTCAATTGTAATAATGGAAAGAAAAATGCTTTATACAATGTAAAGTGCCATATAAATTTAAGGCATTGATTTGACTGAGTCCAGAAATTCTTAACTCATCTTTCTTTGGGAAACTACTAAATGGGTCTTCCTTTGGCTATGAATTACCTTTTATGAACTTAATACAGTAGAGAAAATCTTTCTAGAGTCTCTTGGGCTCATTCTTTTAGCTATTCACCATATTGCCTTGGCAGAAGTGCTCTTTCAATCAGTAGATGTATGTCCAAATTTTATCAGGGGCTAATTTGCACATTAAATAAAAAGTTCTTAAGGAAGACATCAGTTATTTGCATAGTCAATTAAATGAATCTAATTTATGGGTGAAGTTTGTCAAGTTTAAAATTTAGTGATTACCCTTAAATCGTCGTTCTTGACACTTAAAATTCTTATACCATATAGCTATTATCGTGGTGCTTGTGACTTCATTTGTGGTTGGTATGCTTAGATATGTTAGAATCACTTGAGACTATCGATTATGAAATTCAATCAGTAGAAGAGGCAAGCCAGTTAGATCTTGACTTGATTATTAGTCATTTTCTTCTTTCAATATGAGACTCCCAAGAGGTGTTCTACAGTATTGGAAGAGTCATATTAAATGATGATTAAAGCAGTTAAGAGCTCTTCTTTAAACTGTGTATAAACTTCTTAGAAAAGTTTGCTGAATAGCCTAGTTTCTAGAGAAAGCCTGGCAGTTTACACTCCGTTTTATCTCAACAAGCTGTGTAGGACCTTGGGCAAGAACATTAATAATTCTGTGACTCAGTTTCCTTCTATATAAAATTATGACAAGAATGGTACCTACTTCAAAGGGTTGTTGGGGATTAAATGAGGCAACACCTATAGTAGGCTTAGGTTGGTGACTGGCCACTAGTATCCAATAAATGGTAGCTAGTGGTAAGAGTAGCATTACATAGGTCAGAACACCATAGGTCATACTCCAGAAACATTTTCTCTCTTTGGCCATGTGGTGAGGAAATACTGTTTTATCAGCTTTGTGTCACAACAGTTTCTTCAAAAGGTCACTAAAGAAACTGGTACCTGGAGTTGCTTTACAGAATCTTAGTGCAGAAAAAAGAAGAGTCACAGGTTACTTAGATATAGCCAAGATGAAATAAAAATCATTCAGTCTACAGGGGAGACATAGGACTTAACATGGGAAACAAAGGCATAAGTTAAAATCCAGGCAGAAGTAGAGTGGAATAGGGGCAAAAATGAGAATTATGGAATTACCTTTACTATTACTTAAGAAGTGTTCAGCTTTCTTCTATGATTACTTGGTACACCCAGGGCCTGAATGGGTTAGGTTGACTTAAAAGTATACGGACAGGTCTATTTGTTCTGATAGATGTCTTCCAAACTTCTGTTTAATGGAAAAACAAAATGATAACTCAGATTGTTAGGAAATTTAAGGCAAAGTTTATTCAAGGATCAGGAAATCTTAGCATGTTTTTAGGAGGAAGAAAAGCAGCCAATGGCCAGAGACTGAAAATGCCAGAATAAAGAGGGAAAACTGATAAAATTTCTAGAAGAGGCAGGAGTAAAGATATTCCATGTTACCAAGGGGGAGATTGGTCTCGGAATGGAAGAGGAACTGCTCTTGCTTTGAGGTAGTGAAGAAAAATAACAAAGCTGAGGTAACATATAGGGAGATTATTAACTAAAGTAAGAAAATGAAGGAGCTTGCCCTGGATAGCTTCCTTCTAAGTAAAGTAAGCAGCAATGTCAGATCCTTTTAGTAGCCTGGCAGGAGAGGTTTAGAACAACAGCTGTGGAGAATGTGATACAAAGTCAACATGAGATAAGAAAAAGGATGAGGGATTGCTGAGCATCAGGAAAGACCTAGTTGAAATTAAATCACAAGTCTAGTGTGGATGCATTCAAGCTTCCAATGGAATTAATGTTTTTTTCCAACTCAATATTTTTGTGGTGATTTGCACTTGGTTGCAGTTTTTCATCTGGCTCCTATAGAAATAAAAGTTGAGTAAATCACTGTAGGAGTTTAAACTCCCAAGGAGAGGATAAAGAAAAATTGAGAGTAAAAATAGAGAGTCCATAGGGGGAAAAGTTTAAGAATTAAAGTTAAGAAAGGAATTAAAATCCTTAATGACCTTTTTTTTGGCTTTCACTGATTATTTTATATTGCACTACTTCGGAAACTTAATTAGAATACTTAAAAAGAAGAATTGCAGAAGGAATTACCTTTTCAGATAGTTTATGGGCTGAGGTATAACTTTTCCTTTAAAAAGGCAAATGATGGAGACAGGCCATCTGGTTAAACTAATTTTTTCATCAATTAAAGTAAGACTCAGTAAGTAGAATAACTGAGCCAGCCTTAGCAACAAATATTTATACATGAATAAATACCTGTGACCAGATTTTGGAGAGTGAAATTATTTAAACTAAAATAGATACTTTGGAAATATATCGAACAAATCTTGCTGAATTCTTTCAATATTACATGTAAGACAACAATCTTTCTAAAAGGTTTTGTTGATTCCGTTCCCAGCTCTATTCTAATGGCTGCTAGTGACATAAAGGTATTGTAAGACCTATACTTTTCTATTACGAGTTCACAGTGTATTTGGGGAGACAAAGCCGATATGTAGGAAACTTCATGACCAACTGATATGTGACCTGTGTTGTTAACAATAAATGCACAGTAGATATTAAAGAATGACTTAAATACTATACTTAAAAGTTAATAAACCTTGTGTTCTAGTTCAAAGTAGCAACAAAAGAACACTGTTAACTCATCTCCTCCACAGAACACACCAAATTATGCCTATTATTAGGACAATTCTTCCTTAAGAAGAATTGAGGGCTGACTGAACAGCTACTAAACAATCAAAGACAGAGAGAATGGCAAGAGAACAACAAGAGAGATGGAGACACACCATGGTTTAAAACTTTTTTTGGCAATACACACCTTTATTATAGCAATATATAAAGCAAATAACTTTAAATGTTCATAACCACAACTGTACATTAAGAATTCTGGTGTTACTCAGCTTGCTCAAATTTGGGGTGAACGGCTGATGTGTAATTCTTGAAATTCGCAGACCTTCATAAAAATGGATTGAAATGCATGTACATGTTTTAAGAGTATTTCAGTGTTCGCTCTCCTGACTTTATTCCCAAACTCGGCACTTTCACACCTTAGTGAGTTAACCAAACTCAAAGCTTTTTGTTAGAGAAGCCACAAGGTTATGTTTGCCAGTGGCAACATCTTTACAAGTTAATGAACAATAGCTGCTGGTCACAAAGAGATTTTTGACCTAGTTCCTCCTCCTCTCTCTAGGGCAAACAGAGAGAAAGCCTGGGCACTCAGTCCAACCCCTACAGATTGAATATCCTTCAAATACCTCCTTTAAAAGCACTTTACACAGCCATTTCCATTTTAATAGTTGGGTGAGGATTGTACCCCTCGATCTGGAAGTCTTCAGCCTTGAAGTCATCAATTGTCTCAACTCTTTGAAGGATTCTGAGCTTCGGGGGGGGGGGGGGCGGGAGAAAGCCTTGATTCTCGCTGCAGCTGTATTTTCAGCGGCTCAATGTGATTCAGGTAAATATGCGCATCTCCCAAAGTATATATGAAGTCACTTGGCTTCAGGCCTGTCTTGTGTGCAATCATGTAGGTGAGCAGGCGTAGCTAGCTGGCGATGTTGAAGGGCACGCCCAGCCCCATGTCTCCTGACCTCTGGTATATACAGGCACAGTTCTAGCCAACCAGTAAAGGTCAACAACACACATAGTCTACATCGGGGACACCATACACAAGACCACTCCTTCAACTTTAAGAGAAATAGCCATTTTTCCATAGAAACAAAAACAGAAAGTCAATTAAAGTGGGAAGACAGAGAGATATGCTCAAAAGGAAAGAATAAGAAAAAAATCTCAGTAAAAGAATTAAATCAGAGATAAGCAATATGCCTGATAAATAGATTAATGATTATATTTTTTAATAATAAATTTATTTTTTATTGGTGTTCAATTTGCCAACATACAGAATAACACCCAGTGCTCATCCCGTCAAGTGCCCCCCTCAGTGCCCGTCATCCATTCACCCCCACCCCCCGCCCTCCTCCCCTTCCACCACCCCTAGTTCGTTTCCCAGAGTTAGGAGTCTTTATGTTCTGTCTCCCTTTCTGATATTTCCCACACATTTCTTCTCCCTTCCCTTCTATTCCCTTTCACTATTATTTATATTCCCCAAATGAATGAGAACATATAATGTTTGTCCTTCTCCGATTGACTTACTTCACTCAGCATAATACCCTCCAGTTCCATCCACGTCGAAGCAAATGATGGGTATTTGTCATTTCTAATGGCTGAGGAATATTCCATTGTATACATAGACCACAGCTTCTTCATCCATTCATCTTTTGATGGACACCGAGGCTCCTTCCACAGTTGGGCTATTGTGGACATTGTTGCTAGAAACATCGGGGTGCAGGTGTCCCAGCGTTTCATTGCATCTGTATCTATGGGGTAAATCCCCAACAGTGCAATTGCTGGGTCGTAGGGCAGGTCTATTCTTAACTCTTTGAGGAACCTCCACACAGTTTTCCAGAGTGGCTGCACCAGGTCACATTCCCACCAACAGGGCAAGAGGGTTCCCCTTTCTCCACATCCTCTCCAACATTTGTGGTTTCCTGCCTTGTTAATTTTCCCCATTCTCACTGGTGTGAGGTGGTATGATTGTAAACATACTCACCAGGCTGGAGAAAAGAATGGAAGAACTCAGTGAGACCTTCAACAAAGAGATAAAAATATTAAAAAGAACCAATCAGAGCTGAAGAATACAATAACTGAAATTTAAAAAAACCACACACACTAAAGAGAATTAACAAATTAGAGGATACAGAAGGACGTATCAGCAATCTGGAAGACAGGGTAATGGAAAGCACACAAGCTAAACAGAAAAAGAGGAAACAATTTTTTAAACTAAGATAGGGTCATCTGGCTGGCTCAGTCATTGGAGCATGCAGCTCTTGACCTTGGGGTCATGAGTTCAAGCCCCACATTGGGTAAAGATTGCTTAAATAAGTAAACTTTAAAAAAAATTGGGACTAGATTACAGGATCTCTTGGACAATACAAAGCAAACAAACCTTTGCATTTTAGGGGCCTAGAAGAAGAAAAAGAGATAGAAAGGTATAGAAAACTTGTTTGGAGAAATAATAACTAAAAACTAACCTAAGGAGGAAAATAGAGACCCAAGTCCAAGAAATACAGAGTTCCAAACAAAATGAATTCAAGGGGGTCCACTCCTGGGAGTGAATGGGTGACGGGCACTGGGGGTTATTCTGTATGTTAGTAAATTGAACACCAATAAAAAATAAATTAAAAAAAATAATTAAAATGTCAAAGGTTAAAGATAAATAAATAATCTTGAAAGCAGCAAGAGAGAAACAAAAGTTATCTACAAAAGAAAACCTATAAAGCTATCCCCTGATTTTTCAGCAGAAACTTTGCTAGCCTTGGGTATGACATGATACATTCAAAGTGCTACAAGTAAAAAAACGTACAACAAAGAATACTCTACCAGGCAAGATTATCATTCAGATTTTAAGGAGAAATAAAAAGTTTCCCAGACAAATAAAAGATAAGAGTTTATCACTACTAAACCAGCCTAACAAGAAATTTTAAGGGGACTTCTTTAAGTGAAAAAGAATGGCCATAATTAAACATAATAAAAAGATGTAAAATATGGGCAACCCAGAGGGCTCAGGGGTTTGGCGCCGCCCTCAGCCCAGGGTGTGATCCTGGAGACCCAGGATCGAGTCCCACATCGGGCTCTCTGCATGGAGCCTGCTTCTCCTTCTGCCTGTGTCTCTGCCTCTCTCTCTTTCTCTGTCTCTCATTAGTGGATAAATAAAATCTTAAAAAAAAAAAGAGAGGGAGATACAGGCCTCCAGATATGGAATGACTAAGTCACAGGAATAAAAAGCAGAGCATAAGGAAAACAGTCAGTGATAGTGACATAATGGAACACATATTAGCTATACTTGTGGTGAACGTAGTATAATGAATAAGCTTGTCAGATCACTAACTTGTACACCTGAAACTAATGTAACATTGTATATCAACTATACTCAAGTATAAATGAATAAATATACAAATAAATGAATAAATAAATAAGCATCAGTGCTGTGTTAATTCTTGCAATGCCATTGGTTATTCAATTGGGAAAGGTGTCAGTTTCAAAGTGGCCCAAATTCTTTTCTTTAAAAAAAAGATTTTATTCATTTATTCATGAAAGACACAGAGAGAGGCAGAGACACAGGCAGAGGGAGAAGCAGGCTCCATGCAGGGAGCCCGATGTGGGACTCGATCCTGGAACTCCAGGATCACGCCCTGAGATCATCAACCGCTGAGCCACCCAGGCGTCCCCCAAATTCTTTAATGCTATTTTAGACTTATATATTATTGCTAATATAAGAGAGCATGTAGAACTCATGATAAAGGTCATTTTTTTGAAATTAATTGAAAAAGTTAACAAATCTCTTTTGTGTAACTATCTCATTTCTCACAATAATCCTTACAGGTAACAATCCAGTTACTATTGCTGAGTAATTAACTATCTCATATCTTAGTTGCATCAAACAACCATTTTATAATGCTCAAGGATTCTGTGGGTCAGAATTTGGACAGGGCTGGGATGCACATTCCTCATGTCTCATGGGGTTTCTTTTTCTTTTTTTTTTAATTTTTCAGGCATCTGAAAATATAGAAACTATCCTTAGCTTGCTGGACATAGAAAACCAGGTGGTGGACCAGATTCAGCCGTGGGCCATGGTTTGCTAACCCCTAGTCTAGGTGAAAGATATTATAGGACCACTAGAATAGAGATGGAGAGTCGAGGACATATTTTAGAGATATTAAGAAGTTGAAATCAGTAAGACTTGATGTTGACATGATGTGGGAAATAATGAGAGAAAAGAGGAAAGAACTTCTAGTCTCTGCCTTGAGCAACTAAATACAGTGGAAAGAGTAAGTTTACAAGGAATGTGATAACTTATAGTA
This sequence comes from Canis lupus dingo, assembly GCF_003254725.2. Classification (NCBI taxonomy): domain Eukaryota; kingdom Metazoa; phylum Chordata; class Mammalia; order Carnivora; family Canidae; genus Canis; species Canis lupus. Next base: position 114,291,753 of record NC_064281.1, on the reverse strand, counting down.
GGTGTTTTCTGGTTGAATAGTCATATTCCCACTGTCTTCTCTTCCTTAAAGTCCTCACATTCTTTCTTCTAGCTACTCAGATAGGCCTCATCTATTAAGGTCACTCTCAGAGCACCATTTTCTTCAGAAAGCCTTTCTTACCACTATTGCCAACATTTACTTCTTAGACTAAAAAGTAATATGATGGCAAGAGTGCTGGATTTAGTACCAAAATGTCTGGCTTCAAGTCTGGGATCTGACATTTTCTGCTGTAAGATACTTAACAAGGCCAGTTATTTAACGTTTTTGAGCATCATTTTCCTCTATGTGGGTAGAAGTAATAATAACTACCTGTGGCTATTGTTTTAAATGGCCACACATTTTTTGACACTCTCCTCAAGAGATAGGGTCTGTGGCCTTCCCCTAAATCTAGGCAGGCTTGTGAGTACTTCAACAGAGTACAGCCAAAGGAATACTGTGAAGAAGGACAAGCCACGCGTAGAATCCATGTGTAGTCTAATTGACAGACATCCCCTCCCCCAGATAAGATCCCAAACAATAGCCACCATGAGCCTACAAGGCATACAAGTGAGCCATCCTGGACATCCAACACGATAGAGCTTTGATAAGACTAAGTCCCAGGCAACTGCATGGGAAACCCCATGAGGGGTCACATGGGTGGCTCAGCAGTTTAGTACCTGCCTTGGGCCAAGGGCGGTGATCCTGGGGTTCCAGGATCAAGTCCCATGTTGGGCTCCCTGCATGGAGCCTGCTTCTCCCTCTGCCAGTGTCTCCGCCTCTCTCTCTGTATCTCATGAATAAATAAATAAAATCTTAAACAAAAAAGAAACCCCATGAGACGGACATCTGGGTGGCTCAGCGGTTGAGCATCTGTCTTCAGCCCAGGGCTGATCCCGGGGTCCTGGGATCGAGTCCCACATCAGGCTCCCCACAGGGACCCTGCTTCTCTCTCTGCCTATGTCTCTGTCTCTCATGAATAAATAAATAAAATCTTAAAATAATAATAATACTTTTCTAGTATCATCTACTCAATTTGTCTTCAAATTTACCAATTTTTGCAAAAAAAAGAAAGTTCTTTATAGCCAAGTTCCTATTCAAGATTGCATATTTTGCCTGCGTGCTATGTTTTATAATCTTTTTAAATACAAGAGCACCCCCTTTTAAACATGTTTTTATTTGGGGGGGTAGGGGCAGAGGGAGAGGGAAAGAGATTCCTAAGCAGACTTTGTGCTAAGTACAGAGCCAGATGTGGGGCTCAATCTCATGACCCTGAGATCATGACCTGAGCCAAAACCAAGAGTTGGATGCTTAACTGACTGCACTTTATTTGTTGAAAATAAATAAAGAACAAGACCTTTTTAATGACGTCAAATACTTGAAGGAATCAGGCTCCCACTGTACATGCCAACTCCTAAATTTGATTGTTTCCTTGAGGTGTTTTTTCTCTTTTCTGTTTAACATCTTAGTGTTAAAATTGATACACATTTAAGGGAACATATTTAAAGTGCACAATTTGATGAGTTTCAGCGTTAAGTATGCATCCACAAACCATCAACACAATCAAGATAATGAACATATTCATTATCCCTCAATTATCCCTCATGCCCCTCTGTTATCCTCTCTTTTACACATCTCTGACCCTACCTGGTTCGATCAATTTGCTTTCTGTCACCATTTCAGCCTACATTTTCTAGAATTCTATATAAATTGAATCACGTATTACATACTATTTTTTGGTATAGTTTCCATGATCCAGCAGAATTATTCGGAGGTCCATCCATATTGTGTACAACAGTAGTTCATTGCTTTTCCCTGATGAGTATAACAATGGATAGATACATCACGATATGTTTCTCCATTGACCTGTTGATACACAGTAGGTTTTTTCCCATTTTTTACTATTAAGGATAAAGCTGCTGTGAACATTCTTGTATGGTCTGTAAACATCTGTTTTTATCTTTCTTGGGAAGATCAAGAAAAAATAATGGGTCATATGCTTGTTGTGTGCTTGACTTTTTAGAAGACCACTAAACCATTCTGCAAAGAGGCCGTACCATGTTACATTGTCATCAGTAGTGTAGGAGAGCTACATTTGCTCTCCATCCTTACCAACACCTAAGGTTGATATGATCAGTCTTTTTCAACTTTACCCATTCTAGTGGAAGTGTAGGAGTATCTCAATGTGTGTATTTTTTCAATGTGTTTTTGTTTTACATGTCCCTAAGGACAAATGATGTTGAATACCTTTTCCCATACTTATTTAATACCTGAATATTTTCTTTATGAAGTATCTGCTCAGATGTTTTGCCCATTTTAATTGGGTTGTTCATATCCTAATCATTATTTGTATAGTGAGATATAAGTATTTTGTTGGTAAAGTTTTTTTACAAATATTTTCTCCTATTGGGAGGCTTGCCTTTTAATTTTCATCAGTGTCTTTTGAAGATAAAAAGAATTTTTATGTCATAAATCCCTAAAGTATTGATTTTTTCCTTTATAAAAGTTTATGTTTTGTATTGTATTTAAGAAATCTTTGGCAAATACAACTTGACTCTAATTTTCTCTTATGTTTGCTAGTGGATATTTTATCATGTTATCTTTTACTTACAGATCTATGAATCATTTTGAATTTTAGTATGTGATATGACGTAAGGATTGAGGTTCACGTATTTTTCATATGGTAATCATATTGTCCCAGCATCAAAAAATATTTTTGAAATTATTAACCTTCCCCAAATGAGTTATCTTGGCACCTTTTTTGAAAATAAATTGACTATGTATGTGTGGGTCTACTTCTATACTCTATTTGTTTTTTTTTTTTTTTTAAAGTAGGCTCTATACCCAACATGGAGCTTGAACTCATGAACCTGAGTTCAAGAGTCACACGCTCCACTGATTGAGCCAGCCAGATGCCCCTATACTCTCTATTCTGTTTCATTGATCTATATGCCAATCTTTATGCCACTATTTCATCACTTTATTATTGTAGCTTTATAATAAATATTACAATCAGGTAACGTGAGTTCTTCAAATTTTTTCTTCCTTTTCAAAATTAGTTTGGCATTCTAGGTCCAGTGACTTCCCATAAAAATCTCAAAATTAGTTACTCAATTCAAAAAATGCTTGAATTTTACATTTTGATTTGGATTGTGTTAAATCTATGGGTTGATTTGGGGAAAATTGACATCCTAACATCACTGAGTCAATTCACAAACACAGTCTGTCTCTGTATTTATTTAAGTCATATTTATTTCATCATTGTTTGTAGTTTTCAAACAGGTCCTGCATATCTTTTGTCAAATTCATCCCCAAGTGTTTAATATTTTGTGTCATTGTTCATGGTCTTATTTTTTCAATTTAAATTTCTTATTGTTTGTTCTTAGTACTTGGAAATGCAATTGATTTTTGTATATTGGCCATTCATTCTGCAGCCTTGTTAAACTTATTTTTCTAGTGGCTTTGTTTTGCATATTTGTTAGGACTTCTATAAACATGATCATTTATCTAAAAATAAGGATAGTTTTACTTCTTCCTTTCTAGTCAATATGCCTTTTATTTCTTTTTTTAGCCTGATTTCTCAGCCAGAACTCCAGTACAACTGAATAGAACTAGTAATAATTGACATTCATGATTTGTTTTTTTTTTTCTGATCTTACAGTTAAGTGTATTAGTCAGGCATCACTAAAGAAATAGAACCAATAGGGTGTGTGTGTGTGTGTGTGTGTGTGTGTGTAGAGAGAGAGAGAGAGAGAGAAATAGAGATATCCTGGGTAGATAGATAGATAGATATACACGTATGGACATGTACATCTATAAAATATATTTATTTTGGGACACCTGGGTGCCTCAGTGGCTGTCTGCTTTTGGCTCAGGCATGATCCCGGGGTCCTGGGATTGAGTCCCACATTGGGTTCCCTGTGGGGAGCCTGCTTCTCCCTCTGCCTATGTCTCTGCCTCTCTCTCAGTGTCTGATGAATAAATAAATAAAATCTTTTAAAAATATATTTATTTTAAGAAACTGTCTCATGTAATTTTAGGCATAGACAAGTCCAAAATCTGCAAGGCAGGTCAGCAGGCTAAATTCCAGCAGGAGTTGTTTCACCTTGAGCCTGAAGGCTCAAGGGAGACAAGGCTGAAGGGAGACGGAATTCCTCTTCCTTGGGGGACTTTAGTCTTTTTTTATCTTGAGCCTTTCTACAGGTTAGATGAGGCCCACCCACATTTAGTTTTTGTTTTGTTTTGTTTTTTATTTTTTTAATTTTTATTTTATTTTATTTTTTTAGTCTGCCCTTCTCAAAGTCTACTGATTTAAATGCTAATCACATCTAAAGAAAGATCTTTACAGTAACATATAGACTGGTGTTTGACTAAACAACTGGGCACCACACACTAGCCAAGTAGACACATAACATTAAGCATTCAGCATTTTGCCTTTAAATACAATATTAACTAGGTTTTTCCACAGACACTGTTTATCTAATTGAGGTAGATCTAGTTCCTTCAAATTAGCTCAGAGTTTGTTCCAGGAATGTTTGATTTTTATATGGTTTTTATAAATCTTTTTGTATAACCATATGGTTTTGTTCTCTAGTCTGTAAATATGGTGATTTACATAAACTGATTTTTAAATATTAAGCAAACCTCATAATCCTGGGATAAACCCTATTTGTTTATAATGCATTATCCCTTTTATGTATTGGTGGATTCTACTTGCTAAAACTTTGTCAAGTATTTTTCTATGTTCCTAAGTGACATTTGACTATAGTTTTTTTCTTTTAATATCCTTTTTTTCTGGTTTTGGTGACAGGTTAATGTTGGCATCAGAAAACATGTTGGGATTTAATAGGCATTTTTAATAGGCATTTTTTTTAGAATTGATATTATTTCCTCATTAAATATTTGATAGAATTTCCCAGTGAAGCCATTAGTGCCTGATGTTTTCTTTATTTCTATCTTTTTAAAAATACTTTATTCTTAAAATTGGTTTTAGATTTATAACAAAATGATTGGGAAGGTACAGAGATTTCCCTGCCCACACAAATGCATAGTCTCCTCCATTGTAAACATCATTCACCAGAATGATGTGTGTGTGTGTGTGTGTTTGTTTATTTATTTATTTATTTATTTATCTATTTATTTATTTTACCAAGGATAAGCCTACATTGGCAGTGCACTATTCTGTGAGATATTATAATTGTTAATACACAGAATTAAATTGCCAATTACATAGTCAAAACTCATAAAAACTTTACAGATCTAAGTGTAGACTTTAATGTATATAATTTTTTAAAGATTTTATTTATTTGAGGGAATGAGAGAGAAAGAGCATGAGTGGGGAGTACAGGGGCACAGGGAGAGGGTTAAGCAGACTCCCCACTGAGCTGGGAGTCCAACATGGGGCTTGATCCCTGGACCCCAGGATCACAACCTGAGCTGAAGGCAGACACTTAACCAACTTAGCCACCCAGGCACTCCTAATGTCTATAAATTTTGAAAGTCATTTAGGAGGTTGGAGGATCCCAAGACTGAATATATAATGTGACAAAATAATCTAACTATATTGCAAATATATGAAGCAACATCACTGAGGGGGTGTGGTTGGAAGAATTAGCTGAGTAACTCTGGAAATGAGTGGATTCTGTAAGACTAAAGGCAAAAAGAACCGAAAATAAAAATTATACTTAATTTGATAAAGTTGGTCCCCATGCTGGTATGTGTAGCAGTTCAGAAACCCCTTTACATGTATACTGGAATTAAACCATTAAGTAAATGGTTGCTTGATGATGGGAGCCAGATTTCTCAGTGTTTGTGTAAAGAGCTTACAGATAAGCAAGGGAAGAAGGCTAGAATGATCCATGCGATTAAAGATTAGAATTGGAGACCTCAGTATGAATCATGTTTAGCTTAGTATAGATATGGATAGTTGCATATAGAAATATTTATTGATATATGTATATACATGGGTTAGTGTACACAGTTATATCTTCTTGTTTTGTCAGCTGAAGATCCTAGGAGCAACAGCACCTCAGTAGCAATGAGCACATTTAGTGCCTAGATCTTGGTTTCTAAGACTATTCTCCCCAAAAAGGAAACAGGGTTTCTGAGAGAAATAACTAATTCTAGGACTACTGTAGGGAATATACAAGACGAACCTGGGGGATTTTATAGTGACAGTAATAAAGAACATGCTAAACAAACAAACAAAATACAAAAAAAGCACAGTAAATTATGGGGATATGTCAAAGGGACTCAGGAGCCAACTGAAATGGCCAAAGTTGGAACAATTTGAGAAACTAAATAAATTAGTGTTGAATTATAGCCCAAAGTTTAAAATAAATATCCATGAGTCTATAGTCACATAAATAAATGGTTGAATAAATAAATTTGAAGGAGTATAAACAAATCTCTCACGCAGAAAATTTCTAAATAATTTATGTAGATGATCTACCCTTAAGGATTTGGCTATAACTCTATACTCTTTAAGTGTGAGTTGTGCATCGTGATTTTCTTTTAAAGATTACATTATGTAAAGGAAGAAAACAAGGGGGTAATTTTATAATGGGAAAAATTCACAAACACTACCTCATTAGGTTATCAAAGGTAACATAAATATTAATGAGTCATGTTGTTAGTAGGTAACAATGACATAATGTGATGAGAATGGCATTTTACATCTGTGATTGAACTCCCAAAAAACTTAGTTTAATCGTGAAGAAAAAGTCTGACAAATGTCAATTGAAGAACATTATACAAAGTGCCTAACTAGTACTCCTCAAAACTGTAAAGATCATCAAAAGCAAAGAAACTCTGAGAAACTGTCACAACCAAGAGAAGCCTAAGTAGGCATGACCAGTAAATGAAATGTGGAATCCTGAATGGGATTCTAGAGGAGAAAAAGGACATTAGGGAAAACTGAGGAAATCTGAGTAAAGTATAAACTTTAGTCATTAATAATGTATCAATATTGGTTCATTAATTTTGACAAATATATGATACTAATGCAAATTCAGCAATCCCACTTCTGGGTATTATGCTCAGTGAAATAAGTTAGTAACAAAAAGACAAATACTGCATGATTCCACTTTTATGAGGTATCTAAAGTAGTCAAACTAATAGAAACAGAAAGAAGAATAGTGGTTGCCAGGGACAGGAGGGAAGGGGAAATGGGGAATTGTTGTTCAATGAGTATAGAGTTTCAGTCATGCAAGATGAAAAAGTTCCAGAGGTCTGTTGTACAATAATGCACATATAGCTAACAATACTGAAATGTATACGTAAAATCGTTAAGAGGGTAACTTGTGTTTTTATCACAATAAAGCAAATACGGTTTAATTCACTTTAACTTAAAAAATTAATACATGTGCTATTATTTTATGGGAGAAAGGAAGGATGTGTTTTCAAAGTAAATAAAGACTAGGTAATCAGAAATCAATCATTCAATATTTACTATTTCATATGGGTCATATGCCAGATTAGGTTCTATGTGCAAATGATAAAAGACCTAATACCTACCCTGAAAGAGTATAGTTTAATGGGAAGATGGATAAGAAAATAGTAATAGTACCAAGTGGCAAGTGCTTCAAAAAAGGGATGCAGGATTCAGTGGAAGTGAAAAGGAGGGCATTCCAACCCAGACTTGGGGAAAACTTTCTAGAGGAGGTGATACTTGTGTTGAGTCTTAAGTGATGAGTATTTTCTTTCTTTCTTTTTTTTAAAAAATTAATTAATTAATTAATTAAAAGCATGAGTGAGAAGGGGGAACAGAGGGAGAGGGACAAACAGCCTCTATACTGAGCAGGGAGCCCAATGTGGGGCTCAATTCCAGGACCCTGGAATCATGACCTGAGCTGAAAGCAGACGCTTAACTGACTGAGCCACCGAGGTGCCCCAAGTGATGAGTATTTTCAGGTGGAAAATGATAGAGTGAAATGCCAGGCAGTGGGGACAGCATGTGTGAAGGCACAGAGGTATGAAATACTATACAGATCACATGACAACTGAAATAATATGTGTCAAGGAGAGTGTAGAGAACAAGTCTAGAGATATTCAGGAAAAGGAGATGAATATGGGAAACTCTGAAAAAGATTGGTAGTTTTTTTTATAGGGTTGACTTTTGAGCATAATAGCTAGAAATTAAGATGACCTAGTTTAAGAAACACTGATGTAAAGATATCTACATGTATGACACATCTAAGAAATCATAGTTATATATCTCAGTAACCATGTAAATAGAATTAATGTGCTACCAAGCATAGAGTCATTAAGGATGTTTAATTTTACCTCTGTGCTTGTGGATGGAGCTTAAAATGTTCATTGAATATGAATGGGACTAAGAAATGAGCACAGAGGCACAAGAGAAATGTTTTATAAGAAAAATGGAAGTGTGTTGGATGGCAAAAAGCCAATGGTGATTTGTATTAGTTATGAGTGAGTATTTTGGAAAGGAAAAGCAGAAAAAAAGATGATAAAGTGAAATAGAAGTAGAAAAATGTCGTGACAATCAAAGATGAAGACAGAACAATTACAATCGAAATTAAAATAAACAATGATTTTAAAATACTCCCAGGGAAGGTCAAGAGAGGAGACAACAGAGACTCCAAGAGCTGAAAAAAATATTAATAGAATGTAAAGATGGGCGTCATGGATGGATACATTAATTCTTTGTGCAGAAATATGTAATTCAGAGAGCAAGAGAACTGCCAGATGTCATAAAAAGATAAATTTGCTAAGCTGAGAAGAAATAGATAAGGGAATCGATATTATACCAGAATAGATAACCAGAAGGTAAAACAATCACGTTTGAAAAATTGTTTTGTGATATGTGTTTAAGAGCAGAATTACTTCCTTAATTAAGGTGTTGAGTTGAAACAGTGTTAGTATAATGAGGTATACTCTATTATAACACTTATTTTGAACTTGATCGATACAGTCTGTCATGGAGGGCAGAGAATATATATAGGTCAGTGTGTTTGAGTCAAGCATATCAACAGATCGTTTTGAACGTCATTGATCAAGATCTTCAGTCTGAAGTCAAAAAATAATCTCCCTTTAAGCAAAGAGGATTTCAAGTGTTTGGTGTTGAGTAGAAAGCAAATACATAAGGTAACCGTGGAAATGTATTTAAACTGGCCGAATGCTCTACTTAATATATTTAGCTACATTGCAAAAAAGCGCTTGGTTTTATTTACTTTTCTCTAAAAATCAGCTTTTGCCTTAAATGCAAGATTAAACTCAGAGTGAAATGTTACTTGTAATTCATTATACAGTAACTTTGGCACTGTGTCTAACATTTAAAGGGCGTATGATTGATGTGCAAGCGGATTTCTTACTGCTTAACAGTGCTAGAAAAGTGCAATTATTGAACTTAGGTTAATGATAAAATATAACAAAAGAGTTAAGTGTTTTTATGCTATCAACAATTTTGGTCCTTAATATCTCAAAGGACAATCAATGAAAAGTTTATTTCGGGAGGTAAATTTACCTGCATATGCCCTAGACCATTGTTCCTCTTTTAAGCGAATGACATTCGAAGAATATAATTATATGTTACATTTTGTGTGTCCATGAGTTTTGACAAGTGCTTTTCAATGAAATATTTTGAACATCACTTTGTAGGAGTGCTGAATTGGTCCGATTCAGCATGCATTAATCATATTGGTAAAGTCTGTGCTGCAGAAACAGACAAGCCCCCTTTGGCTCACCCAATCTCGGTGACTTAACGCAGGAGTTTCTCTCACACCACAATCTAATCATAGTTAGGTGGCTCTCCTCCATCACTGCACAATGTGCCCTCTAAGGTTGCGTTGACGTGGAAAGCAAAGTCTGGTTTTTAACTGCCTCAGCCTGGAAATGTCACATTCACTTTTGCTCACAGTCCATTAGGCTAGGATTATTTCTGTGGCACCAAACGAAATATCAAGAGGCTGGAAATTATAGCGGAGCTCATGGAGTATTTGGTAAGCACCAACTCTCTCCAACTTTCAAGGTGTTATATTCAATTTGTGGAAACTTCGACAGACTCTCCTCAAAACGCAGTTTGGATGTCAAGACTAATGTCACACAGCCGCCACAAGCATGTGAAGACATTCATTATTCATATATTGAGGCCCTTGGAGAGAGTAGGACACGGTCCCAAGCAGATCTGAAAATGGCTTGGGTAGCCTGAGAGAGAGTGGGTGCAAATCGCCCTGATTTTTGTTGTGGTGACGGAGGGGACCGGTGTGCTTTCTTACCAGCTTTGCCTAGCTATGGGGCAGAAAGAGAAGCAGGGGGTGGGGTTTGAAAGCTGTCAGCAGTCAAACCACGTAAATGGAGCAAGGCTCCTTATTACACAAAGGGATGAATTATTTCATAATTTCTCCTCATTGTTAATTTTAATCCAGTTCTAAAAGCATCCTTAAGTGCATTCGATGTACTATGCTCAGGTGCTCTCAGCATATGTTTATCATTTGGACAAATCCTTCACACTCAAGTAAGTCGCATTTCTTTTCTTTTTCTTTTTCTTTTTCTTTTTTTCTTTCCTTTTTTCCTTTCCTTTCCTTCTTTCCTTTCCTTTCCTTTCCTTTCCTTTCCTTTCCTTTCCTTTCCTTTCCTTTCCTTTCCTTTCTTTTCTTTTTTTTTTTTTTTTTTTTTTTTTTTTTTTTTTTTTTTTTTTTTTACTTTCTGTATTCTCCTATCCTTCTCAGCAAGAGCCCTCAGTGGTCTTTATGTGCAAGATAAACCAATCCTGACCAGGACATAGAGTGCATACCAGAAACTTCACTATTTTGAGGAATCACAATTAGTCATAGATTCAACTTTTGGTTTGACAGGAGAACACTCAATACCCACCTGATCATTGAATCACCGAATTTTTCCACTTCCTACTTGAATCCTATTTCCTAGATATTTGGTAGTTGGGGTCACATTTTTCAGTCTCTGGTGTTGCTATCCTTTCATCTTTTGTGTGGACTAAAGCAACAACCTTATTATGTCTCATCTTGCTGAATTCACTCTGAGTCCTCATCCAGTACATTCTTTATAGGCTAACCTCTCTAACCTCATTTCATTTTACTATCTTCCCCAAGCCATGCTGACCTTTTTCTAGTTCTCAAAGACTCAGTATTCTCTCCCACCTCAGGGCATTTGTACATGTTTTCTCTCTCACTGGAGTATTTTTCCCCCTGCACATCACTTGACAAACTCTTCCTTATCTTTTGGTCTCAGCTTAAACATCATTTCTTTAAGGGAGTCCTCCTTGAACTCTTTATTACCCTGATCAGTACTCCTTATACTCTCTTAATTACTTCCCCTAATTTTTCTTCATAGTACTTGCATGGTATTGTAGTTGACTCTTTACTTGTCTGCTTCTCTTCTATACCTTGAGCTACATGATGCAGGTAGCTTAGGGCTTTAGTTATTTTATCTTGTATCCTTAGCACCCAGCCAGCATTATAGGATATACAATAATAGTACTTCAATCCCCTTCAGACACTAGCTCCTTGCTGTAAATATTGGCATGCCCTATATTTGAATTACTAACAGCCATTTCAGAATCTTGGACAGAGTAAGTACACCATGAAAGTTTGCGCAGAAGCCTCGCATATCATGTCTAGAAATTTGGTCTTCATCCTAGAGATTTATTAAAGCAGTAATATATTGTAATAGAAGAGCAGTGTGGGCTACTACTCTGGTAGTAGCAGTTGGGAGAGGGGGTGACCAGTCAAATTAGCACAGAATTGCTGAGAGGCTGAATTGGAGGACGACCCTGAGAATGAGAGAAGAGAGGAAATTATTGGATTTTAGAAGCAAGATTGGTTCCAGATTAACTTGGGAGATCACATAGACAGCTATAAAATAACTTCAGAGTTTTAAATGTGGGTAACAGGATGATGATATTCCCAAACATTAGGAGGGGAGAAATTATGTCACTAGACAAATTCTCATTATACTTCTTCTTTGACTATCTTGCTAGGTATATATATAAACACTAATTCATCTTCTTTTATAATTGGTATGGCCAATGTTTCTTTCTAGCACTTTAATGTAGCTGGAGAATATTTTGTTGCAGCACAAAACCCTATGATCTAAAATATAGTTCAGAGATGTACCATGCCAGGAAGAGGCAAGTTGTATTTCTAAGAAGGTCCAAATGGACAAAATGGTGGTTCTTTTAAAGGTTTTTTAGGCCACTATTAATTTATGTGTATCATTAGAATGAGAACAGTGCAATTGTTAGTATATTTAAGAGGCTTAAGTTTTCTTTCACGGTAATTGTTAAAGAGGTTCTAATATTAAGAAAAAGTGTGATTTTTAAAAATTGCTTATGGAAATTATCATAAACCAATTTAAAGGAAACAAGTCAGTTATATGAGATGTACTTACTTATTCAGTATCATGGTTCATATCAGACTTAGAATTTTGTCCAGATAATCAGCCTTCAATGAAAATAATGGGTTAAAAATACTCAGTGTGGACTTTCAGTTGAAGATGTTAGGTTGGCCACATTAAAATTATGGTAAAGAAATTTTTAAAATATAAATGCAAATGCTCAAGAACAAGGATACCCATAGAGGGAATATCAGCAGGAAGGCATTTTCAACACATTATGGAGAGACAGCAGATGGAGGAGAGGTAATGTATAGAGGAGGCATCAAGGAGGAGGAGCCAGTTTACTCCGTGGAGGCCAAGAGAGACTTAGTGGCACCAAGTAAGGCAAAGGGAGAGGAAGAATTGCAAGAGAAAACACAAGGTAAGAGACTGAAAATCTACATGCCTGTTAGTTGACTTCCATCCCTACCCTTATACATAGAAGGCTCCTCACTGACGGAGCTAGTTTTCAAAACTGGACCATGTATTTCCAGAGATTATATGCTTCTCACCACACATAGTGTCTTTCAGTATTTTTGCATTGTTTTATTCACTGAGGATATTTATTTGGACCACTTCTTCTAGTCTCTGTCCCATATCTCTTTGAGATAATCTTTCTTATAGCACTTTTGTGAAGAATAAATGAGATAATATGTGTGTCTGGCATATAGGAGATGGTATATTATGAGCCTTTGAGGGGATCTTAAAAGATTAATTTTTCTTAATTTTTAAAGTAACCTCTATGCCCAATATGGGGCTCAAACTCACAACCCCAAAATCAAGAGTTGTATGCCCTATTGACTGAGCCATCTAGGTGCCCCCATTTCTTAAAAAAATATTATTGAAGTAATGTTGACATACATTATATTATTTTCAGGTGTACAACATAGTGATTTCAAAATTCTATACATTACACAGTGCTCACCTTGACAAGTGTTGTCACCATCCATCACCAACGTTATTGTGATACTGTTGACTGTGTTCCCTATACTATACTTTCATCTCCATGGCTTTTTTATTTTATAACTGGAAGTCTGCAACTCTCCATCCTCTTGATCTTTTTCATTCATCCCCAATCTCCCTTCCCTCATTATTTACAGTAGCCAAGGTATAGAAGCAACTTAAGTATCCATCAATAGATGAGTGGATAAAGAAGAGATGGTATATAGATACAATGGAATATTACTCAGCCATAAAAATAATATGATCTTGTCATTTGTGACAACATGGATGGACCCAGAAGGTATTATACTAAGTAAAATAAGTCAAAGACAAATACCATATGCCTTTACTTATATGTGGAATCTGAAAAACAAAACAAATGAACAAAGAAATAAAAAAAGAAGCAGACTCATAAATACAGAGCTATTTTTTATTGTATGCTTTTAGAAAACAAGAAGTTGCTATTAAAAAGGAACAACACAGGGGATCCCTGGGTGGCTCAGGGGTTTAGCGCCTGCCTTTGGCCCAGGGCGTGATCCTGGAGTCCCGGGATCGAGTCCTGCATCGGGCTCCCTGCATGAAGCCTGCTTCTCCCTCTGCCTGTGTCTCTGCGTCTCTCTCTCTCTCTCTCTCTCTCTCTCTCTGTGTCTCTCATGAATAAATAAATAAAATCTGGGATCCCTGGGTGGCGCAGCGGTTTGGCGCCTGCCTTTGGCCCAGGGCGCGATCCTGGAGACCCGGGATCGAATCCCACATCAGGCTCCCGGTGCATGGAGCCTGCTTCTCCCTCTGCCTGTTGTGTCTCTGCCTCTCTCTCTCTCTGTATGACTATCATAAAAAAAAAAAAGTTTAAAAAAAAATAAATAAATAAAATCTTTGTAAAAAAAAGGAACAACACAAAGGAAAGATCTTGAAAATGTGGTAACAAAATATAAAAATCAAATTCAACAGAAGAATTGGAGAGAGTGTTAAGGATTCTCCCAGAAGTTAATACAAATAGACAAAGACCAGGGAAATAGAAAAGAAATTATAAGAATCAGTCCAGTCAGTCCAATATGTAAGTAATAGGAGTTCCTTGAAGAGACAACATAAAAAATGGAAAGAAGGAAATTATCCAAAATATTTTTTTTTAACTACTCGGGCTTAAGTCTCCAGATTGAAAGGGCCCATTTGAACATCCAACAAATGAAACAAAGACCCATAAGAAGCCTCATGGTGAAACTTGAGTACAAGGGAGATGAATTAAGAGAAGACAGAAAAGGTTGCATCATAAAGGAGAGGTGTCAAATGTCATTTGGTTTCTCCCAAGTAGCACCAAATGCTAGCAAAGATGTGAATGCCCTCAAAGTCGTGAGGGAAAATGAAATTCAACTTAGATTTCTGTAGTCATCCAAACTAACATCCAAGTATGAGAACCAATAAAAAAAAGTTTCAGAAATTTGAGGACTCGTGCATTCATCTCTCCTGCACCCTTTCTTAGAAAGGAGCCAAAAAAAAAGATATGCTCCAGTATGCCAAGAGAGTCTAGCAAAAAGAAGACATGGAATTCAAGCCACAGTGGACACAGAATGAAGTATCAGTGAAGAGAGGCCCAGAATGACCACCGTGCAGCAGACCTAGAGCACAACAGGGGCAGACTCAAGCAAATTGCTAACAGATTCCAGGAACCTGGCCAAATGCAGATAACAGATGCACTGATGGTACAATAGAAAAGCTCAGAAGTTTCCAGCAGCTGTACATATGGCACATTAAAATGCTAGACCTACCCTGGAGAAGGTGGTGCCACTGGAAAGGATCTGCATTTTTCAGGAGCATCTAAAATGCGAACCTTGGAAGTAAAACAGAGATGCCCATAACGTTTCACAGTTAGGGACTCTCCTATTGTGCATCTTAGCAGAAAGGACCCAAACCTTACACAATTGTAAGTACAGTGGTTTGGGAAATAAACTGCTTTTGTGTTCTTCAGCTCTGGCTTTAAATGATAAAACGTAAAACAGACAAAGAAGGAAATACAAACTGGTTTGGGGTGGATAAGAAAACTAATTTCAAGTATATTATTTGAAGTTACACAAGTGACTTAAGAGCGGGAATTAGAAGGTATTGATAAGTATTGGAAGGGAAGATAGAAGATATAAACATGCTGTTTTATTTATCAAAAGAGGAAGGTGATCAATGATGTTTAAAGTTGATACACTGGGCTTCCCGGGTGGCTCAGCGGTTTAGCACCACCTTGGGCCCAGGGCATGATCCTGGAGACCCGGGATCGAGTCCCATGTCGGGCTCCCTGCATGGAGCCTGCTTCTCCCTCTGCCTCTCTCTCTCTCTCTCTCTCTCTGCCTCATGAATAAATAATAAAATCTTAAAAAAATAAAGTTGATACATCAATAGCTGTTTAAGTTATATTTTGAGATTTGGAGGTAACTACCAAAAAAAAACTTTTTTTTAGAAAGTTTGAAATAGGGGTGCTTGGGTGGCTCAGTCGGTGGAGCCTCTGACTCTTGATTTCTGCTCAGGTCATGATCTCAAGGTCCTGTGATTAAGCCCCATGTCATGCTCCCTGCTTCGGGGGGAGTGTGCTTCTCCCTCTCCCTCTGCTATCCTCCCCCCTTGTGCTCTCTCTCTCTCTCTCTCTCTCAAACAATAAAATCATTTAAAAAGTTTTAAATTAATTGAGAGTAGAGCTGTGGTGGCAAAACCTTGGGAAGGAGATTCTTGCTCTTTATTCATTGAAAGCTTTTTTGTACAATTTGATTATTTTTTTTTTACCCTGGCATGCATTACTTTAATGAAAATAAAAAATATTTATGATGCCCTCTGATTACAAATGTATAGGCATAATCATTGTTTAAAATTTGAAATGGCAGAAAAACAAAAAAGAAAACCATTAACACGAACATGTGTTAAGGATTGAATTCAGTCCCCTCAAAATACATATATTGAATTCTTAGCCTCCAGGACCTCAGAATGGGACCTTATTTACAGATAGGACCTTTACAGAAGTAATTTGGTTAAATCATATTTGATTAGGACCCATCATCATGGGTCCTAACGACAGGTCCTGATCAAATATGATTTATGTACTTTTAAAAAGGCAAAATTTGGACACAGAGATACACATGAAGGAAAGATATGTGAAGACACAGGGAGAAGATGACCCTCTATAAGAAAGAGGTCTGAAACAGATTCTCCCTCAGTCTTCAGAAGGAACCATCCCTGGCAACACCTAGATCTTGGATTTTAGCCTCCATAATTGAGAAAATACATTTCTGTTTTTTAAGCCACCCAGTCTATGCTATTTTGTTATGGCAGCTTGTGCTAAGACAAAAGCTGTGGTGAGAATTTTTCTGTTTTCTAACATACTGGATTATCTTTTATTCTGAATTCTTAGGACTGTAATTGATATGTGTATTAATGTTTTTAGGGCTTTTTTTAAAGGGCTTTTAGACAAAGGAAATTGCCAGTTTTCCTTCTAAATAGTACCTATTTATACTTCTACCAGAAACATACGCCTTCAAGCCTCTACTGCTGATTTAAATTTGTCATTCTATGTAGATTTGAGAGGAAGTTGGTGAGTTAAGTATCTTTCTATCTTGACTAGAGTCTCCAGGAAATAAGTGTATTTTAACGTTTTATTACATAATCAATTAATCACTGTCTACAATCAATACATGCCCTAAAATGTGTTTATTTAAAAGATCTTCAGAAAATGCTAGGAAAATCTGAACTAATGAGGAAGACACCCATGACAAGTTGATCATATTAGATGACCACACAAATTTATATGTAAGCCAGATTAGTTATAATTGTGACTAGCATTCATCACATCCTTTGGTCTCATTCTAGGGAAATTAGAGAGATCACATAGTATAGATCTAGAAGAAACATTGATGGATTTTCCTGGCTTTTAAAATTGGTGCCTCATTCAACTTGAACATACTTATATCAATTATCTTCCCAACTATCCCAAGAGGTTTAGTTTCTATATAACAAGTAGATGTGGGAGGTATCTGGGTGGCTCATTCAGTTAAGCATCCAACCCTGGATTTTGGCTAAAGTCATGATCTCAGGGTCATGGGATCAAGCCTGAGTGCAGGGCTCAGTGCAGAGTCTGCTTGGGATTCTCTCTCCCTGTGCTCTCTCTCTCTCTCAAAATTAAAAAAAAATCTTTTTTTAAAAAAAGGAAGTAGATGTGGCAAGTCATTTCACTGCTCTAGGCATCAGTTTCCTCATCATTCATTAGTTCACTATTTTCAAGCTCCTCCTAACCCTTTATAAGATATCTAGTAAGCAGTAAAACAGTTGACAATTTCAACTTTTTCTTCCACAAAAATAAGACTATTAAAAATAATAGTGGAAGGCAGTACTGATATCTCAAAGAACAGATAAAAAAAAATATCCGGGTGTGCCTGAGTGGCACAGTCGTATAAGTGCCTGACTCTTGGTTTTGGTTCAGGTCATGATTTCATGGTCATGAAATCTAGGCCCATATTGGGCTCCCCACTCAGCGTGAGTCTGCTAAAGTTTCTGTCCCTCTCTGCTGCATGCATGTGCAAGTACACTCTCTCGAATAAATAAATAAATCCTAAAAAATTAATTTGAATTTGGCTACTAATAGAATTTAAGTATCACTATTGTTTGTTCTTTCTACAGAAATTAATACTGGATATAGGATTACATTACGTTTTAATTCAATACGTTTCATTATTCTCTCCTTTCTGCAGCGATCCCAGTTGGGGATTGGAAATATCTTGGTAAAACTGTGTTTCTTGGGATGTTAATATGTGTTCTTGGGAATGGAGGAAAGGTTCTGGGCTCAAATAAGTTTTGGAATGCTGAGGAAATAAAACTAATAGAATATTTTATCACAAGCTAGAAAAATGCTTCCTTAAAGCATTTTATCTGGCCATCAAACACTATTAATAAGTGATGGTTTCATCCCTTTGCAGGTTATAGCAGATTTGAATTTGAATTCCTGATTTGTAAAATGTAGATCTACAAATCTAGCTAATTTGTAATTAGCTAGAAATTTGAGATCTAGTTTCCTAGTCTACATCTGTACCTTGAGTACATTTTTATGTATTTCATATATGTAGAGTGTAAGTAGTTAAGATATTAGGTTCTGAGGTTTTCAGATTTGGGTTAAGAACCCAGGTCTGTCAGTTACTAGCCTTATGACCTTGAACAAGTTTCATAAACACTATTTGGTTCAGTTTCTCATTTTTAAAATAAGAATAATAACAGTAACTACTTTCTAGGGTTGTGGATTAATATATGTATTAATATATATAAAGTTCTTAGAATAGTGCTTGGAACATTATATAATTTGAGTTATTATTATTATTATTATCATTATCAATACTAGCATTTTTTAAAAGGTAAAAAAGCAAAGACTCAATCCTTTTGACCTTGCAAGCCAACTTTGAAAGTGTATAATTCTTCAATGTAGAGATAATTGTACCACTTACAACATTTCTCTCATTCCAAATGCAAACATCTGGGGTTTCATTATTCTCTCCTTTCTGCAGCGATCCCAGTTGGGGATTGGAAATATCTTGGTAAAACTGTGTTTCTTGGGATGTTAATATGTGTTCTTGGGAATGGAGGAAAGGTTCTGTGCTCAAATAAGTTTTGGAATGCTGAGGAAATAAAACAATAGAATATTTTATCACAGAGTTTAAAAAGGGATGTTATATGCAGTATTTCCAAATGTATTTGGAACCAAACTAGGAAATGCTACAGTGGGTAGCAAATGGATCCCAACTATTTAGAGTCTCAGGATATGTTTTTAATGTTAATATTCATATTGCTCAATAATTTTACTTGTATTTCAGTATCAGTTGATTAAGAAAATACTTGACAGATAGATATCATCATTCAAATAACATGGTTAAATTTATTTATATTTTCCTCAAAATATCTATGTTCATTTTAAATATAGTAGTATCAGTTTTTTTTTTATGTGTGTGATCATGTGATTCATTCATTTTACAGACCCATATCTTAGAACCTCAAAGGTTTTAGGATTTTTGCCAACTGCCAATTACTAGCTTTATGGTCCAAGGCCCGAGAATCAATATTTCTCAATCCTCACTCTACACTTGGAAGCTTTAAAAAATGCAGTTTAGATGCCTAGATATTGCCTGTAGATATTTGTATCTGTGCGGTCTCAGGAGGCCTTGGCATTACTTTCTCTACCAGGTCTGCAAATCATTTCAATATGCAGGCACAGCACAACATTGCTGGTTCTAGATGCTAGTGAAGCAAATAAGATCAGGGAGTTGTTTAATACTGTGGTCAACATACAGGATGCTGAAGATATAATAAAGTTTAAAAGTTACTATAATTCATGGTCTTAAACTGAATAGCTTCTATTGCAGGAGAAGGAAGGAGGCTCAGGGGTAAAATTGCATCACTGATCATCAAAATATGTACCTTGAGAATTCAAAGATCTGCTATATCCTAAAATATATTGGCCTGTTAGCCACAAGAATGCTATGTAATCCACAACATGGATAGTTCTATAGGTTTCTCTTTTGTATCGAGTTGTCTTATAGATTTATTAGAAAAAGTATTTTGCTCTTCATTCTATGTTGTCTGGCTCTGCTTACTCCAGGTGTTTGTCATCACTGCCTTTATACAATGAATATACTTTAATTTTCATTTGGACATTTTTGTGTTATTTGTTCTTAGTCAACTCTTTTTTAACTGTTTTATTAAGATATAATTAACATACAATTAACTGCACATATTTAAAATGTATATGTCTACACCTGTGAAGCCAACTCTTTGCTTCCTTGCATTCTCTCTTTCTTTCTTTCTTTCTTTCTTTCTTTCTTTCTTTCTTTTTTTCTTTTGTTCTTTTTTTCTTTCTTTCTTTTTTTTTTATATCAAATATAAAGCTTTTTTTTTTATTATTTATTTTTTTTATTATTTTTATTTTTTTTTTATTTTTTTTTATTGGTGTTCAATTTACTAACATACAGAATAACACCCAGTGCCCGTCACCCATTCACTCCCACCCCCCGCCCTCCTCCCCTTCTACCACCCCTAGTTCGTTTCCCAGAGTTAGCAGTCTTTACGTTCTGTCTCCCTTTCTGATATTTCCCACACATTTCTTCTCCCTTCCCTTATTTTCCCTTTCACTATTATTTATATTCCCCAAATGAATGAGAACATATAATGTTTGTCCTTCTCCGACTGACTTACTTCACTCAGCATAATACCCTCCAGTTCCATCCACGTTGAAGCAAATGGTGGGTATTTGTCATTTCTAATAGCTGAGTAATATTCCATTGTATACATAAACCACATCTTCTTTATCCATTCATCTTTCGTTGGACACCGAGGCTCCTTCCACAGTTTGGCTATAGTGGCCATTGCTGCTAGAAACATCGGGGTGCAGGTGTCCCGGCGTTTCATTGCATTTGTATCTTTGGGGTAAATCCCCAACAGTGCAATTGCTGGGTCGTAGGGCAGGTATATTTTTAACTGTTTGAGGAACCTCCACACAGTTTTCCAGAGTGGCTGCACCAGTTCACATTCCCACCAACAGTGTAGGAGGGTTCCCTTTTCTCCGCATCCTCTCCAACATTTGTTGTTTCCTGCCTTGTTAATTTTCCCCATTCTCACGGGTGTGAGGTGGTATCTCATTGTAGTTTTGATTTGTATTTCCCTGATGACAAGTGATGCAGAGCATTTTCTCATATGCATGTTGGCCATGTCTATGTCTTCCTCTGTGAGATTTCTGTTCATGTCTTTTGCCCATTTCATGATTGGATTGTTTGTTTCTTTGGTGTTGAGTTTAATAAGTTCTTTATAGATCTTGGAAACTAGCCCTTTATCTGATATGTCATTTGCAAATATCTTCTCCCATTCTGTAGGTTGTCTTTGAGTTTTGTTGACTGTATCCTTTGCTGTGCAAAAGCTTCTTATCTTGATGAAGTCCCAATAGTTCATTTTTGCTTTTGTTTCTTTTGCCTTTGTGGATGTATCTTGCAAGAAGTTACTATGGCCGAGTTCAAAAAGGGTGTTGCCTGTGTTCTCCTCTAGGATTTTGATGGAATCTTGTCTCACATTTAGATCTTTCATCCATTTTGAGTTTATCTTTGTGTATGGTGAAAGAGAGTGGTCTAGTTTCATTCTTCTGCATGTGGATGTCCAATTTTCCCAGCACCATTTATTGAAGAGACTGTCTTTCTTCCAATGGATAGTCTTTCCTCCTTTATCGAATATTAGTTGCCCATAAAATTCAGGGTCCACTTCTGGATTCTCTATTCTGTTCCACTGATCTATGTGTCTGTTTTTGTGCCAGTACCACACTGTCTTGATGACCACAGCTTTGTAGTACAACCTGAAATCTGGCATTGTGATGCCCCCAGATATGGTTTTCTTTTTTAAAATTCCCCTGGCTATTCGAGGTCTTTTCTGATTCCACACAAATCTTAAAATAATTTGTTCTAACTCTCTGAAGAAAGTCCATGGTATTTTGATAGGGATTGCATTAAACGTGTATATTGCCCTGGGTAACATTGACATTTTCACAATATTAATTCTGCCAATCCATGAGCATGGAATATTTTTCCATCTCTTTGTGTCTTCCTCAATTTCTTTCAGAAGTGTTCTATAGTTTTGAGGGTATAGATCCTTTACATCTTTGGTGAGGTTTATTCCTAGGTATCTTATGGTTTTGGGTGCAATTGTAAATGGGATTGACTCCTTAATTTCTCTTTCTTCAGTCTCATTGTTAGTGTATAGAAATGCCACTGACTTCTGGGCATTGATTTTGTATCCTGCCACGCTACCGAATTGCTGTATGAGTTCTAGCAATCTTGGGGTGGAGACTTTTGGGTTTTCTATGTAGAGTATCATGTCATCGGCGAAGAGAGAGAGTTTGACTTCTTCTTTGCCAATTTGAATGCCTTTAATGTCTTTTTGTTGTCTGATTGCTGAGGCTAGGACTTCCAGTACTATGTTGAATAGCAGTGGTGAGAGTGGACATCCCTGTCTTGTTCCTGATCTTAGGGGAAAGGCTCCCAGTGCTTCCCCATTGAGAATGATATTTGCTGTGGGCTTTTCATAGATGGCTTTTAAGATGTCGAGGAATGTTCCCTCTATCCCTACACTCTGAAGAGTTTTAATCAGGAATGGATGCTGTATTTTGTCAAATGCTTTCTCTGCATCCAATGAGAGGATCATATGGTTCTTGGTTTTTCTCTTGCTGATATGATGAATCACATTGATTGTTTTACGGGTGTTGAACCAGCCTTGTGTCCCAGGGATAAATCCTACTTGGTCATGGTGAATAATTTTCTTAATGTACTGTTGGATCCTATTGGCCAATATCTTGTTGAGAATTTTTGCATCCATGTTCATCAGGGATATTGGTCTGTAATTCTCCTTTTTGGCGGGGTCTTTGTCTGGCTTTGGAATTAAGGTGATGCTGGCTTCATAGAACGAATTTGGAAGTACTCCATCTCTTTCTATCTTTCCAAACAGCTTTAGGAGAATAGGTATGATTTCTTCTTTAAACGTTTGATAAAATTCTCCTGGGAAGCCATCTGGCCCTGGACTCTTGTGTCTTGGGAGGTTTTTGATGACTGCTTCAATTTCCTCCCTGGTTATTGGCCTGTTCAGGTTTTCTATTTCTTCCTGTTCCAGTTTTGGTAGTTTGTGGCTTTCCAGGAATGCGTCCATTTCTTCTAGATTGCCTAATTTATTGGCGTATAGCTGTTCATAATATGTTTTTAAAATCGTTTGTATTTCCTTGGTGTTGGTAGTGATCTCTCCTTTCTCATTCATGATTTTATTAATTTGAGTCTTCTCTCTCTTCTTTTTAATAAGGCTGGCTAATGGTTTATCTATCTTATTAATTCTTTCAAAGAACCAACTCCTGGTTCTGTTGATCTGTTCCACAGTTCTTCTGGTCTCGATTTCGTTGAGTTCTGCTCGAATCTTTATTAACTCCCTTCTTCTCTTGGGTGTAGGATCTATTTGCTGTTTTTTCTCTAGCTCCTTTATGTGTAAGGTTAGCTTTTGTATTTGAGTTCTTTCCAGTTTTTGAATGGATGCTTGTATTGCGATGTATTTCCCCCTTAGGACTGCTTTTGCTGCATCCCAAAGATTTTGAACGGTTGTATCTTCATTCTCATTAGTTTCCATGAATCTTTTTAATTCTTCCTTAATTTCCTGGTTGACCCTTTTATCTTTTAGCAGGATGGTCCTTAACCTCCATGTGTTTGAGGTCCTTCCAAACTTCTTGTTGTGATTTAGTTCTAATTTCAAAGCATTATGGTCCGAGAATATGCAGGGGACAATCCCAATCTTTTGGTATCGGTTCAGACCCGATTTGTGACCCAATATGTGGTCTATTCTGGAGAAAGTTCCATGTGCGCTTGAGAAGAATGTGTATTCAGTTGAGTTTGGATGTAAAGTTCTGTAGATATCTGTGAAATCCATCTGGTCCAGTGTATCATTTAAAGCTCTCGTTTCTTTGGAGATGTTGTGCTTAGAAGACCTATCGAGTATAGAAAGAGCTAGATTGAAGTCACCAAGTATAAGTGTATTATTATCTAAGTATTTCTTCACTTTGGTTAATAATTGATTTATATATTTGGCAGCTCCCACATTCGGAGCATATATATTGAGGATTGTTAAGTCCTCTTGTTGAATAGATCCTTTAAGTATGATATAGTGTCCCTCTTCATCTCTCACTACAGTCTTTGGGGTAAATTTTAGTTTATCTGATATAAGGATGGCTACCCCTGCTTTCTTTTGAGGACCATTCGAATGGTAAATGGTTCTCCAACCTTTTATTTTCAGGCTGTAGGTGTCCTTCTGTCTAAAATGAGTCTCTTGTAGACAGCAAATAGATGGGTCCTGCTTTTTTATCCAGTCTGAAACCCTGCGCCTTTTGATGGGGTCATTAAGCCCGTTCACATTCAGAGTTACTATTGAGAGATATGAGTTTAGTGTCATCATGATATCTATTCAGTCTTTGTTTTTGTGGACTGTTCCACTGAACTTCTTCTTAAAGGGGAATTTTAAGAGTCCCCCTTAAAATTTCTTGCAGAGCTGGTTTGGAGGTCACATATTCTTTTAGTTGCTGCCTGTCTTGGAAGCTCTTTATCTCTCCTTCCATTTTGAATGAGAGCCTTGCTGGATAAAGTATTCTTGGTTGCATGTTCTTCTCATTTAGGACCCTGAATATATCCTGCCAGCCCTTTCTGGCCTGCCAGGTCTCTGTGGAGAGGTCTGCTGTTACCCTAATACTCCTCCCCATAAAAGTCAGGGATTTCTTGTCTCTTGCTGCTTTAAGGATCTTCTCCTTATCTTTGGAATTTGCAAGCTTCACAATTAAATGTCGAGGTGTTGAACGGTTTTTATTGATTTTAGGGGGGGATCTCTCTATTTCCTGGATCTGAATGCCTGTTTCCCTTCCCAGATTAGGAAAGTTTTCAGCTAGAATTTGTTCAAATACATATTCTGGCCCTCTGTCCCTTTCGGCGCCCTCGGGAACCCCAATTAAACGTAGGTTTTTCTTCCTCAGGCTGTCGTTTATTTCCCTTAATCTATCTTCATGGTCTTTTAATTGTTTGTCTCTTTTTTCCTCAGTTTCCCTCTTTGCTATCAACTTGTCTTCTATGTCACTCACTCGTTCTTCCACCTCGTTAACCCTCGTCGTTAGGACTTCTAGTTTGGATTGCATCTCATTCAATTGATTTTTAATTTCTGCCTGATTAGCTCTAAATTCTGCAGTCATGAAGTCTCTTGAGTCCTTTATACTTTTTTCTAGAGCCACCAGTAGCTGTATAATAGTGCTTCTGAATTGGCTTTCTGACATTGAATTGTAATCCAGATTTTGTAACTCTGTGGGAGAGAGGACTGTTTCTGATTCTTTCTTTTGAGGTGAGGTTTTCCTTCTAGTCATTTTGCTCAGTGCAGAGTGGCCAAAAGCAAGTTGTATTGGGAAAAAGAGAAAAAGAGAGGAGAGAAAGAAGGAAAGAAAAGAGAAAGAGAAAAAAAAAGGGAAGAAAAAGAAAAAAAAACGAAAAAAAAAAAAGAAGAAAAAGAGAAAGAAAAAGAAAGGAGAAAAAAAGGGGGTGGGGGAAGGAAACAAATCAAAAAGCAAAACAAAACAAAAACAAAAACAAAAACAAACAAACAAAAAAAGAACCACCGGGGAGTATCTTCTGATTCTGTGTACTTTAAGTCCCTTGGCTTCTCCTGGAAGTTGTCCGTCCAGCTGGTGTTCTGGGGGAGGGGCCTGTTGTGCTGATTTTCAGGTGTTAGCAGTTGGGGGAGCTGCTGTGCCCCTGCCTGGTGCAGGGCTCGGTGGGGGTTGTTTACCCCGTGAGGCCGCAGGAGGAACAGCCCCAGTGGCGGGGCAGCTCTGGAAACCTGGATTCAGCTCCGGCAGGAACTCCGTCTGCAGGGCCTGGAGGCTCCGGGGCGGGGCCGCTGATGTGCTCAGCTGGGGCAGGAGCGTCCTCGCTGTCCTGGGCCCTCCCGGCCTCTGCCTGTCCCAGAGGGAGGCGGGATCCTGGGCTGTGTCCCGGCGCCCTGTGCTCCGGAGCCTGCGCTGGTGGATTCGCGCTCCCGGGCCGCGCAGCCCCCTCCGCGGAGCCGCCGCCCGAGCCCCTCCGAGCTGCTCCTGGAACCGCGCAGCCCCCTCCGCACGGAGCCTCTTC
This sequence comes from Canis lupus dingo, assembly GCF_003254725.2. Lineage (NCBI taxonomy): Eukaryota > Metazoa > Chordata > Mammalia > Carnivora > Canidae > Canis > Canis lupus. The sequence continues at coordinate 114,265,777 of NC_064281.1, read as the reverse complement.
CTCTGCCCGAGCCCCTCCGAGCTGCTCCCGGGGCCGCGCAGCCCCCTCCGCGGAGCCGCCGCCCGAGCCCCCCGAGCTGCTCCGGGTCCCGCCGGGTCCCGCCGTGCGCGCTGCAGCCCTTAGGGAGCTCGGCGCACTCTCCTGGGCGCGCAGTTGCTGTTACTGTCCCCGGGAGCCCGAGGGCATCCTCGCCCTCCTGGGTCCTGCTCCAACTCCCGCGAGCCCCTTTCCGCCCGGGAAGGTCGGTGCAGCTCCTGCGTCCTCCGGGACGGGGCTCTCCTGTCCTGGGGACACTCGCCCCGGCCTCAGCCCGGCTCCTCGCGGGCCCCTCCCCCTTGGAGGCCTTTGTTCCTTTACTTCTTTTTCCCCGTCTTCCTACCTTGATAGATGCGCGAACTCTTCTCACTGTAGCATTCCAGCTGGTCTCTCTTTAAATCTCAGGCCGAATTCATAGATTTTCAGGATAATTTGAAGGTTTTCTAGGTAGTTTGGTGGAGACAGGTGATTTGGAGACCCTGCTCTTCCGCCATCTTGCTCCTCCCCCCTCTTTTTCTTTCTTTCTTTCTTTTGTTCTTCTTTCTTTCTTTCTTTCTTTCTTTCTTTCTTTCTTTCTTTCTTTCTTTCTTTCTTTCAAGAAACAGAGCACAGGAGAAGAGCAGAGGAAATGAATCTCAAGCATATACTCCATGTTGAACATGGAACTGGATGTGGGGCTTGATCTCAGGACCCTGAGATCATGACCTGAGCCAAAATCAAGAGTCGCTTAACCAACTGAGCCACACATGTGTCCCTCCTTCTTTGCTTTCTTGAGATAGCTCTCTTCATTTTCTTCCTGCATCTTGACCACTTCTTTTTCATTCTCCATCACAGTATTGTTTTTTCCCTTGTACCTTAAATATCGGTGTTCTCTAGGGACGATGCATTATACATTTGAGCATATATGTTTAAAGTACTGTATTAGTGAAAATAAAAAAAAATATTTACAAAGTAGTTTATTAGTATGCAAGCAGTGCCATAAGAAAGTAGCACAGACAAGAGACATGTATTTTTTTTTCACAGTTCTAGAGCCTAGAAGTCCAGGTCAAGATATTGGCAGGGTTGTTACCTTTCTCTTTTTTTCCCTCTTAGTATTGCTTTTGCTGTATCCCAAAGATTTTGAATGCTTGTATCTCCATTTTCATTAGTTTCCATGAATCTTTTTAATTCTTGTCTAATTTCCTGATTGGCCCTTTCGTCTTTTAATAGGATGCTCTTAAACTTCCATGTGTTTGAGTTTCTTCCAAATTTCTTCTTGTGATTAAGTTCTAGTTTCAAAGCATTGTGGTCTGAAAATATGCAGGAGACAATCCCAATCTTTTCCTATCAGTTGAGACCTGATTTGTGACCCAGTATGTGGTCTATCCTGGAGAAAGTTCCATGTGCACTTGAGAAGAATGTGTATTCAGTTGCATTCGGATGGAAAATTCTGTATATATATCTGTGAAATCCATCTGGTCTGTGTATCATTTAAAGCCCTTGTTTCTTGGGTGATGTTGTGCTTAGAAAATCTGTCATTTGCAGAAAGTGCCATGTTGAAGTCTCCTACTATTAGTGTATTATTATCTAAGTATGTCTTTACTTTGGTTTTTAATTGATTGATATACTTGGCAGCTCCCACATTAGGGGCATAAATATTCATGATTGTTAGGTCTTCTTGTTGGATAGCCCCCTTTAAGTGTGATATAATGTCCCTCTTCATCTCTTACTACAGTCCTTGGGATAAACTTTAATTTATCTGATATGAGGATGGCTACCCCTGCTTTCTTTTGAGGACCATTGGAATGGTAAATGGTTCTCCAACCTTTCATTTTCAGGCATAGGTGTCCTTAGGTCTAAAATGAGTCTCTTGTAGGCAGCAAATAGATGTGTCTTGCTTTTTTATCCAGTCTGAAACCCTGCGTCTTTTGATGGGATCATGAAGCCCATTCATATTCAGAGTTACCATTAAAAGATATGAATTTAGTGTCATCATAATACCTATTCAATCCCCGTTTTTGTGGATTATTTCTTTGGGCTTCCTCTTTCTTTTACAGAGTCCTCCTTAATATTTCTTGCAGACCTGGTTTGGTGGTCACATATTCTTTCAGTTTCTGCCTATCTTGGAAGCTCTTTATCTCTCCTTCTATTCTGAATGAGAGCCTTGCTGGATAGAGTATTCTTGGCTGCAGATTCTTCTCATTTAGGACCCTGAATATATCCTGCCAGCCCTTTCTGGCCTGCCAGGTCTCTGTGGAGAGGTCTGCTGTTAATCTAATACTTCTCCCCATATAAGTTAGGGATCTCTTGTCTCTTGTTTCTTTAAGGATTTTTCTTTATCTTTGGGATTTGCAAGTTTCACTATGAAATGTCGAGGTGTTGAATGGTGTTTATTGATTTGGGGGGCAGACCTCTCTATCTCCTGGATCTGAATGCCTGTTTCCCTCCCCAAATTAGGGAAGTTCTCAGCTATGATTTATTCAAATATGCTTTCTGGCCCTCTGTCTCTCCCAGTGCCCTCGGGAACCCAAATTAAACATAGATTTTTCCTTCTGAGGCTGTCATTTATTTCCCTTAAGCTTTCCTCATGGTCTTTTCATTGTTTTTTTCTCTTTTTTCCTCAGCTTCCTTCCTTGCCATCAACTTGTCTTCTATGTCATTCACTCTTTCTTCCACCTCATTAACCCTCGTTGTTAGGACTTCCAGTTTGGATTGCATCTCATTTAATTGATTTTTAATTTTGGCCTGATTAGATCTAAATTCTGCAGTCATGAAGTCTCTTGAATCCTTTATGCTTTTTCCAGAGCCACCAGTAGCTTTATAATTATGCATCTGAATTGGCTTTCTGACATCGAATTGTAATCCAAATTCTGTAAATCTGTGGCAGAGAGTACTGTTTCTGATTCTTTCTTTTATGGTCATTTTTGTGGTATTCTAGTCATTTTGCTCAGTGCAGAGTGGCTGTATGAGCAGGCTGAGTCATGAATATCAACCACGACCTATGTAAATTTCACCCTAGATGATCTGAGGGGTCCTAGAGAATGATCCTTTTGGTTCTGAGTGTATTAAGTTCTGTATGTTAGAAGATGCTCAGTCCCACATTTATATAAACCAGCAATACTTGTAGAAAGCACCAACATTGACCACCAAAACATAAAAAAAAAAGAGGAGGACAGAATGGAAATGAGGAATCCCACAGAATGAACCAGCATGGTATATCACTTCGTTCTGGGTGCATGCTGGTCATGTTTTAGAAGGTATTAACTTCCACCATTGTAGAACAGAATGAGGCAGAGAAAACAAAAAACACAAAACAAAAAAAAATGTATCTCGTATGTCTCCCAAAATTCAGTATTTTGAAGGGAATCTAGAAGTGAAAAATATATCTTGCTAGATAGAAGAGAAAACTCTTTTCTCTGTAGCATTCTGGCTGTTATCTCTTTAAATCTCAGGTTGAATTAATAGTGTTCAGGATGATGTGAAAGTTATCTAGGTAAGTTGGTGGACCAGGTGAGTGGAGGACCCCTACTTTTCCACCATATTCGCCATCTCCTCGATATCTTCACCTTGCTGTGCCCACTGATGCTGAATTATTATAGTTGACTTTTGAGCAATACTGGTTTGAACTGTGTGGGTCCACTTATATGCAGATTTTTTTCAATAAATATATTGAAAAAACTTTTCAGATATTTGCTGTAATATGAAAAACTTGCAGACAAACCATGTATCCTTACTGCAGTATCTGCTTTATTGCAGTGGTCTGAAACCAAACCCACAATATCTCCATTGCACAACTTACTCCGCACAGGCCTGGGTGAGCTCCTGAGAGCCTGGCATTCCCCGCTGAGTTGGAGCTGTGTGGGCGCTGCCTGTGCTCTGCTCTCCACGTGTTGTCTGTCGGGCCGAACCCTCCCCAGGTCCTCTTTTTTTTTTTCAAAGTCAGCTCCATGGCATAGAGCCCAATGAAGGACTTGAACCATGGCCCCATGGCATAGAGCCCAATGAAGGACTTGAACCATGGCCCTGAGATTAAGACCCAAGGTGAGATCAAGCTGAGATCCAGAGTTGGACTCAGCTGACTGAGCCACCCAGTTGCTTCAGGGTTGTCACCTTCTAAAGCCTCTCTCTTTGGCTTGTAGGTGGCCACCTTCTTGCTGAGTCCCTCCGTGGTCACCCCTTGGTCTCTGTGTTGTCCATGACCTATCCTGGATCAGTTTCCACCCATATGACTTCATTTTAACTGAATTGCCTCTTCGAACGCCCTATATCCAAATATAGTCACATTCTGTGGTACTGGGGATTGGAATTTCAACATATGAAATGTGTAGGGACACAATTCAGCCCACAACAGGCGCTATGATAGGAATGTGCATGTACATTGTAAGAAAACTTCCATATTGAGTCAATCTTAAATGGAGTCCTGGAAAATGAAAAAGGAACTAACTAAAGAATAACAGGAGGGAGTAGCAGGGGAAATAGAAAGAATTAGGTAGAAGGAATTAGGTAGAAGGAATAGCTTATACACTGGCACTTTTGGAATACTATGAATAATGTATTATAGTTAGAATATAAAGGTCAAGGGGCTATGTGGCTATTAAGTAAGCAGTTAGATATACATGTCTGGAGATTTTTTTTCTTAGTCCTCTTCCCCTCTCTTATTCTTCCAGATTGATCATCTACCCCAGTTGCTTCCACTATACTAATAATATCTACTTTTCTAAATCTATCTCAAACTTGTCTATTGAACGCTAGACCCTACAGTCAACCGCATTTGAAGGATCACTTTTTAGATGTCCTACAGGCACCTCAAACTGAAAACTAAAATGTTAAGAAGGTCTTTCTCTCTCTTCAAATCTGTTCCTTCTTGAAAATTCCTTTTCTTAATAAATGATACCCCCTTTTTTTAGATATTATGGTTTTTATTTTAATTCTAGTATAGTTAACATCCAGTCAGGTATATAATATAGTAATTCAATAATTCCATACATTACTAATTGCTCATCACAATAGGTGTACTCCTTAATCCCCATCACCTATTTGACCCATCCTCCCACCCCCCTACCCTCTCTGGTAACCATCAGTTTGTTCTTTTTTTTTAAGATTTTATTTATTCACGAGAGACACACACACACAGAATGAGAGAGAGAGAGAGAGAGAGGCAGAGACACAGGCAGAGGGAGAAGCAGGCTCCATTAAGGGAGCCTGATGTGGGACTCGATCCCAGGACTCCACGATCACACCCTGGGACGAAGGCAGGTGCTAAACCACTGAGCCACCCAGGGATCCCCCCCATCAGTTTGTTCTTTATAGTTAAGAGTCTGTTTCTTGCTTTGCTTTTCTCTCTCTTTTTTTTCCCTTTGCTCATCTATTTTGTTTCTTAAATTCCACATATGAAAAAATAAATTCCACATATGAATGAAATCATATGATATGTATCTTTCTCTGACTTATTTCATGTAGCATTATACTCTCTAGCTCCATCCATGCCACTGCAAATGGCAAGATTTCATTCTTTTTGATGGCTGAGTGATATTTCATTATATATATGTATATATAATATATATGTACATATATATGCTATGTTCATACACACATATATATACATACATATATATCTCACATCTTCTTTATCCATTCACCTATTGATGGGACACTTGAGCTGCTTCCATATATTGACTATTGTAATAATGCTGCCATAAACATAGGGGTGCAGGTATCCCTTAGAATTAGTGTGTTTGTATTCTCTAGGTAAATACCCAATAGTGCGATTGTTAAATCATAGGGTAGTTCTATTTTTAACTTTTTGAGGAACCTCCATACTGTTTTTCCATAGTGGCTGCACCAGTTTGCATTCCCACCAGCAGTGCAGAAGTTTTCTTTTTCTCCACATCCTCTCCAACATCTGTTGTTTCTTGTGTTGTTGATTTTAGCCATTCTGATAGCTGTGAGGTGATATCTCATTGTAGTTTGATTTGTATTTCCCTGATGGTGAGTGATGTTGGATATCTTTTGATGTATCTGTTGGCCATCTGGATGTCTTCTTTGGAAAAATGTCTGTTCATGGTTTATGCACATTTTTCATTAGATTATTTGGTTTTTGGGTGTTGAGTTATGTAAGTTCTTTATATATTTTGGGTACTGTTTATTGGATATATCATTTGCAAATATCTTCTTCCATTCAGTAGATTGCCTTTTAGTTTTGTTGATCATTTCCCTTACTGTGCAGAAACTTTTTATTTTGATATAGTTCCCATAGTTTATTTTTGCTTTTATTTTCTTTGCTTCTGGAGACATATCTAGAAAAATGGTGCTACAGCAGATGTCAGAGAAATTATTGCCTATGCTCTTTTAGGATTTTTATGATTTCAGGTGTCACAGTTAGGTCTTTAATCCATTTTTAGTGTATTTTTGTGTATGGTGTAAGAAAGTGGTCCAGTTAACTGATCTTATATATTGAGTAACTAAAGCCAGAAACTCAGATGTAATCCTAACTACTTATTCTTATTCATTCATTTCTAGTAAATTGTAACATCATATGGATTCTACTTATGCTTTTAAATTCATCTCCATGTCACCATCCCCCCTTACATCTGGCCCTCATGTATCTTTGCCTTTAGGGAAATTAGTTGACTACCAGGGCCAGTGGGGATCTGATTAGCATTGATTGAGATTATACATTCCACCAAGGCACATAGATAAATATTTTGAGACCCTAAATGAGTATATGATGATATGATAATGATATTAAAGTTCAATTATTGATGACTACCTTTTATGAAATACTCATGATGTGCCAGATATTGCACTAGGTACTTTACAAACACAAACAATTCTTTAAATTGAATAGTATACCTTCTTTGAAGAAGAATGAACTCAAGCCTATAAATGTTAAACAATTTGCCAAAAGTCACACAGCTAGCACAGCACAGCCAGGATTTAATTCCGGGTCATCTTGATTTTTGAATCCCATTCTCTATTCACCACACAAAACACCTATCATACTTAATCAGTTATCACTACGTATAAAAGGTTTCTAATGGGAAAGACTTCCATACCAATGGAAAAACTGCAACCAAAGTTTATCTCATTTTAATACTATGATATATTATTATAATTCTAGAAAAGCAGTAATTTCTTTCTGACCTGAGCCATGATTTTCTTTCTACACTGTAGAAAATTGCAATCTTAAGTGTAGCCAATGAGGCACTATGAAGAAGATAATTTATAAGATGGAAAATTTCATAATAAATATATCAGCTTAAGTGACTTAAAATTGGAAATTAGTTTTTCCATGATGCAGGAATCTAAATGGAGTATAATATACATAGATGAGGAATAGCAGTTCACAGCCAGGCATCCCCAACTTTACTGAGAATAGTTTCCCCTTAAATTACTCTTGCAAAAGTCAATAATAGAAGCTATTTGGTGCCAGAAATATATTTAGAGAAACTGCCATTTATTATAATTAAAGTGATTTATTTGCTCGCTAGTTTATTTGGCTGAGGATTTTCTTGAAATTGAGGACAAACTGGAAATGTAATTTACCGATATATACAGTATTACAGCATATTTCATATTTGGAGGCTTTTTAAAGTGTTTTTCAAATATCAGTGGTAAAAATACCCTGTTTATGCTAGATATTGAAAATGTGGGTTATTTAAAGGATAGCTGGATGTCAGAATTCATTCTAAAGCCAGTTATGACTGGCTCAGGGATGATCTTAGCAATTTAATAATCACTACTCTTGAAAGAATCAATGAGAAACTAAATTCCATGGGACATCAAGGATTTTTCTACATTGGTCACTTATCAACCTGAAGAAGGAAATTCAGAGATAGTTGTTGCACTATGTATGCTTCATAAGCATAGAAATCAATTTTGGGTTTTTTTTTTCTGATTAATACATGAAATTTCTATGAACACTGAGTTTGAAACTGGGTGATGCCACTTGTTAGCTACATGAACTTAGGGAAATGATTTATCTCTCTCAGACTAAGGTTTGGCCTCCTCAACTATAGAATGGGGGTCATCATAAACTTCCTCGCAAATTTGCTATGAGGAAAAAAATGACTTACTGTATATAGATAGATTGCTTATCAGATCATTTGATTATTTTGGTTGCTCAATAGTTGGTCCTTTCTACTGTAGTCACTTGTATTTATCTATTTATCAGTCATCTTCTTCCTTGCTAACAGAACCCTAGGTTTAGTCAGGTGCCATGTGGCCAGCCCCAGAGGATTTATTGTGATCGGCCTAAGCCAATGTTTCTCAATGGAGACATCACTGGCACTTTGAAGGGGTCTTTCTTGTGTTACCCCCTTTTAAACATTTGTATCACAAGGGTCCCACAAGTATATGAAAATGGTACCATTGAATTTTGTAAGGAAAGGAATTGAATATGTGAGAATGTAACATAAAATTGGAATTCTGAAAGGATTACAAGCTCAGTGAAATTGTGAAAAATAACAAAAACTATTTAATAGTCCAAGGGAGATGGGAAGGACACTTGTATATCTCAGCTTGGACTAACTGTAGAACAAGCTTCCCCCATAATTTTGTAATCATGGGCCTGCCCACCTATTAACTTTGAATTTGAATGTTTAATATCCATTTTACCTGGGAAATACCAAACTGATAAATGAACATTAAAAACTCATACAAGTCCAGTAATACTTCCAAGCAAAAGCAAAAGCAAAATTTCTCTGGAGGAATACACATTCATACTAGGACTTGTAGGATTTACCTTCTAAAAGAAAACAGATTGCAACCTGGATTTCAAGGCGTGTGAGGGAATAATCCACCACTCTGAGGCAGAGTCAGCAGTCACAACAAAAAGAAAAATTAAACTCACAATTACTTCAAATAAAACATTTATCAGATAGAAGTAAGCATGTTTAAAATGACAGATGTAAAAGAAGTTATCAATACATTTCAAAACAATGCATATGAGAAAGAGAAACCCTTTTTCATTTTGACATGAAAAAATATCAATAACACTTTTAAAAATAATTTTTACTATAATATGTATAGAAATTTTACAATTCAATAGACTTTTTAAAGCAGCATACTAAAAAAATAAAGCAGCATACTAACAGATGAAGAGATTTTTTTAAAATGAAAGTTCTGAAGAAATTATCTAGAATAAAGTACAGTTTAAATAGATTATGGTTATGGAGAAGAGATGTAAAGATTCAATAGAAGAATTCTGACATTAGTAAGGTTTCAAATATTGTGAATATTTGAGGTTATTATATTTGAAAACTTTTCACAATTCAAAAAACATTGATTCCCAGATTCAAGAAATATATCAAGTTCCACACAGTATTAAATAAAAATAAATCCACACCTAGACACACTGAAATGAAATTAGAGGATATGAAAACATACTTTTGGAAGCAAGAGAGACAGAAGCAAAAATGAACTATTGGAACTTCATCAGGGTAAAAAACTTCATCAGGATAAAAAGCAGTTAAGTAAATAAATAACAAACCCAAAAGACAACCTATGGAATGAGCAAAGATATCTGCAAAAGACATAACTGATAAAGGGATAGTATCCATAATATATAAAGAACTTATTAAACTCAACACTTAAAAAACAAAGAATCCAGTTAAGAAATGGGCAAAAGACACAAATAGACATTTTTCCAAACAAGACATACAGATGGACAACAGACACATGAAAACATGTCCAATATCACCTACCATCAGGGAAATACAAATAAAACTACAATGAGATATCACCTCACATCTGTCAGAATGGCTAAAACTAACAGCACAGATAAAACAGGTGTTGGTGAGGATGAGGAGAATAGGGAACCCGTTTACACTGTTGGTGAGAATGTAAACTGGTGCAGCCACTGCGGAAAACAGTATGGGGGGTTCTTCAAAAAGTCAAAAATAGAACTACCCTATGACCCAACAATTGCATTACTAGATATTTAGCCAAAGGATACAAAAATACTCATTCAAAGGGACACATGCACCCCAATGTTTATAGCAGCATTATCAACAATAGCCAAATTATCGAGAGTCCAAATGTCCATCAACTAATGAATGGACAAAGAAGATGTGGTATATATAAACAATGGAATATTACTCAGGCATCAAAAACAGTGAAATCTTGCCATTTGCAAAGATGTGGATTGAGCTAGAGTGTATTATGCTAAGCAACATAAGTCAGAGAAAGGCAAATACCATATGATTTCACTCATATGTGGAATTTAAATAACAAAACAGATGAACATAGGGGAAGAGGAAAAAAGGGAGGCAAACAATTAGAGACTTAACTATAGAGAACAAACTGAGGGCTGATGGATGTGGCTAAATGGGTGATGGGTATTAAGGAAGGCACTTGCTGATGAGCACTAGCTATTATATGTAAGTGATGAATCACTAAATTCTATCATTAAATGAATGTTACACTATATGTTTACTAACTAGCATTTAAATAAAACTTGAAACAAAAAAGAAATTAGAGGATATTGAAGTCTAAAAGATAATCTTAAAACAGACAGACTCTTATTAAGGAATGATGGCTAGACTAATAATTGACTCTCAATAACAACAATTCTTGTCAGATGACAATGCAATAGTATCTTAAAATGTTAGGAGAAAATAGCTGTTGATCTAGAATTTTATACATATATAAATTATCATTTAAGAGTGGGCCAAAATGAATACTTTTGCTGGTAAGGACTGAGAATTTTTCACTAACAGACTATCACTGAAATAGTACAAAATGAACTTCAAGAAGGACAAAACTAAAGCCTGAAAGCAATGAAACATAAGAAGACATGGTCAGCAAAGAAACTGTTTATTGTTAATCTAAATAAGCATTGACTAAAAAAAGCATTAATGCTAAAAATTACTAAAATGTTGTATAAAAACAAGACACCAGATGTAAGGGTGACTTAAAGATTCAAACAAATTAAGTTGGTTTTGGTTGGAAATATCCAATTACTTTACTTAAAAAAAGCCATAAACAATTGGAAATAATTGTTGTTTTGCATATCATGAAATCCAGAGTTTTATAGTCCATGGGTTGGTGCAGCAGCTCAATTATGCAATTAAGGACATAATGTCTTTTCCTCTTTCTGCTGTTTCTTCTATAGTACATCTCTGCTGTTTTTCCTCATAGCCAGAATTACTCAAATACAGTATTCTCACACAAGCACATTCACAGATAGAAATAAAGAAGGCAGTGAAAAATATCTTCTATCTCCATTTTCTTATCAGGTCAAGACATCTTTTCTAGTAGCTTCAGAACAGACTTTTCCTGATAGCCCATTGGCCATAACTGGCACACATCTGCCATTGGCCATAATCAATCATTGGCAAAGACAATGTTATTTTCCTGTTTCACTTAGACTAATCATTATTTATCACCTGGTGATAGACTTACCATCCTTGAACTTATTTTTTCTTAGTATTTGAATAAAACCGTGGTATTTTTGGCAAGAAAGAAGAGGACAGAATGCCTGTTGTTTTGGCGAACAAAATTGCCTGCCTAAGTTTTCTAAAGTCCTTATAGTGTTTCAGAGGAGAGAAGTGTTGGCTAACTTTAGATGTTAGATTAATTAGGCATGTGAAAATTTTAAGGGTACATGCTATGGATATAAATAGAATATATAACTTCCAACCCATGGGAAGATAAAAAGAAATAAAGAGAAAACCGTTTAATCCAGTAGTAGGCAGTTAAAGAGGTACATAGAGCACTAGGCACAATTTTATAGACAAGAAAATTTCGTGCACTAGCTCTATCACCGACTGGCTGCTTACTGGAAAGTTACTTCTCTATGGTACTTGGTCTTCCTAAATATAAAGTTAAGTGGTTCATCTGAATGGCTTGTAAGGTCCCTTGCAGTTCTAACAGTCTATGAAACAAATATGTGGTTTTTGGAAATATTCATTAGTTTGTATACACTAGAGAATGTTATCTCACTTCTTTCAGCTATGCATGTGATGACATCGTATCTTCATTAGCACATGTGCACGTGAAAATCTCAGGAGCATCCAGGAACAGTAAACATTGTTTTAAAGTTGCTTAATTTAAATTCCATAAATGTAGTGCCTTAAGTAAATAAAATTGCTATCTTTTCCCCTTTCTCATCGTCCAAATTATTTTCTATTGCAAAACAGAGTCACATTGCTAATTCCTCCATTATTGCATATCTTAGAATTTAAACTAATTGTAATGACTCCATAGGAAGTCCTGAAATCCTGAAAGGTTGTCTAGTTTCCCAAAATTGACCTCTGTGCATTTTGTCTTTGTTCCATGTTGGTATAAGCTCTTCATTTTAGCTTCACCTTAAGCTCACCTGCACCTTCTTAATCCTTTCTTTGGGTAGAGACTTAAGTGTTTTCCCTTTGAAGCACTTCTCCATTACATGTAATCAAAGGATAAATCGTATGAGTTGTCAATACAGGCAATTAAAGTAAGACTTGTTAACCATCAAGAGAAGATTTTGCAAAGCAAAAAATAAAGCAGAAAATGCAGGTGCTAGCTCTCAAAATGAAATGATTTACCAGTCTTTACTTGAGAATTGACTATACCTAAATATGTACAAAAAAGGTGCTACACAATGATAAAAAGGTATTGGAATCTTACTAAAATAACCCAAGAAAAATCTATTTATGCAGTACTGGAGGTAAAAACTACAATGGTTTGAAAGACAAAAGTTCAGGGATGATAAATTGTACAATTTACATTCTTCTTGAGGAAAGTGTGGTTTAGCATAGAGTGTCCTAACACGTACAAATACTTGCAAAACTTAGAATTAGCAGGACCTTAACATAGGATGACAGAAAAAGGGCCAAAGGATAATTTTGAAGTCAATATTTTTATAATCATATAATTTTTTACTTTACTAAAGGGATAACTAAAAAATATAGTAGATATCAGCCAAAAGAATTTGGGGTTATTTTTGACATTTCGCCTTATTCACATAGGAGTTATTGAGTTTCTAATACATGCATGGTACTGTAATAGGTTCAATGGAAGATAAAAGACAAATAGGACAAACAATCATCTTACAGAGAATTTATAGGCTCATTAGGGAATTAGATATCCACACATGTAGCCATAATATGTAGTAGAGAATACTGTATGTGCCATAATAAATGTAAAGATGATGTGCCATGAGAATTCAAGGAAGAAGTAACCTCCAGCTTTCAGTTAGGAAGAAGGGAAGAAAATTTGAACTTGACCTTGAAGGTTGGAAATGATGTGAGTATACATAAGGAAGTTACGTGTATTTCTGGCAGAGTAAGCCCTGGAAAAATCATGGAGTCCACAAAGCATGAGATATAGAGGGGAAATGTGCGCAGGAATATGGCTGGATGGTAATCAAAAAGGCTCACTTTTACTGAGCACTTATGTACCTGGCACTCTGTCTGGTCTTTTATCTACTTTAACATTTAATCCTTATAAATCATGGTAAGACAGAGGAATTATTATTTCTTCTTAAAGGTCAAGAAATTAAAACTAAGTATCAAAATTTAAACAACATGCTTCTTTAACACGATTGTTTTGAATTCCTTGTCAGGCAATTCATATGTCCATTTCTTTAGGT